>NC_051324.1:27819290-28146477 GCF_015220235.1 Choloepus didactylus | reverse complement strand
GGACAAATATTGTATAGTTTCATTTCTATGAAACGTCTAGAATAGGCAAACTCAAAGAGATAGAAAATAGATTAGAGGTTACCAGAGGCTGGGAAGAGTTATTGTTTAATGGGTTCAGAGTTTCTGGTTGGGGCAATGAAAAATTTTGGAAATAGATCATGGCAGTGGTGGCACAACATCATGAATGCAATTAATGCCACTGAATTAATTATAGATGATTGTAGAATAATTATAATTATACATTACTAAAATGGCACATTTTTAATATTATATATATTTTACCACAATTTTAAAAAGATAAATTTTTAAAAATTGAGGTGGAAATCAAGTAAGAAATAAAGCACTGTGGCGGGTGGACTCTAAGGTGCCCCCATGAACTCATATCCTGGTATTCACGCCCTGGTGTAATACCCTCCCCTTGAGTGTGGGCAGGACATGTGACTTCCTTCCAACCAACTGCATACAGCCAAGGAGATGGGATGCGCATGATTACATGGACGTGATTACATTATAAGATTGTAATGTCCATCTTGCTTGGAGACTTTCTCTCCCTTGCTAGCATTGAGGAATCAAGCGGCTATGTTGCAATGGCCCATGTGGTAAAAAAATGACAGCAGCCTCCAGCCAACAACCAGAAGAAACTGAAGCCCTCGGTCCAACAACTCTCAAGGAACTGAATGTTTCCAACAACTTGTGAGTTGAGCCTCAGATGAGCTGCAGCCCCAGCTGACACCTTCACTGCAGCTTGTTAAGACCCTGGGGCAGAGGACTCAGCAACATCATCCCCAGACTCTTGACCCACAGACGCTGTGAGATAACAAATGTGTGTTGTTTTCAGCTGCTAAGATTGCAGTGATATTTTTATGCAGCATCCTTTAACCTCAGAAGTGAGATTCTTAGGTCAGGTTACCACCCTGCTTCAAGACAGGGAGACAGAAAACCACTGTGTTTTAGCACCACCAGAGCTCCTACGCCTTTACTTGCTTTAAAGTCAGTGAGTTTCCACAATGTAAGCCATACAGCCAGAATGCAGGGTGCAGAGGACAGGAGGTAGAGACTGCACACTCAAACAGAAGCTTCTCCTGATCAGCCACTAAGTAGTAGGCAAGCTTTTCCACCTCGAGGTCCAGCCAGATGCCTACAACCCCAGGTCTGTCAGTGCCAAGGACAGTTTCCTTCTCCATGTGCCACGCAGAGAGCTGACCAGTCCCCTTCCATTCCACACACCAGGAGTCCCTGGTCCTTCCCAGGAGCTGGTCACGGCTCATCTCCCAGGAAGCCACCCCAACTGCCCAGTGGCTACAGTGCTGAGTGTCCACTTCCCAGTACTTCTTCCCTGAAGATAGGGCCTGGGAACATAAGACCTGGCAGTTCGCAAACCTCTGGCGACTCCAGGGATAGGGCTGTGAGAAGCGTGACACAGTCACTGTCTGGCCATCATCGGACACCTCCAGGCTACAGGAGAGGCTCCCCAGGTCAAAGGTTGGATTGATGGCCCCTGGGGGAAAAAACAAGAACACAACCAGCCAGTTTTTGATTGTCCCTTGCTAAGAGGTCCTCAAATAGCAAAAAAATCAGCCCTGTATCTTCGAGTGTAATAATGTTAGATTGGCATTAAAACCCACGTATCAACTTGCAGTTCTCTAGACATACCCCAAACGTTTCTCTTCACAATGGCCCTTTTCCATCTTGATTTCCACTAACGCATTAGCCATCTTCCAGGAAGCCTCTCTGAATCCCACCTAGCAAAAAGTTATCTCTTGCTTTTCTCAAACCCGCTAGCGCTTTACCTGTTCTTCACTCATGATTCTTTACACCTTCGACCTGTCATATATGGATTTATACCCATAGCTATTTATATCACTCCTGCTTAACTTAAGCTTCCTGGTTAAGGACCTCATCTTATTCATTTTTTATATTTCATAATACTGTCTCCTATTGAGTAAATAAATAATTCCTAACACTTATATAACACTTATTACTCTAGGTACTTTACTTACATTCACTCATTTAATCCTCATGACTATCCCATGAGGGAAGAATTACTATTATCTCCATTTTACAGATAAGGGAACTGAGACTCTAAGATGTTAAGTGATGTGTCCAAGATCACACAACTAGTGAATGAAGGAACTGAGATTCAAACCCAAGCAGTCTGGCTCCAAGATGCATACTCTTGAGGACTGCCCCAGATTGAGACAGCTGGAGTACCTGAGCATGTTGGGGAACAAGCAATTGGCTATAAGTGGTGACCCCAGCATGGATGTTCAAAGGTTGCCTGGGCTCTGCTCTGAGTGCCCATGGGTCTGACTTAGCTTGGGATTTGGGAGTTCTCAACCTGCCTTACCTTTATAATCAGCTCCCCATGGGGAGGGACCTGGGCTGGGGGAAGCAAATCTGGGAGCCTTAGCAGCAGGGAGAAGGACATGGCCTGTCCTCCACACAGTTCCTCTCTGCAGCAGGCCAAACCCAAGTTTGAAGTGAACCACATACTTACACTGAGCAAACTGGGAGGCCGTCCTGGTTGCTGGGTGGCTCTGGTCAGGCAGTGGGCCAGGTGAGGAAGATGGAGCTTCCAGGAGTTCTAAGGAATCAGAAAAGAACAAAAAGGAGGCAGGGGGAAATCCCATCAGAAAAAGGCAAGCAGAAGATATCTAAACATTCTGATCAGGTCACACAGCTTGTCTTCCTCATCATTAGCACATTTTTAAAAAAATTTATTTTGAAATAATTTCAAACTTATAGGATGTTGCAAAAATAATTCAAAAATAAGGCAAACCTCACACAGAGAACTACACCATACCCTCACCCCCTCATTTACCCAGATCCACCAACCAATTTTAACATTTTGCCACCTTTGTTGCATCATCCTATCTATCTATCTATCTATCTATCTATCTATCTATCTATCTATCTGCGGGACACTGATTACGTGCTTCGACTTGGCGGGCCTGGGCTGGGGGACCTGATCAGCCCCTGGGGAGGGTGGTGGGCACGGGCGACAGCGCCCTCCACTGCCCCCCAGGCCTGAGAAAGTGAGGCCGGAGGCAGGCCCCATTTCCTCACCCAAAATACCACCGTTAGGGGAGGCTTGCCGGAGGGAACCGCCTTTTCCCCACCCCCTTATCTTGCCCGGACACTCCCCGTTGCCAGTGCAACTCCCATCACCACCAGTGCGCATACATTGTTGCCAGACACCGTTGCCAGAGCAACTCCCGCCCCTTTTCAAACTACCTCCGTGCCCTCTTAGAACCAATCCTAACCTCCGCACCCTCTCAGAACCAATCCTAGCCTTTATCCCCTCAGCATTGGCTTGTAACAACCCCCGCCCTCTATGCCAGCCTATATAACCTGTGCTCACCCCTAATAAACGCTCTTGGCTTTACCCCCCTGAATAAACCCCCCTTTTGTTCTACCCCTACTGGAGGAAGAGTGTCTTGTCTTTCCCTTCTCGCCGCCCTCCACACCTTGCACGCCTCCGCCGGGGACCGGGCCCAGTCCCCCGCCTCGCCCTCGCCTCCGGGAAAGAGCCCCCGCCGCCGGTACCCTCCGAGCAACGCCGAGAGCCGAGGGTTCAGCAACCGGCCGCCCCCCCCCCCAGACAAATCAACTGCGACCGCATCTATCAGCTATCTATTTGCTGAACATTTGAGAGAAGTTTGCACACATCATATCCCTTGAACACATAATACTTACATTTGTACATTTCCTACAAATAAGGATATTCACTTATGTAATCAACTCAGTTTATCAAGCTCAAGAAATTTAACATTGATATAAAGCTTTCAGTCTATATTCCTATTTTTTATTACGTCCCAATAATATCCTTTTGAGCCTTTTCTTCTCCGTTCTTAGGTCCTATCCAGTATCATGTATTACATTAAACTGTCATTATCTTTCTAGTTTTTCTTTTTTGTTTAAATTGTGGAATCTTATATACAACGTAATTCTTCCCATTACAACCTCTCCCAAGAATACCATTCAGTGGAATTAAGCACATTCACAGTGTTGCAGTACCCCTACCACTACCCATTACTAGAACTTTCTCTTCACCTCAAACAAAAGCCCTATGTTCATTTTGCATTAACTCCCCATTACCGCTGCCCTCCACCCCTGGTTACCTGTACTCTACTTACTGTCTCTATGAGTTTGCATATTCTCTGATATTTTCTTTGTGATTACTATGGGTTTAAATTTAATATCCTAAATCTACAACAATCTCATTTGCTTTGATGCCAACTTTGCAACTTCCATAGCACACATAAACTATGCTCCTATACCATTCTGTCCCCCCACCTTTATGTAGTTCTTGTCACCAATCACGTATTTTTACATTATGATTCCAAAACCATTTCTTTATCATTACATTTTATGCATTTGCCTCTTAGATCCTCTAGGTTGTAAAAACTGGAGCTACAAGTAAAAAATGTAATAGAACTGGTATTTATATTTGCCCATGTCATTATCATGGTCAGAGATCGTTATTTCTTCACATGGCTTCCGTCAATTATCTGCTATCCTTTCAACCGGCAGCACTCCTGTTAGCATTTCTCTTAGGGCTGGTATAGTGATGAACTCCTTCAGCTTCTGTTTATCTGGAAGGTCTTAATCTTTCCCTCATTTTTGAAAGATAGTTTTGCTTGATATAGAATTCTTAGTTGGGAAATTTTTGCTTTCAGCACTTTAAATGTCTTCCCCCTGCCTTACCTCCATTGTTTCTGATGAGAAATCAGCACTTAATATTATTGAGGATCCATTGTATGTGACAGATTGCTTCTCTCTTGCAGCTTTCAAATTCTTTACCTTTGGCAGAGTTTGATGACAACATGATGCAGAGGGGGTCTATTTGGGTTTATCCTGTTGGAGTTTGTTCAGCATCTTCGTCGCATATTTTCATGTCTTTCATTAAATTTGGGAAATTTTCAACCATTATTTCTTTGAATATTCTCTCTGCCCCTTTCGCTTTTTTTTCTCTTCCTTGGACCCCCACAATGCTACGCTTGATGGTGTCCCACCAGTTTCTCAGGCACTCACCCTGTTAACTGCAGTCCTTTAACTGTTTTCTGGAGCTTTGAGAAAGATGTTTCTGCCAATTCTTACTGGTTGTTCAAAGCTTCTTTGGGAGAACAAAGCCCAGAAGCTTTTCATTCTACCATCTTGATTGGGACCACCCATTAGCACATTTTAAAGGCTTGGGTCTCTATCAAACAGTACATCTAGCCCAGGTATGTCCAGCCCCACGTCCTCACTCTAAGCCTTTTTTACCATTTCCCCGCTATGCACTAAGTTCCTTGCTGGTGGGGAACTTGTTCTTAGCACCAAGCCCAATACCAGGTAATAGGAGGTATTTGGTGCATATGTTGAATGAATTAACTAATACAGTTCCAGGGAACTGTGCCACCCTGACACCCAGAATATCCGTGACTCCGTCAATGCAGTAAACTGTAGTTATATAAACCAGGTAACATGAGTCGGTGTGAGAGTCACCTCAATAGCGAACACCGCCTAATTGCCTCCCAATGTACAAAAGTTTAATTTTCACCTTAAAGCAACTGTGTGTGCTGGATTGCAATGACTGTATGTTTTAGTTTGCTAAAGTTGCCAGAATGCAATAATACTGGAAGTGGGTTGGCTTTTCCACCGGGGATTTACTGACTTACAAGTTTATGGTTCTGAAGCTGTGAAAATGTCCAAATGAAGGTATCAACAGTCGATGCTTTCTCCCTGAAGACTGGCTACCGGCAATCCTCAAGCACATGGTTACATCTGCTGGTCTCTCCCTTCTCTCCCAGGTTCTGTTGCTGTCAGCTTCTGGCTTCATTGGCTTCCTGTTTCTATGGTTTCTCTCTGTTTTCTGGGTCATTCTCTCTCCACTTCTCTGGCTCACAGCTTCTCTATGTGTTTTCTCTCTTAGCTTCTGTCTGCTTCTCTCTCGGCTTCTCTTATAAAAGACTCTAATAAGAAGATTAAGACCCACCTGAGGCATGCCTCAACTGAAATATCCTAATCAAAAAGGTCCTACCTACAATAGGTCTGCACCCACAGGAATGGATTAGCTTTAAGAACATGATGTTTTCTGGGGTACCTACAGCTTCAAACCCTGACACCATACTAGGTAAAAGAAGAGAAAGTGAGGGGAACACCAGTGAGTAGACTCTGAAGGTGAAACTGCCCTCGCCTGTACCTTGAGGCGACAGCAGCAAAAAGTGAATCTAAGAGAGGAGAACCTAAGATGGAGGCTAGGTGAGACAGAGCAAGAAAACACCTCCATGAAAAATACTAGATAAAAGCCAGAAAGTGACCCAGAACACCAGTTCCAGCGATGCACCAGCCGGACAAGATCTGCTAAATCTACAGGGACCGTGCATTTGGTGAAACCAGGAGTCTGCATTCTGAGATGAGTGAGTGAGCTGGCTGAAAGTCCCATGGCCACGCTGCGGTGTGGGGAAACTATGGGTTGGCGTTTGGAGATGGACTAGTTCTTTTTAAAAAAAAAAAACTGGGAGCGGCTGTGGTTACGACGGTGAGACACGCAGTGAAGCACGGCAGGAGCAGGCTGGGCCAACCTCTTGGTGTCTGGCATGGAGGATAGCCCGCTGCTGACTGTCCTGGGGCCAGGGGGGCAGAGGGGAGCCAAAAGGAGAAAGAAACTGCGCCCCTTGCAGCCATCTCCCCGGCGGGCTGGAGACGCTCCTGCCTGGGCCGGAGCCATAGCTCAGAGCCACGCCAAGGGTCTCAGTGTGACGGGGAGTGTTTCCTGCAGCACCATGCACATGCCACAGTATCAGCCGTGGACAGTGGCCTTTAGTGCACCCACAGCTAATTATCCTGGAGCTGGGAAGGTGGAGCTGTGCGAAAAGGGGAAAATTAACATGCCCCATTCAACCATCTTTAAAGCAGGCTGGGAACGCACCTGCACAGCACAGTGGCCCAGGGCTTCCCTGGAGGGCCGATGCACACTTGTGACATGGCACAATCTTCCCTCAGCAGAGGTTCTGGAAGGGCACGGCTGAGAAGGGGGACCCGCTTGGAAATCCCAGGGACCCTATGCCAATACCAAGGACTTGTGGTTCAGTGGCAGAGACAATCTGTAGCAAGACTGAAATGAAAGCTTAGACTCTTGCAACAGCCTTAAATCTCCAGGAACACCTGGGAGGTTTGACTATTAAAGCTGCCCTGCCTCCCTAACCACACAGACACACGCCCCACATTCAGGGTGAACAGCACCAACAACACACCCAAACTTAGTGCATCAATTGAACCCCACAAAAATCAGACCCCCACACACCACAAAGACAAAGTTGGGGAGAACTGACTTGAGGGGAATAGGTGACTCGTGGACGCCATCTTCTGGCTAGTTAGAGAAAGTGTACGCCACCAAGCTGTAGATCTGACAAATTAGAGCTCGGTATTTTTTTATATCCTGAAAGAACCCTATCAAGTAAAGCAAATGCCAAGAGGCCAAAAGCAACAGAAAATCTTAATGCATATGATAAAAACAGACAATATGGAGAACCCAAACCCAAACACCCAAATCAAAAGATCAGAGGAGACACAGTACGTGGCACAATTAATCAAAGAACTAAAGTCAAACAATGAGAGCATGGCACAGGATATAAAGGACATGAAGAAGAGCATGGCACAGGATATAAGGGACATAAAGAAGACCCTAGAAGAGCATAAAGAAGAAATTGCAAGAGTAAATAAAAAAATAGAAGGTCTTATGGAAATAAAAGAAACTGTTGGCCAAATTTAAAAGACTCTGGATACTCATAATACAAGATTAGAGGAAGTTGAACAATGACTCAGTGTCCTCGAGGACCACAGAACAGAAAATGAAAGAACAAAAGAAAGAATGGGGAAAAAATCGAAAAAATCGACATGGGTATCAGGGATACAATAGATAAAATAAAATGTCCAAATTTAAAACTCATTGGTGTCCCAGAAGGGGAAGAGAAGGGTAAAGGTCTAGAAAGAGTATTCAAAGAAATTGTTGGGGAAAACTTCCCAAACCTTCTACACAATATAAATACACAAAGCATAAATGCCCAGTGAACTCCAAATAGAATAAATCCAAATAAACCCACTCCAAGACATATTCTGATCAGACGGTCAAATACTGAAGAGAAGGAGCAAGTTCTGAAAGCAGCAAGAGAAAAGCAATTCACCACATACAAAGGAAACAATGTAAGACTAACTAGTGACTACTCAGAGGCCACCATGGAGGTGAGAAGGCAGTGGCATGACATATTTAAAATTCTGAGAGAAAAATTTCCAACCAAGAATACTTTATCCAGCAAAACTCTCCTTCAAATTCAAGGGAGAGCTAAAATTTTTCACAAACAAACGCTGAGTGATTTTGCTAATGAAGAACTCCTCTACTTCAGATACTAAAGGGAGCCCTACTGACAGAGAAACAAAGAAAGGAGAGAGAGAGTGAGAGAGAAATTTAACAGACAAATTTAGAACATTAGTTCCCAAATCACCAGGACACACATTCTTCTCTAGTGATCACAGACCTTTCTCCAGAATAGACCATAGGCTGGGATATAAAACAAGCGTCAATAAATTAAAAAAAAAAATTGAATTTATTCAAAGCACATTCTCTGACCACAATGGAATACAAATAGAAGTCAATAACCATCAGAGACTTAGAAAATTCACAAACAACTGAAGGGTAAAAATAAGCGGGAGATGAAAACATTCCCGGATAATCAAAAGCTGAGGGACTTCATCACCAGTAGATCAGTCCAATGAGAAATGCTAAAGGGAATTGAGCAGGCTGTAAGGAAAAGACACTAAACAATTTACTGAAACCACATGAAGAAATAAAGATTTCCAGTAACGATCACATGGTAAATATAAATACCAATATTACTGTATTTTTGATTTGTAACTCCATTATTTACTTCCTACAGGATCTAAAATACATAAACTTAATGACAAATCAGTAGTTTTGGACTCAATATAAAATATGTAATTTTTGACAAGAACTACATAAAGGTGGGGGAATGGAGGAGTATAGGAACATAGTTTATGTGTCCTATTGAAGTTAAGTTGGTATCAAAGAAAAACAAGATTGTTATAGATTTAAGAGGTTAAATTTAAGCCCCATGGTAAACACAAAGAAAGTATCAGAGAATATGACCATAGAGATGAAAAGGAGAGTATGGGATACGAGAAGTGGGGGAAGGGGCAATGGGGAATTAAGAAATGAGTGTAGAATTTCTGTTTGGGGTGAAGGGAAATTTCTAGTAATGGATGGTGGAAAGGTAATAGCATTATAACATTCTAAATGTGATTAATCCCACTAATGGAATGCAAGGGAGGGGTTGGAATGGGAAGATTTAGGCTGTATATATGTTTCCACAATTGAAAAAAAAAAAAAACAGAAAAAGAAAAAGTCTAAATAGATGACAATTAAATGCCAAGGATGATCCTGGATGGGATCTGAGGATGGAGGAAAGGAGGCTCAAAGGGACACAGCTGGGACATAAGAAAAAAAGAAAAAGGAAATATAGAATGTAAGCTTTGTATCAATGTTGAATTTCCTGAACTTCTTAGCCGTGCTTAATGGGATTGCATAAAAGAATGTTCTTGTTCATGGAAATTGTAGATGTGAATTATATTGTTTGTTCAAGGATATGTGCAGCTTGCTCTCATATGTTCAGAAGACAGAGCAATAGATGATGGATGATAGATAGGGAGGGAGGTAGGGAGGGAAAGAAAGAAATGGAGATGTGACAGGATGTTAAAGTTGGTGGATCGGGGTATCAGGGGAGGGGGGTTGGGGTATGCTGGAGTTCTGTGTATGGGCTTTGTATTGTTTTTGCAACTGTTCCTGTAAGTTTGAATTTGTTTCAAAATAAAATTAAAAAAAAAAAAAGTGAATCTAAGAGTCAGGCCAAAAAGAGATGGTCTAGGTAGGGCATGGGATGTAGAAACTTATTTTCTTTTTTTACCTAACAGTCACAATTTTTTCTCCTATTGACAGGAAAAATTAATCAAAACTTGACTGATTCTTATTTTTAGAATAGTTTGAAAAAAAGTATACATGATATTCATTCCTTAAATCCTGAGTAACTATTGAATAAAATACTGGTAACTTATTTTTAAAATGAAGTGTTATGATAAGTTAATCTCTCTGGGCATAAACTAGATTGCTTCTCCTCTGACTGAGATGGGTTTTGTAAAAGAAAAAATTTTCATTAAGCCATTGTTTGGGCCCAGACCCAGCTCGTGCAGAGTCTGGGAGGGTATGGCTGCTAGACCAAAAAACACAGCAGGCACAGAAGCGGACATGGGTTTATTGGGACTTACGAACAGGAGAAGTTCTCTGGTGGTGGCCATTGGACTTTAGTGCTCCATGAAGGAAAAAGAAATGCACTAGGCAATATGTGATTTCAGAGCAAAGATGTTCCATATAGTATGAGGATATCAGATCTCTAATATAATCATTATAGGAGCCTAAGACCCAATGTTTTACTAATGTCAGTGTTTAAGATTAAGATGCAATCAATGCCATTTTTTCATCCTTGGCTACATCCCTCCCCCTCCAGGGAGACTGTTTACTTTTTTGACCTCTGTCCTTGGCCAAAGCAGGTCTGTTACTAACGGACTTTTCAGAGGGGGCCTGGGTACTAGGCCACCACAACCGTTGATTTTACAGAAACATTTGTTCTATAAACTTAATTACTGAGAATTTTCTTTGTAATAGAGTCTGAAGAATCTCATTTATCTACTAAAAGCCAGGGGCTTTTTCTTCTTGTAAAACAGCCAGTTTCCCTTGAGCATTTTAAATAATTTTAAAATTTCAGAAACAGATCTCTTATAAGCACTATTCTTTTTAATAGAAAAGTTCAGTGTAAAATTACTTCCCCCAAATTAAATTTATATTACAAATTATGAAGCTTAAGTTCATATGTGAACTTGGCCAGTTTACGGTGCCCAGTTTTTTGGTCAAGCAAGCACTGGCCTGATTGTTACTGTGAGGACATTTTGTAGACTTAAATGATCAGTAAGTTGATTGCATCTGTGGCTGATTACATCTACAATCAACTGAGGAGACAGCCTTCAACAATGAGGGCCATCTCTTCCTATCAGTTGAAGGCTTTAATAGGAGAAGGGAAGATTTCAGCAGTCAGAAGAGAATTTCCATCTCTACTTCAACCAGCCAGCTTCTCCTGGGGAATTCATGGAAAACCTTCATCGGAGTGCCCAGCTTATGGCTTGCCCTTTGGAATTTGGGCTTGCCCACCTCCACAGTCACATGAAACAGCTGTTATAAAAATCTCCTAATATTTACACATATCTCCTGTCGGTTGTTTCCCTAGAGAACACTGAATAACACAAAAATAATCACCCCTACTGGGAATGCAGCACCAAAGTCATTCTCAAAATTTTACTGTGCATCAAAATTCCTTGTGAAGACTGTCAAAAATGCAGACTCCTGGGGTTCACTCCCAGAGATGCTGATTCAGTAGTGGAACTGGGTCCTAGAATCTGCATTGTTATTGGTGCCCCACAGGAATCTGATGCAGAAGAGTCACACCTTGAGAAACACTGTTTGGTCTAGGTGTGTGATTTCCATGGTAGCTCATGGTGTACTTACCTATGGTCAAAGGGAATAACTGTGTTGAGACAAATTGTTTGGCAGCTCTTAAAGGGCTGACTTGAAGAACAACTAATCTATTGTCTTAAAAACAATCTCGTGAAAACTTCAGGGGATGATGTTTCAGGAAGCAGGGATATAACCAGATCTTGCATTTTGAAAATCTTCCTGACTGGCCCAAATAATCAAAAGAAAGAACCATGTTATTCTTGCAAGGACATACTTAGAAAAATATTATTTTCTAAGTTTTATTTACAAAAATCCTTAAAATGTATGCTAAAATAATCACAGAGCCTTAAGTATACTCTTAATTCACTTTTCTAGTAATGGTTTAAACATCACTTGTTATGCATTTTTAAAATACTATTGAGAATGACACATTGTAGTGGCAAAAATAATGAACTCTCTGGCTATTTGCTTTTGACTGTTTCAATAAACTTTTACAATCTGAAAAAAAAAAAAAAAATCACAGAAATTGATAACATTTCCCAAGGAATCATGTGTCTCCAGTTAAAGAGGGAATGACATTTTAAGCAGAGCAACATAATTTAAATATAAAAATGATATAGGAGGTATATTTCCCCAAAGTGGTGCTATATAAATCATATTATTTAAAAATCACTATGTCACACACCAGGATAAATTTCCAAGATTGAAATTTAAAACATGAAACTAAAGATTTAAATATAAAATATAAAAGTGTGTGCACACACACAGAGGCAAATTCCTTTATAAACCTGGGGTTGTGAAGGTCTTTCTAACTAAAACTTAAAATCTAGAAATCATTAAAAAAAAAGACTGATAAAATTTACTACACAAAACTTTTTAAAATGACTATATGGCATTATAAAACTCACCCTAAGCAAAATGAAAAGGTAAATGACAAACTGGAAATAAATTTTGAAGCTCATATCACAGATAAAAGGCTAGTCTCCCTAACTTACAAAGAGTTACTAAAAATCAATTTTAAAAAGACCAGCAACATAAGTTATAAATATAAATGGACGATTCATGAAGAAATGCAAATTAAAAGTACAATACACTGATATATCCTTTTTTAAGCCATTGGATTGGCAAAAAATTACAAATTTGACAATACACTCTGTTGAGAGGCTGTGGGAATACACACTTCTTCTGAGGAAGTATAAATTGTTAAAATTCAACTGGAGGACGACTTGGCAACATATGTCAACATTACAAATGCATGTACTGGTTTTTAACCTTCAATTATATCTGCACTCATATGAAAAGATGTCTGTGCATAGTTATTGACTTCAGCATTGTTTGCAAATATAAACAATTGGAAACAATCATGCATCCATCAGAAGATTGGGTAAATAAATGTTGGCTTATCTGTAAATTGGAATACTATGAAGCTATAAAGGAGAAAACTCTAGTTCCTGATTTGTAAAGATGTCAAGATAAATTCATTTAAAAAGAAAAGCAAAATGCAGAACACTGTATATAGTATGCTGCCTTTTATGTAAAAGAAGATTGGGGAAAATAAGAATACATGAATTTATATTTCCTGTTATTTGCATAAAGAAATTCTGAATGGACATTAAAGTGTTTGACTGAGATGGGGGAATAGGTGAATCAGGCAGGAATGAAAGAAAGACTTCCACTATATACTAACTCAAAATGTATCTTAACTCAAAATGGATCAAAGACCTAAATATAAGAACTAAAACCATAAAACACTTAAAAGAAAACATAGGGAAATATCTTTAGGACCTTGTATTAGGCAATTGATTCTTGGACTTTGCACCAAAAGCACAAGCAACAACAGCAACAGATAAACTGGATTTCATCAAAATTTAAGACTTTTATACATCAAAGGACATTATTAAGAAAGCAAAAAGACTACCTACAGAACAGGAGGAAATAACTGGAAATCATACATCTAAAAAGAGTATAATATCCAGAATACATAAAGAACTCCTACAACTCACCAACAAAAACAACCCAATTTAAAAATGGGCAAAAGACTTGAATAGACATTGGAGAAATACAAACCCTCATACATTACTGGTGGGAATGTAAAATGGTGTAGCCATGGTGGAAAACAGTTTCACAGGTCCTCAGAAAGTTAAATACAGAATTACCATATGACCAGCAATTCCACTTCCAGGTATATCTCCAAAAGAATTGAAAACAGGGACTCGAATACATATCTGCACAAAAATATTTGTAGCAGCATTGTTCACAATAGCTAAAAGATGGAAGCAACCCAAGTAATCATCAATAGATGAATGGATCAACAAAATGTGGTATATGGATACAATGAAGTATCATTCAGCCATAAAAAGGAATGAAGTTCTGACACATGCTAAAACATGGATAAACCATCATGTTGAGTGAAATAAGCCAGACACAAAAGGACAAATACTGTATGATTTCACTTTTATGAAATACCTAGAATAAGGAAATTAATAGAGACAGAAAATAAATTACAGTTTACCAGGAGATTGGTGGGGAGGGGATTGGGGAGTTATTGCTTAATGGGTACAGAGTTTCTGTTTAAGCTGATGAACTAGTTTTGGTAATGGATGGTGGTGAAGGTGACACAATATTGTGAATGTGATTGCTGTCGTTGAATTGTACACATATAAGTAGTTAAACTTGGGAAATTTTGTATTGTATATGTTACCAAATTAATATATTTTTTTAATTTCAAAAAGAAAAAAATAGTCTAATTTTTGGAACAAATGGTCAACTGTTTGCTAATTGATTTCTTTCAGAATTTTTCTGCCAAGGAATCACATTTCTCCACTTAAATAATGAATGACATTTTAAGCAGAGCAACAATATTTAAAAATAAAAATGCTCTAAGAGACATGTATCTAAATTATGTAAATCTGGGAGTGGCCAGAGCAGGAGGCGGGGCCAGAGAGAGGAAATCTAATGTCTACACACTGACTTTCATCTTTTCAATCATTATTCTAAGGGAGCAACAAAGAATCTACAAAATCAAGATAGAAAGGTTCCATTCTCCATTGTTACTGTTTAATGTTGTTTAAACATTCCCCAGAAATTATATTTTAATAGAATGTATCAAGAACTATTTACAAAGTGGTATGCTTTGTTATTAAAGATATCTACTCATTAAAAATTAAAAAGTGGTCCAGTTCTGAATCTTCACAGGAGAGATAACACAGATGAGCAGTAAGCTAGCAAAATCAGGTCGAGCTTCTGGGGTTATGGGGTCTTAGAAAATGGGTCCAGGTTTTGGATTTTTATCTATCAAGGGCCCATGATATATTACATCTCCAACCATGTTTAAAAACCTATCCAGCTACCAAAACACCCCAGCCCACTCCCACCTCTTTTTCAGCACCATAATGATAACACAGCCATGCTCTGGGATCCTGTCTTCAAAGAACAAGGCTATGGAGTACTTTACTATTTCACCCAAACTTCCAAATTAATCCTCCTCCACCAAATAAAACCAACTCACCCTGTGTTTGTTCTTCAAGGACCTCTTTCCACATCACGTTTTCTCGTAATTTTTCCTGGATTTCTTCTAGGGCATGGGGAATGTCTCTCATTGTCCCCTCAAATGTGTTGGAAGTCACTAGTTTTGGAGAAGTCAAGGAAAGGCCCATCCCACAAGAAAAAGCCTATTGATGAATCATTAAAAAATAAGTAACTCAAAGTCCCTGGTGGAATCTGTCAAATATTATATTCAAATTCTACCATCCATCTATAATTTCATGCTTACCTCCTCACAAGTTTTTAAAAACACAACTAAGCCCTCAAAACATGTGAATTGAAAGCAATCAGGAAATAATATATAGTATGGGAAAAATATTAAGGAATGGTTATTTAGGGTGATGTTCTTTAAACTGCCATATATTTTCTCATATTGTGTATAATGAACATGGATTTCTCAGGTAATGCCAAAAAGTATTGACAATTGTTTGGCTCATCTTTCAGGGGCTTTACAATGGCCACTGAGATAAGCTTCAGAGGCCAGAAAAATATTCCACCGACTTATCATTACATCATTCTGCCTCTTGAGAGCCAATAGGAAGGTGTTCCCTGCATCCAGACCCCACTTTCCATTTTTCTTTAACTGTTTTCTTTTACCTGTTTTTCTTTAACTTTAGACACTATTATTCCCCAACACAGCCTCTCATCTCCTTCTCAACTTTTCTTCCCAACTTTGCATACATGACCCATTTTCCCATTCTTTTCACCAATAATAAAAGTAGACATCACCTATTAAATGCTTTCCACATTCTAGGCACTACTATTTCCAATTTGCATAACAACCTTACAAGGTGGGTTAAATTACCCCCATTTTGCAGAAGAAGTGGAGGTTCATGGAGGTAAGATAAATTGTCATATTTAATTATATCATCCTACATTTTCGCATTGCTTAGTTGAGAACTTCTTCAATCCTCACAACTAATCAGTAAGGTGGCAGGCCAAGTAACATTATTCCTATTTTACAGGTAGGGACCTGAGACTCAGAATGATGAAATGACTTCCCCAAGATCATATTACTAATGAGTGGCAAAGTCAAAGACAGGTCTGAAAGTCAGACTCTCAGACTTTCTGCTCCAGTACACAGCATCCCTGAAGACCCATTTATTCATTCATTCAGTGTTATTTGTTGAATACCCACTATGTGCCAGGTACTGTGCTAGGGCCTGGGGATACAGTGGTGAACAAAAGGACAAAAGCAGTTAATATCCCTTCCCTCGTGAAGCTTATAGTCCACTGGGGGTAAAGTTACGACTGTGATAACCTACAAATGTAAGGTACACGGAATCAGAAGACTTCTAATGGGAGGATTTGACTTGTTCAAGGAAATCAGCAAGGCTTGCTTGAGGAAGTGACAATCTAGCTGGGTTCTGAAGGATGAGCAGGTGTTACCCAGACAGGCTGTGAGACTTACATCCCAGAAACTAAAGGAAGAAGCAGCTTCAAGAATGAGGGTGTGGCCAACTGTGTCAAAGGCTGCTGGGAGGTCAATGAAGATAAGGACTAGAATGTCTGCAGGATGTACCTGGAGGTCACGGGTGACCTCCTAGAGAGAGCACCTTAAGTGGAGGATGAGGGATGGAACCTAGCCTGCTTGAAGTTTCCTGACTTCACTTTAAGCATTCCATACTTCCAATTGTCCATGTTTGGTAGTTTGGAAGTAATCTTTCAATGGTGAAAGATCAAGATGCATTGCATCCTTCAACTGCAAACATATTCATGATATCCCAGTCAGAAACCTTCCCCAGCCCCACCCCACCCCCCACCCATCCTCTCCTCTCCCAGCTGAGCCTACAGTGCCCAGGATGCTTGGTTTGCTTTCTGGCCCAGGTTCTGAGAGGGGTCTCTGACTCTGAAGGCTCTTGGCGATGTGTCCAAGCTGCTCTGCCAGCTCTGCCAGCTCCAGACCAACTTCTGTTCTGCTCCTCTGTGCTGCCGCCTTTAAAAGAGCAAAGCCAGAATATAAAGCTGGACCCTGCACCTAGCAGGTGACAGAAGGGGCCATAAACACAAGATAAAGGAAGACATGAAAGAAGAAAGAACTAACTATGGTCCAGAGGATGAGGAGGGGGGCTCCCTAACCTTTTGCAGCCCCCATTTCCCTCTACCAATCTTCCAGTGGCCCTAACAGGGAACACTAGTTCCTCCCTGAGAGGGGTGATGGAAGCAACGTGTGAAGGAGAGCCTATCAGTTATTTTGTGCAGAGGAAGTGAGACAGAGCCTGAGGATTTCCGAGGGCAGGCAAAGCTGCCAGGGTGAGTGGCACAGTGGAAGGCACTTGCTCAGGTAGGAGCTCCACTCTTGCCTCTGACTCATCCTGTGTCCCTCAAAAATGAAGGTGACCATCCTGCCCTGTCCTCTTCCTTAGTGAAAAGATCAACCTAACTGTTCATTGTGAAAGAGTCTTGGAGACTTCAAAGTGTTTCCCAGATGTAAGGGCTTTTTGTTTACTGACATCCTTCATATTTAAAGAAACCTTCAGATAAGTGTGCTAAACAACTCCACTTAAGAGCTTAATCTGCTCAGCTGTCCGATTAGGTGTAGGAATAAGTTTTGCAGCCAACACATTCTGTCAAAGGCATCAAGACCTGGTGACCCTCAGGGGCTGGGCCCCGAAATCAAACGGAGAACTCTGTATTACCTCCAAAAGAGGATCCTACTTAGAGAGTCACAGAAATACAAGAGGATGTTCCTCATCCAACTCTAAATAAACCAGTTTTTAGAACTTTGTTTTGGCGTTTTTCATTTTTAAAATAATGCTGGGATCTCAAAAACTGGAAGTGACCCAGGACCTTTTTCATCTCTAAGAAACCCTGATGTCCCTTAAAAGAGCACATGTTCTAGAAGCCATAATCAGGCTATTTCACAGAGGGAGGTGGCTGACCATGGTTAAGACTATTTGCTCTTAAGTTTCCAGGCTCCCATCCTAAATATTCAGGCATGTGCAACTCGGAAGTGGAGCCTTTATGCAGGCACCTGAGCAAATTCAAAACTTTTTGAAATAAGTGCATTCCTTTTTCATCCATAAAGAAATGGACATTTATTGGAAATTACAGCAAATGAGAAAGAAGAAATTTTTTTACATCATCCACTATCCTACTACCCAAAGACAATCGTTTTAATTTAAAAGCCAATGGGAAGTTCACATATTCAAAAAAAGCACTTGGTTTACTCCTTTAAAAAAAAAAGAAAGAAAGAAAGAAAGAAAAAATGAAGCAAAATCACATATTCAAAAAAAGCACTTGGTTTACTCCTTTAAAAAAAATGAAGCAAATTCACATAATTCAAAAAAAGCACTTGGTTTACTCCTTTAAAAAAAAAATGAAGCAAAATCACATATTCAAAAAGCCAGTGGAAAGTGTATTCGGTCAGTAAAATCTATGCTTACAAAGAGTTTTAAGGACCTGAGAGATAATGCTGTATTTATAATTTAAAAGAGGAGGAAAAAATCTGGTTGTACAATGCGATCTGAACTCTACTTAAAAAGACGGAGGAAACGCCAAGGTGTAGAGCAACTATTTTCGTAACGGGTGCGGAAGATTTTGTTTATTTTTCTGCTTCTTTATTCTTTTCTGAACTTTCCAAAGATTCTCCAACGACTGGATTCTATTTTAGAATGAGAACAGCAATGTAAAAGTAGAAAGGATGGGAGAGGGGAGAAGAGGAATTAAAGAGGGGGTGTGTGGCGAAAGAAGGGGTGCGGACAGGTTGGAGGGGACAGAAGAGCTGCGGAATCCGCCTCCCTACCGGCAGCTGGGCGGGGTGGCTCGGGGACCCCAGGGCTGGGCCGGCTCCTGGGTCCGGGACCCGGCTGGGGGCCCGGCCGGGATCCGCCTCCAGCTCGCGCGCTGCTCGGCTGTACTTGTCGGCCAGGTCCTGCAGCAGCGTGTTCTTCTGCAGCCGCGGCTGCTGCGCGGCGCCCTGGCGGCAGGTGGGGCAGGACCAGCGGCGCCCCGCGCCCCGCGCGCCCCACAGGCCCTCCAGGCAGCCGCGGCAGAAGCTGTGGCCGCAAGGCAGCGTGGCGGGGCAGGTGAGCAGACCGTGGCAGATGATGCAGCCCAGGTCGTCCTCCGTCAGCCACACTGGGACGGCCGCACCCGGGCCGGGGCCCAAGCCGGCCATGGTGAGGGGCGCGGGGACGCGGAAGTCAGCGCTCGGCTGGGGACGGCCGGCCCTCAGCAGTTTCTCCTCTGGCTCCTCCCTCGCTCTTCCTCTCCCCACCTCCCTCTCCCCAGGGCCTCTTCCCCTTCTCGCTTTGATCCTTCCGGTTTTCTGTTCTCGGCGTCTGCTGGAAACCGCCCATCCTCCGGCGGGAATTGATCCTTGGTGACTGCACCCCTGCACTGGAAGTCAGCTCGCCTCAAACCGCTGGGAACCCAATGATGGCCAAAGGCTTCCTTCAGCTTCGTGTCCCCATTAAAATGCAATCCCGACAAATCTTGGGAGAAAGAAAAAGAGAAGTTCGGTTTCAAGAGCTAATTTTTTTAAATTGTGAACTTTAACATATAAACATAACAGTGATAACTTTCCAAGTACGATTTCACAAGTTGTTAGGGAGCAAATTTCAAAGAATGCCATGGGTCACAGTTCCACAACTTCAGCTATTTCCATTATTGTAAAATGTACATACAGAAAGGTGTCAATTCTCGATGTACAGCTTAACAAGCAGTTATATAGGTAATTTCAAAAATTCTTATGGGATACAGTTCCACAGTCTCAGTCCCTTCCCTATTATGCAATACCAGGTATGTACAGAAAGGTGAAGACTTTCAAGGCACACTTCAACGAGCAGTTATAGAGCAAATTCCAAAGGATGCTATAGGCTCCAGTTCCACCATGTCATTTACCTCCTTCCAGCCCTTCCAACACTCCAGCTATATATATATAGTTTCAGCATTCATAGACCTTAGTTAAATCTTATCTTGTTTGTTGCTACCCCTTCCCCTCAATCTCTTTCTTCATCTTCAGGTGTGTCTAGGCAGTGAGCACCCTATTTGTTCATATTAAAGGGGGTGTTGACAGTATGGGGAAGGGGGGGTGCATCTAGTTGTTGATCTTAAAGAGGCTGTTGCCTCTGGGTTTTAGGACTTGTCTGGTATAGGAACACTACGGTGGATTTAAGTTTCTGAAAGATAAAACTTAGTGAATGCATCTTTTATAGACTCTCAGGTAGGAACCTAGGTATCTGGGGACTACTTTTGGTAAGGGCATGGCATACTGTGGCCATTTGGGATGTCTAGCTGGAGCTTGCATAAGAGAAACCTCCAGGATAGCCTCTCGACTCTTTTTGGGATCTCCCAGCCACAGAAGCTCATTTTTGAGAATATGCCCACTAGGTGACAACCAGCTCCTCCAACAAGCAATAAGAGATTAAATAATACAGGAAGCACATGAGCTGAGTAGCCCTTTAAAATTACCGATGTTCGGGCCCCACCAGGACACTCTGATTTCATTATCTGGGGTGGAGCCCCAGCACCGGTAATTTTTAAAATGTCCCACAGATTATTGAATGTGCAGCCAGGATAACTGACCCCATGAATTTTTTTTAATTGGATTCAGTTTTATTGAGATGTATTCACATACCATACAATCATCCATGATGGACAATCAACTGTTCACAGTACCATCCAATAGTTGTGCATTTATCACCCCAATCTATTTTTGAACATTTTCCTTACAACAGAAAAAATCAGAATAAGAATAAAAAATAAAAGTAAAAAATAACACCCAAATCATTCCCCCATCCCACCCTATTTTTCATTTAGTTTTTGTTCCCATTATTCTACTCATCCATCCATACACTAGATAAAGGGAGTGTGATCCACAAGGTTTTCACAATCACACTGTCACCCCTTGTGAGCTACATTGTTATACAATCGTCTTCAGGAGTCCAGACTACTGGGTTAGAGTTTGATAGTTTCAGGTATTTACTTCTAGCTATTCCAGTACATTAAAACCTAAGAGGTGTTAGATCTATATAGTGCATAAGAATGTCCACCAGAGTGACCTCTTGACTCCATTTGAAATCTCTCAGCCACTGAAACTTTATTTCGTTTCATTTTGCATCCCCCTTTTGGTCAAGAAGATGTTCTCAATCCCACGATGCCATGTCCAGATTCATCCCCGGGAGTCATATCCTGCATTTCCAGGGAGATTTACACCCCTGGGAGTCGTGACCCCATAACTTTTTAAATCGCTGTTCCAATGTAGATTGTGCCGCTGTCTCCTTACTGCCCTCTGCTGGCTGAAAGCATGTTACCCAACAGGCATGGAGACAAGAATATTAGGAAGTCTGTCTTCAGATAGCGCGACTTGCGATCGCTCGGGCTTGCTTTTTCTCCCCTCCTCTTATCCTGGTCCTAAGTCTATTACAACCAGAAGACGTTAGAGCTGGAAGAACATCAAGTCCTCCCCTAAAGACCCAAGAGGCTAAGGAACTTCCAAGTTCACATAACAATAACTGAAATAACAGAATGGCAGAGACCAGATCTCTCTGATTTGGTGGCTGAATGAACAATATTCTGTATTTTATTTTACCCCATCTTGCCTGGGCTCAAAGTAGGTACTAGATAATATGCATTTGTGCCTCTTTCCAGTATGGGAAATGGCATGTAGTTCTCAGTACTGTTTATCAGTTTCCAACTCTTCTCCATCCTTGGCACATAGTAGGTTTGGCACTTCTCTGACTCACTTGGAACACACAGAAGTAATACCTGTTACTTTCCACCAGCTTTAAAAGCTAATGAACAAGTCATTGCATCCTTTTCCACTGCCTGCCACAGCTATGGTTAAGATGAGCAGAAATTCTGCCAACCCATATTAGGATATGTACTAAGAGAGAGAAATAAACTTGTGATGTGTTAAGCTTAGTGAGAGATACTGGGTGCACGTTGCTGTAGCATAACCGAGACTATCCTAATATTTTACCTGGATCTGTTTTTTAATCCATTCTGACAGTTCATGTCTTTTTTTTTTAAAGTAATTCTATTGAAATATATTCACATACCATACAGTCATCCAAACTGTACAATTGTTGACAATTTCATCATATAGTTGTGCATTCAACACCACAATTTTTGAACATTTTCATTACTCCAAAAAATAAAAATGAAAATAATATTAAAAATAAAAGTAAAAGAACACTGAAAGCAACTCATACCCCTTTCCCCACTTAAAAAAATTTTTTTAATTGAAATATATTCACATACCACACAATCATCCAAAGTGTAAAACAATTGTTCACAATAACATCATATAGTTGTGCATTCATCACCACAATCAATTTTTGAACATTTTCATTACTCCCCAAAATAAAAATAAGAATAAAAATGAAAGTAAAAAGAACACACAAAACATCCCATACCCCCCTCCTCCATATTATTCATTTACTTTTTGTCCCCATTTTTCTACTCATTTGTCCATACACTGGGTAAAGGGAGTGTGAGCCATAAGGTTTTCATAATCACACAGTCACACCATATAAGCTATATAGTTATATGATCGCCTCCGAGAATCAAGGATACTGGATTGCAGTTCAACAGTTTCAGATATTTCCTTCTAACTATTCTAATAAACTAAAAACTAAAAAGAGAAATCCATGTAACGCATAGGAGTTACTTCCAGAATGACCTCTTGACTCCATTTGAAATCTCTCAGCCACTGAAACTTTATTTTGTTTCAATACTCTTTCCCCCTTTTGGTCCAGAAGGCTTTCTCAATCACACAATGCAGGGTATAGGCTCATCCCCAGGAGTCATGTCCCATGTTGCCAGGGAGATTTACACCCCTGGGAGTCATATCCCATGAAGAGGGGAGGGCAGTGGGTTTACCTGCCAAGTTGGCTTAGAGAGAGGCCACATCTGAGCAATGAAAGAGGTTCTCTGGGGGTGACTCTTAGGCACCATTACAAGTAGGCTTAGCCTCTCCTTTGCAGTAACAAGCTTCATAAGGGCAAGCCCCCAGATCGAGGGCTTGGCCTACTAAGCTGATGGTCCCCAATGCTTGCGAGAATATCAGGAATTCCCCAGATGGGGAAGTTTAATATTTCCACATTTTCCCAAAGTCCCTCAAGGGGGCTTTGCAAACACATTTTATTCTCTGACTAAGTTACTCTGGGTTGTTTTGTTGCTTCATGATAACTTGTACAAACCAACAACGTCTCACTCCCTAGTCAAGATTCCATGTAATTATGGCATTTGAGTAAATTGACCATACAAGTTAAATTATATAGTATGCTACAAAAAGTATAGATTTTGCACCATATAACTATCTTTTCCTTTGGTCCCATGCAGAAGGCAAAGTTTTAAAACACAGTTAATATTATCCTTTACCCTTTAGTCTGATCTACCCCAATCTCAACCAAGTCCATTTTGTTCATATCTCCAATCGAAGTCTGATCCCCTTTTCAGCCTCTTTAACAATTGATTCATGGGGCAATGCTGACACTCACAGCTGCCAAACTCTGGCTCTGAGTCCCAGGTGCCACACAGATACCTGAAGCTCCAGGGACTGACCACATCACACGCAAACAGCTCAGAACCTCAAAATTTAGAAATAACTGTTATAACTCATAAATAAATGTGACTGATGTAAGAGAGCTTACAATCTAGGAGCCTTTACATAAGCCCTCCCCTTTTAACCCACACTTCCAGATTCAATTCTCAGAGTTTACACATTGTTATTAGTCCATTTCATATTAGTGAGGCATTATAATGTTTATCTTTCCATTTTTGTCTTATTTTACTCAACCTACTGTCCTCACAGTCCATTCACTTCATTGCAAACCTCACAACTTCATTCCTTCTTGCTGCTCCCTCATGCAAAAACATTCTTATATTTGTACACTTAGTCACACCCATTGACCACTCTAGGTTTCACTAAGTTATACAGTCCCAGTCTTTATTTTCTATCTGTCCTTCTGGTGTCACACAGAGCCCTAAGATTCCTCATTCAACCATATTCACAGTCATCTTTTTTCAGTGTACTTACAATATTGTGCTACCATCGCACAGTACTGTGCTATCCATTTCTAGATCTACACGATCAGTCCTCTAGAACATTCTATACTCCTTCAACATCAAATGCCCAATCTCTATCCTCTTTGTATCGCCTGATATCTTCATTTCTACACTGTTCTCCAAACCTCTCTCTCCTGTCTTTCCTTATCTATCTGTAGTACTCCCTTTAGTATTTCCTTTCGAGGAGGTTTCCTGTTCATGACCTCTCTCAGTGTCTGTTTATTTATAAATATTTAAAACTCTTCCTCAGTTCTGAAGGACAGTTTTACTGGTTATAGGGTTCTTGGTTGGCAGTTTTCCTCTTTCAGTGTCTTGAATATACCATACCACTACCTTCTCATCTCCATGGTTTCTGCTGAGAGATCCACACTTAGTCTTACTGAGCTTCCCTTGTATGTGATGGATTGCTTTTCTCTTGCTACTTTCAGAATTCTCTCTTTGTCTTTGACATTTGAAAATCTGTTTAGTAAGAGTCTTGGAGAAGGTCTATTTGGATCAATTCTGTTTGGGGTATGCTGTGCTTCTTGGATCTGTAATTTTATGTCTTTCATAAGAGTTGGGAAATTTTCATTGATTATTGCCTCTATTATTCCTTCTACCCCTTTTCCCTTCTCTTCTCCTTCTGGGACACCTATAACATGTATATTTGTGTGCTTCATGTTGTCATTCGGTTCCCTGAGACCCTGCTCATGTTTTTCCATTCTTTTCCCAATATGTTCCTTTGTATGCAGGATTTCAGATTTCCTGTCTTCCATCTCACTAATCCTTTCTTCTGCCTCTCCAAGTCTGCTGTTGTATGTCTCCATTGTGTTTTTCATCTCTTCTATTGCGCCTTTCATTCCCATAAGTTCTGTTCAGCTTATGAATTCTTCCTTATGATCACCCAGTGTCTTCTTTATATCCTTCATCTCTTTTGTCACATTCTCTCTCACCTCATTGATTTGATTTAGGAGATTTGTTTGAACATCTTTAATTAATTGTGTCAACTCCGGAATCTCAGTTGAAATGTTAGTTTCTTCCTTTGACTGGGTCATATCTTCCTGTTTCCTCATGTGGCTTTGGATTTTTTGCTGGTGTCTAGGCATCTGATTTCCTTGATTGGTTTATTCTGAAGGTTGTTTCCTCTCTTTGGCCTAAGGCTTTCTGGTTGGTTGACTTTGATCTCTATCTTTTCTGTTTTCTCTCCCTGGCCAGTTGTCAGACTGGCTCTGCCCTCCAGTCTTCTCCCCAAAGCCAGGTGCCCACCATGGTCTGCCACAGAGATGGGAGGTAGGCACTGGGCACCCCAGCAAGTTCACAGTGTGTGGTAATACAAATCTGCTGGCTTCCAGTGGTGCTCTATTTTCCACTGGCTAGCAAGACCTGGGTTTGTTTTGGGGCCCCACTTTAACAGTTGGGTCTTCCCTATTTCTCAGCTAAAACAGGGCCGGGTTTCCGTACAGGGTGTGTAGACCAGCTCCTGTGTTCCTAATGAAGGGTCTGAAGCCTCTTTTAAGTATTTCCTCCCCTTGCACTTTCTGGACTGTCCAGCAGATGGCACTGCTTGGTAACTTAATCATCTTCAGAGGCTGCTTTGCCTCAGAGCTTAGGCTTTGTATGACCCAGCCAGGCTGAAACTGCAGGATTCCTGTGCCCTCACTTTGCTGGCCAAAATCTGGCTCAATGTGGGAAAGTACTCCCTCAGCTGACCCAGTGTTCCAGCTGTCTCCAATGCAAGGAAACAACCACCGGCCGTTGCTTCCCTCAAGGGTGGGGGAAGGGCTTTGAGACCCAGGGCTGGAAATGCATCTTTGTCCGTGTTTTCTCAGACTCTTTGTCCCTCATTCATCTGGGCCTTGAAATGTCCTCCCCTGTCCCCCGGGTCTTCCAACATTGAAGGTATTTTTCACTGCTGTGAGATTCTAAAATCTGTGTCCCTGGTGGGAGAGTTCCGGTCTGCTGTTTCTGTGCCTTTCCCACACAGCGACTGAGTGAAGGAGAGGGGAGACAACTGGCTGGTCTGGGATGGAATATTCCTACCTGATACTTCTTCTCTTCCTTCGATTTGGCATTTTCAGGGTCTTTCTCATGTCTATATCCTCCTCCAGAGTTTCAAACAATTCAAAATTGTCCTTTTTTTCATTGAATCTCTGGAGAGAAGTTTTCAGTAGCTGTTTCTGTTGTCATGTTGATGATGTCACCCCCTCCAGTCTATGTCTTTTTATTGGGAAGTTCAATCCATTAACATTTGGTGTATTACTACAAGGGCAGTACTTTCTTCTACCATTTTGTCTTTGGATTTTATATGTCAAATCTTATTTTTTTTCCTCTCTCTCCTTTTACCTTTTCTGATAGTCTTCATCTCTACACTCTTCAAACCTCTCCTGTCTTCTATCAGCCTGTAGTTCTCCCTTTAATATTTCTCATTGTGCAGGTCTCTTATTCACAAACTCTCTCAATACCTGTTGTCTGAAAATATTTTAATCTCTCCTTCATTTTTGAAGGACAGTTTTGTCAGATATAGAATTCTTGGTTGGCAATTTTTCTCTTGCCGTATCTTAAAGATGTCATACCACTGCCTTCTCACCTCCATAATTCTGTGGAGAAATCTGTGCATAGTCTTATCAAGCTTCCCTTGTATATGATAAAATGCTTTTCCCTTGCTGCTTTCAGGATTCTCTCTTTGTCTTTGACATTGGAAAGTCTGGTCAGTAAGTAGTAGTAGGTCTATTGGGATCTATTCTGTTTGGGGTATGCTGCACTTCTTGAATTTTTAATTTTATGTCTTTCATAAGAGTTGGGAAATTTTCAGTAATTATTTCTTCTATTATTCTTTTCCTTTTTCCATTCTCTTCTCCTTCTGGGACACCCCATAACACGTATGTTCATGTGCTTCATGTTGTCATTCAGTTCCCTAAGACCTTGCTTGTATTTTTCCATTCTTTTCCCTATCTGTTCTTTTGTGTGTATGATTTCAAGTGTCCTGTCTTCCAGTTCACTGATCCTTTTTTTCTACCTCTTCAAATCTACTGTTGTATATCTCCATTGTATTTTTCATCTCTTCTATTGTGCCTTTCATTCTCATAAGTTCTGCCATTTGTTTTTTCAAGTTTACAAATTCTTCTTTATGGTCATCCAGTGTCTTCTTTACATCCTTCATCTCTTCTGCCACATTTTCCTTAAGCTCATTGATTTGATTTATGAGATTTGTTTGAACATCTTTAATTAGTTGTTTCAATTCCTGTATCTAAGTTGAAGCATTAGTTTGTTCCTTTGGCTGGTCCATATTTTCTTGTTTTCTAGTATGGCACATGATTTTTAGCTGTCTAGGCATCTGATTTTATTGATCAGTTTATTCTGGAGCTCGCTTTCCCTCTTTTACCTAGGGTTTTCTTATTGTTTGGCTTTGTTCTCTATCCATTCCTTGGTGTTCAGTTCAACTTATTCTAGACCTCTAACATAGATTCTGTTTGGATGATCAAAATTGTTCACCTCTTGTTTTTCTGGTTCTCATTCTACTTCTATGTAATCTTTTTGTGAGAGAGTCTTCCCAGATATGATCAACTCCAATCGGATTTTCCCAGTTCAGACAGGCCCAGGTCTCAGGAGGAGGTCTCCATATCATGTTTCCCTGAAACTGAGACCCTACAGGTTGTCAGACCCTCCTGTGAAGCTTCTAGACTCTATGCTTTTCCTATCCTGTCCAGCAGGTGGTGCTTGTTAGCCCACAGCTCCCCACCAGTGTAAAATGATGCCACAGGAGTATTTAATTCTCTGCAGACCCTGTCCCTGCCAGGGACATGGCTGACTCAAGCTGGTTTGTTTTCCAGCCCCTGGGGTCTGAGTTCTTTGAAGGAGGGCTGCCACTTGAGCTGGATGATGCCCCCCTTTTCTTGGGGGAAGTTATGCCCTTTAGGGAATTGTCTACCCCACTAGACTCATTGCTTTGTCTCTCAGACCTTTCTTAGCTCTGCCCTTGCTTGGCTCCAGTGGCCACTTGCAAATACCTGAGGCTTTCTGTAATAAGCTACTTAGAATAGTTATTTCAAAAAAAAAGAAAAAGAAAAGGAAAAAAAAATCCCTTTTCAAGGCCTTTCCCCTGCCCCCATGTTTTGTCAGTCCCAATATAGACTATCTAAAGATATGCCCTTTAGGCTATTATCTCTTTCACCTGAATAGTTACTCTGAGAAAACTTTAATTCTGCCCATGCCCAGGGCTGTGCTGAAGCAGGAGTTCTGGTGGGCTATAGAAAAGCAAAAAATGAAGAGTCAGTTAGAAAAGAAGAAAAAAGAAACCCCTTTTCAGAGCCAGACCCAGCTCCCCAGGTTTGCAGGTGGGAGTTGTTACCTGTTTCTATGTGCCCCTTTTTCTTGGAACCCAGCACTTTTCCAGTATTCTGAACACCTCCAACTCCAAAAGTCTCTGGGTTTTTTTTGTTGTTGTTGTTTGTTTTTTGTTGTTTTGTTTTGTTTTTGTTTCTTGTTTTGTTTTGTTTTGTTTTGTTTTTTTGCTGTTGTTGTTAGCCCTGCCTCCTCTCTGCTGGACTGACTGCTCCCAGTTTCTTTTGTGCCTATTCTCAGTTTATCTGTGCTTGGAGCTTTTATTCAGCAGTCCAAGTTTGTTAATTAATTCTGCAGTTGGGGCCAGGTTGAGCCCCCCTCCTTGTTCCCAGCACAGATTGTTTCTTTTTGCCTCGGGGAACTAGCTCCAAAACAGTCTGCCATGCCTGTGGAGGAGGGGTGCCAGCCCCATGGCAAGGAAAACTTACAGTTTTCACTGCAATCTCAGTTGCCCCACCCATTCCAGACTGGTATACAATGCCGTAGTCCCTGAAACAACTGTTCGATACAGTTCCTGGCTATTTACCAGCTGCCCTAGAGGAGTAACTAAATTCTATACCTCACCACTCTGCCATCTTGCCCTACCTCCAAGTCATTGATTTTTATACATTTCCCTCTAATCACTGCATTGGCTGCATCATCCCAATTTCTAAATGTTGTAATTTCGTTATCATTGAGTCATAAATAATTCTAAATCCATTGTGATTTCTTTTTTGATTCATGGTTATTTGTCTATTTCTCCCTTAAATTTTGTCAATTTTTGCTTCATGTATTTGGGGCTCTATTATTAGGCAAATACACATTTATGAAACCATGTCTTTTGATGAATTACTTCTTTTATCATTATAAAATGCCACTCTTTATTATCTGATAGTATTTCTTGTCCTGAAAATGACTCTATCAGATCCCAGTATAGCTCTCCTGCTTTCTTATGTTCACTGTATTCATGGTATATTGCTTTCTATTCTTATACCTTCAACTTGCGTCCTTATATTTAAAATATTGGTCTTGTTTCTTATCCACTCTGACAATCTTGCTTTTTGATTTGAGTGTTTAGTCCATTAATATTTAATGTAATTATTGATATGGTTAGATTTACCAAATTGGCTCTTTGTTTTTTTCTTCTTGCTCCCCATCTGTGTTTTGTTCATCTGTCCTTCCTTTTCTGTCCTTTTGGGGTTCATCAAATACTTTTAATAATTCCATTTTAACTTATTTCTTGGCTTTTTAGCTATATTTGTTTGTACTATATCCTCAGTAGCTCCTTTAAGGATTGCAATATAAATCCTTAACTTTTCACAATCTACTTAGAGTTAATTTTGTACCACTTCATGTAAATTTAAGAAGCTTGTAACTGTATAGTTCCATTTACTCCATCCCCCAATCTTTCATACTAGAGTTGTCATATGTATTATATCTGTTGGCTTCGTTCCCTGGCTGCTATGACAAACACCAGATGAATTGGCTTAACAACAGGAATTTATTGGCTGACAGTTTCAGAAGCTAGAAGGCTTGTCTCCTCATGGGGTCAGTAGAGTTCTAACAGGATAGCAACTTGGGTTCCTTGGCTATCCCATCACATGGTCATGTCCTCTCCTTTCTCGTCTGACTTCCAGCTTCCACTCTTCTACATGGCTTTCTCTTCATAAAGCCTCCAGTAAGAGGATGGAGGCCCAACCTCATTCAGTTGGGCCACACCTTAACTAAAACTAACATCTTCAAAAGGTCCCACTTACGATGGGTAACTTCCTTGCACTAACAAGCCAAAAAAGGAGAAGGGGATTTAATATAAGTGTACAAAGGAATCCTCAGGGAACCGGGCCTTGGGAACCAGCCAGGCCTTGGTCAGAAACCAACCCAAACCAGGCACTGCTTCTCACCAGGACTCTGACCCCTCCTCCTATCTGTTCTTCTCTGCCCCTCTGACAGTCTCCCAGCCTTAGAATCCTAGTTTCCCTCCTTGAGAAGTATTGTTACTGCCTGCTTATTTATTTGTCCCTCTTTAGATAGCACGTTCCTTGAGGGCAGAAACTGTCTTTATTTACTTCCTCATCCTGAGAACTTAGCAGAGAGCACCCCCACAGAGCTCAGGGCATGGTGAAAAAGGCAGACGAGCAAACCGGCTCTGGCATCACTGTCTGGCAAGTGCTGATGCATTCAGAGCCAGAGGAGAAAGCCACCACCTCTCCACCTGGGATGGAAGGAAGCCTCGGAAAAGAGACAACCTCATGGCAATGCTTGACCTCGGACTGGGGAATGCAAAGCAAAAGCCATAAAAGATCCTCTGAGTCCCCACTGATGTGTTTCTACACCTCACTTGAATGGAGAGGAAAGGAACAAAGCATCACAGAGCAGAAGACCTTGTCGATTTCAGCCATTTAAGATTCCTTTCGGCTCCTCTTTCCAGTCATGGGACCTTAAACATTTTCTTCCCTTGGCCTCTCTTTCTTTCCTCTCTCTTCCCTTTGACTAACCTGTAAACAGCATTTAGGTTTCAACTTAAAGGTCACTTTCTGGGGAGGAATTAGGGTGACCCCTATTGCCAGACGTTCCCATAGCAGCCTGTCCTTCCCCTTTCTGAACACTCACAGCATTGTACTGTCCTGGAGAAGGGCTGCCTTCCCCAGCAGCCTGTCATCGGTGGCAGAGGGACCTTGTCATCTTCTTCCTGCCGATTCCCAGGCCTTGGCACAGAGCCTGGCAACTAGGAAGTGCTCAAAAATACTCAAGTTTCTTACATTGAAATTCAACATTTAGTACAACTTCCTCATTTTGAAGAGGAAAACCCCAAGACACAGAGGTGGGGAAGTGCTTTTTCCAATGGTTGCAAGTTAATGGCAGGCCAGACCTGGAGCACCGGCATGCGGACATCTCCTTTGCTTGCCTCTTTCCCTCCAGAAAGAGGGAATGATCCCCCCAATGATCCCCGCAAGCATTGGTTTTTTAATACTGTCTATGCTTTTATTTCTTCTAAAATATGCACAGAGATGGAATTCTTCCAGGAACATTTTTGAATCGTGCAGGAAAAAAAAAAAAAAGCCACCACTTTTGAGAAGTGAAAAGTGGGTGTTTTTAAAAAATTTTTTTATTGTGATAACAAAAATATAACATAACGTGTTCCATTTTAACCACGATCAAGTGTTCAGTGAAGTGGTGTTAATTATATTCACAGTGTTGTGCTACCATTGCCACCATCGATCACCAATTTTTTTCCATCACCTCAAGCAGAAACTCTGTACTGCTTTTTAATTTTTCTCCAACTTTTTATTTTGGAAGCTTTCAAATCTATAGAAAAGTTGCCTGACTAGGACAATAAACAGCCAACTATATCTCTTGTAAATTCAACAATTGCTAACATTTTGCACCATGATTGTCTCTTTCTTTCTACCCTGCCCGTCTATATATACATATATAGTCAATACATATACACATATGCTTTTCTTTCTGAGCCATTTCAGAGTCAGTTGTAGACATCACTACATTACTGCATTTTACCCCTAAATACATCAGTATCTCCTAAGAACAAGAGCATTCTCCTACAGAAATACAGCATAATTTTCACAGTCTTACAATGCTATTAGCTATATACCTTCATGTTTAAATTTCCCTAATTATGTCCCTTATTGCTGTTTTCTTCCCTCCCCTCCTCCCCTCCCCTCCCCGTCCCTTCTCTTCTCTTCTCTTTTTTCCATTCAGGATTCAGTTGAGAACCATGAATTGCATTTAGTTGCCATAGCTCCATATCTTAGTCTTCTTCATTCTAGAACAGTTCCCAGACAACCTTATCTTTCACAATATTGACATTTTTGAAGTTGTGCAGAATGTCCTTCGGTATGGATTTGTTTAATCATCTGCTAAGATTAGATTCAGATGAAACATTCTTTGGGCAGAAGTGTCACTTGGGTGATGCCATGGGAGCCTTTGTTTGCAATGTCTCCAATTCAGGTGTGAAAAAGTCCTGAGCTGAAGCCTGGAGCACATTTTCAGCCTGGATGGGGTGGGGTGGAGGGAGGGCACATGTGTTCATCCATGTAGCACATCCACAGGCACCTCTGGGCTGGGTCGTGGGGCATGGTCTGGAGAGCTGGCAAAGGCCACAGCTTCAGTCTTGACAGTTTACTGCCAGGCGCTGACTGTGGGTCCCTCCTGCTGGACAAGCAGGGCTGAACTGAGAATGTGTCCTTCCCACCAGGAGCCCTGAGGGGGCCGACAGCCAGCCAGCTCCTCAGCCCATGGGTCCCCTGCTGCTGCAGCCACTCTCTGTTGATGCAGATGCAAGGGAACAAGAAGGGGTTGGAGGAGCAGACCGCGCCAGAGCAGTCCTACTGAGGGGAAGGGACAGCGAGGGGAGCCAGAATCAAAAACAGACTGAAAGAGCAAGAGACAAAAGGGACAACACATGCCAGAGGAGGAGAGAAAAGCAGAGTCAGAGATGCAGAGACAGAGAAACCTAAAGAGACTCCTAAACACAGAAGCCCACGGAGAAAAGAAAGCACCAGCTGATAGGCTTCAATAACAATTTTCAAGTCCCTTTGTGATGCTATTTGGCTTTGGGATTTTGCCAAGTGAAGATAGTTTGCATTTATACTGGCCAGACTCAAAGGACACTCGGTTTTCCCAGGGGGCTGTGCAGAGCCACGTGCTCAGTCTGTACTTTCCCAAACACAGAACTTTTCCTTGGTGCCCAAGAAGCCAGGCTCTAGGTCAGGCCCCTGTCAGACACAACCTGCTCCAGCTCAGAACGCCTCCCTTTTTTTTCCAGGGCTGCCGGCAGATAGGGAAGACTCTAAGGGGCAAAGTGGAGGGACAAGAGAGAGGCCGATAGAAGGGAGGACCTGGAGGAAAGAAAGGCACTGAAAATAGCTTTCTGCTTCCATGAGTGGGTGGGAATCCAAGCTCCCTGAGCTGCCCAGTGGGGTGGGCCTCAGCTAATAATAACAGGCCAGGGTTTTCTCACAAGAAAAGGGACTTGAGGGGCTGCCCATGCCTAGACTGCATGGGGTAGAGAAGGGGCTCCAGACAGCACCGAAGGGTCTGCTGGGGATAATCTCCTCCAGATGCCAATGGCCATGGGCTCCCGTTAGAGGAACTTCAGGTAGATAGAGGGGAGGGCTTTCTGGTAATAACGTGCATGGTCTGTACTTTTCCTTGGCAGGAAGAGAGGAAGAAAATGGAAAGAGTGCTGTCAGGAGCCATGGCCTCCATCTCAGGAGGCTCTTTTGTGGCATCGAAACTGAACCATCTGCCCTCGGCCAAAACAACCAACCCTAGGGGCTGCATCTTACTGAGGAGGTTGAAGGGTGTCAAGGGGCAGGACAGGACATCCCGCAAACTCTCCAGCCATTCCTGCTGCTCCTTCTCACTGGGGCAGGTGAAGACAAATCTCCGCTCCGGGGTGATGACGGTGAGGCCGGCTTTCCAGCGACTCCCTCGGATGCCCTTGGGCAGGCCTTCATTTACCTCGTACCCCTGCTCTTGGCTCCCGAGAACAACCTGGCCCTGCTCAAAGGCGTCCTGAAAACAGAGGGTGCACGGTTATGGGGGGGCCATGGCTTGAGCAGAAGGCAGCTGCTTTCGTACAAGTGTGAGGGTCCCTGCTGGGATTTTGGCTCAGTGGGACCCAGAATTTCAAAGGTTCAGACCCTAAAATAAATCATGCCATCATCTGTTAAAATATTATTTAACGTGATCTTGCTGTGAATCAGGAATTTAATTGTGCTGTATGTAATAGTTCATTTAATCCTCATGACAACCTTTGGGAAGGCACTGTAATTAAGTCTATTTTCTGGAGGAGGAGACTGAGGCACAGAGAGGGAAGTACGCTCCACAGGGCGGAACTGAGACCAAAGCCCAGCAGCCAGATTCTAAGCCCACAACCCTAACCTCTACACTTAGCCTCCTGGTTAGAGGTGAGCCCTGGAGACAAGAGGACAAAATACAACCTACATGACTACAATTGGCAGCATTCTGGATACACACGAAGGACCTCCTAAAGCTAGGAGGCGAGAGAAGTCTGTCTGGACAGCTTTGTGCACAGAGATGACTTAGAGAGAGTCTACCTACAGGCCAGGGGTGAGTGTGTCCCTCTGCAGGTTTCTCCAGCCCTGGGGTTCTGGGAGACATGTTCGTCTGCAGGTTCCCTATAGTCCTGACCGCTGACCCCACTTCTGTCTGGGATGGATTGGGGAAGGGACCAGGAGTGGCTCTTACCAGTGGGTTCTTGTAATAGAGCAGCCTCCGCTCCTGGGAATCCAGGGCAAACCACCGTTTCTTGAAAGGTTCTCTTTGCTGCAAAAAAGGAACCTCTTACCAGGGAAGGTAGGGCCAGGGGGCACTTCCTGAGGACAGAGGGCAGGAGGCCAGCCCAGCCCAAGCCAAGGGAGCTGGCCAGTCCCCCTGGTTCTCCATCCCAGCCTCCCAGAGCCAGAGATCCTAGCGCTCCTTGCCAGGGCCCAGGCAGGGGCCCTCGTGCTCTTAAGGCAGTGTCCCCCACCCCTCCTTCCCTCCCCTCCCCCCTGCTGTCAGCTGCACCCTGCTGCCTCCACGTGCTGCCTTTCGTTGTAAGACGCACTTTCCTCTTTCTCAGGCTGTGGACAAGAAGTCACAGAAAAAGGAACTTCTGAAAATCAGAAGTGGCTACTGCTTGGCAAGGCTGAAAAGTGCTGGCCTTGGCCAAATTCTAACCTGGGTCAGGGGAGAGAAAGCCAGGGGCAAGCGCCATGGGGGTAGGGGCTGTACCATGGCTGGCAAAGGAAAAAACAGGAAACGTGGGCAACACTTTTTAGGAGCTTTCCACCTGCCCGAGGCCTTTTTTCACACTGATTCCCTAACTCAGTCTCTCCTAGTCTTAACCATCCTGTCAACACAGAACACCTTCAAAATAATCTTTGGAAGGCTGCCAATTTGGGATGATGTTTTTAAGGAGCTCCCTTGGCTTTTCCCCCTCCCTTTCTCTTCTCTTCCCTTCCCCACCCCTCTTCCCATGCTGCTCCCCCTCCAGCCAGATTTCTGACTTTGAGCTCAGCCCCACCCAACATCCAGGGTGAGGATGAGGCCCACTGAGGCAGTCAGAGGCTCCTCCCCTCTGCACCACCCACGGGAGGTGTGGGAGCAGCCAGGTCCAGCTTCCTTTTTAGATCAGTGGGAATGAGCAGCCACTGGAGGCGGGGGCCGGTTCCAAAGCAAAGGAGAGCAGAGAGGCTGAGTTGGAAGGTGTGAGTGGGTACTGGGGGAGGGGCACACCCAAGTTCTCTCTGGCCCCCAAGTGTGAGTGTGTGTGTGTGTTTTCTCAGACCAGTCACTAGCCCCTGTTTTGCTCAGACAGTCCTGGCAGGGCCCCCGCCCGGAGCACACAAAGGTTCTGGAAAGGCAAAAGCTACCTCTCCAGCAAGTTCCCCTTCAGCTCTGCTTTCCCAGGGCAGGGCCAGTTAGAAAGAGCTGGGAGGAGAGAAGATGATATGAGGATGAGGAGGGATGGCCAGTGACAGAGAGAAGTCCTGCAGCCCCGCTGGGTCACCCCCCAACTAAGCCTCCACTCTGTCCTTCAACCCTGGGACTCACGAACACTGACCTTTTTCCTTCCCTCCCACTGCCCCCCTCCCCCTGCTGGCTCCCCATGTCCCCACCTCCCAAATTCCAAATTCTGCCCTACTGCCCTCTGGGACAAGGGCCATGTACATCCCCCAGGGGGTGGTAGAATGTACCTTTGGACCAGTCTTTTCCATGAAGCCTTGTTTGAGGTAATTCCTGGTGATGAGGGGCACGAGCTGGGGGGAAAGAGACAGATGCTGAACCCCTGACTCACGCTCCAGGGCTCAAGGTTCCCTGCTGAGCTTGACACCCCGACAAAGGGGAAGTTGGGAATGGGGAAGGATGTACACTCGTTTGTTTCATGGCTCACAGTGTTATATTTGGAATGTGAAATGGATGCAATTATTAATATTTCAACAGAGCCAGATGACAGCACCCCAGATGTTTGCAGAACTTGGTATGAGAACTCCTTCCAAGACCCCAGCCAAGGCTCTGAGGAGCCCCTCCTCTGGGTGCAATTCTCACAACTACCGTGCGAGGCAGGTATCATCGTCCTCATTGTACACAGGAAGAAACCAGATCTCAGAGAAGTGGTCAGGGATGTTCCCGACGTCAGGTAGCCAGTATGATGAAGAGCTGGGATTCTCCCTCAGCGATGATGGATGCTAGACTGTGCTCCTTGCACTATACTTTGGAGCTAAAGTATCACCATGGCAGATCACTCTGATCAGGCCCCTGGCCAAGACCTGGTCATTGGTGGGGATTCTGACACAGGGTCACGAGAAGGCAACGGCCAAGTGGGCAAGTAGGAAGGCTCTGGACTAGGAGTCGGGGGCCAGGTTTCCAGTTCCAGCTCTAACATCAGCCAGCCATGTTGTCTTGGCAAGTCCTTATGCCCCTCTGGGCCTGCTTTCCCTGGGGTAATAAAGAGACTGGATTTTGTGACCCGTTGGATCCCTTGCAGCTTCTGTCCAATGCTCAGAGAAGCTTCCAGGGATTAATGGCTCCAGGGCAACCTGGCAAGTCTAGATCTTCAAATGAGAGTCCAGACTTCCAGGAGCAGAGGAGGTCTCCCAGAGCCTCAGGACCCAGGCTAGGGGCAAAGAGGAAGTGAGGTCTGGGAACAGAAATGGGGACTCTGAAAGGGGGGATATTATGAGCCAAAAAAGGAAAATATAAAGTATGCTACTCCCCTTCCCCTTCATTTGGAGAAAAGACAGAGTTCTTAACTGGCTCAGTCTACATGTGAGCCAGGCAGGGCTAGTCTAGCCTAAAGAGACAAGTGGAGAGAAGGAAAATCACACTGATGGAGTACTTGCCATGCCTGATATGGCTTGGCTCACCATATTCTCACATTAGACCTGGGAGGTAGGTATCACCCTCTTGGGGACAGATAAATACAATGAGGCTCAGAGAGGGGAGGTGACTTGCCCTGGGTAACACATCAGCTTCTCTGATTTTAGAGTCCCTGAACTTCTTATATCGGGATCACAACCCCACTCACACTCCCCGGGTTTCTGGATCCTTAAGCCTGAGCCAGGCCTGGGCGATTGCCCAGAACCTCACACCATACACAGAGATAAAGTAGGAGGAAAGGAGGAGAGAGATGGACCAGGAGGAGACTAGGGGTGAACAAAGGGTAAAGATGGTGGACGAGGGAGGCAAGAAGACATTGAGGATATTGGCCAGTGACCAATTCCCTCTGCATGGGTCAGCAAAGTTGGGAAGTTTGCCCAGATTAAATAAAGCTGAGCATCTGCACTTTGTCCTTCCCTCCTCTCCCGTCAGCAGTCAGCACTTCCAGCCCACTGCAGCTCCCCCCCCCAGCAGGGAGTGTGCATTGACTGGATCTGGCTGCTGATCCAGGGCTGCTGGAGCTGCTCCCAGAGAACTGCCATCTTGGTGCCTCGCTGAGCTTGGAGCAGACCCCCATTCCAGCCACTTAGCTCCCTGCAAACCTTGGAATTAAGGAGCATGCAGGCTTTCAAGGACGGTCTAACAGTTTGAAATAAGACAGTCCCAGGATTAAGTCCCAGCTCTCCCCACCCCCATCACCTTCACAATTCTCTTAGAGGAGGACTGAAAACAGGGACCAGACCATAATACCTCAGGGTGGGAAAGGACTCTGATGATGACCAGGGCCCCTGACAGAGGTAGAAACAGACACTCAGAGGGGTGATGTGACCTGCAGTGGGTTAGCGATGGAGTAGCCGTGAGAGCCCAGGCTTTCTGGGCTCGAGGCAATGTCCTCTGCCCGCATTGTGTGGGCTTCCCCAGCCAAGCCTGCGAGGAGGGATGGATGCCCCGGATGACTGAGGATGATCAAAACGAAGTTCATGGGCTCACCATTACCTTGGCCACAGATTGGGGACCTGCTCCCATTACAATCCTGCCTTCCTGACCCAAACACCACGAGGCAAAGGGATGGGAGAGTGGGAAGAGCACCTTCAACTGCTGCTGTGCATCCTGATGGGAAGAGCTGACCTGCTTTCTGGAGCCGTCTTGCCCTGTGTGGGGCCATAAACCACCAGCTTCCCAGAAGAGTCTTTGCTTCCCCTCTCAAGCGTCCCACCCACAGGCCTTGCCTGCTAACGAACCCAGTCTGGTCTCCGAGTGTCTTCTGGGGCCAGCAGACAAGGAGAGAAGGCAGTGGCAGGGAGGAGGCTCAGAAGTTGGGAACCACATCTGGCTCACCTCAGACTCTGGGAGCTCAGGAAAGGCCATTTTTAGGTATTGCAAACGGGCTGCGCGGAGGGCATTGAACCAGTCCACTATCTCCTGCCGAGGAAAACACAGAGGACAGACGGCCGGTGAGATGAGGGCGGGGCCAGGCCCGGTGGCAGGAGGCCTGTGGGGTCATCAGGTTTGGGGCACATGCATTCAGCCATTCACTCTACCCTGGGGGTTCAAAAAGTTTTGGGGCCTGTGGGCTCATCACAGGTCTCTAACTCCTTCTTGTTCCTGGGGAGAATGAGGTCAGAGCCCGGGGTGCTTACCTGAGCAAGTGGGAAGTCACAGTCAGGGAGAATCCCAAAGCTGTGGGCAAAAACCAAGGTGAACTGCACAGAAGTCATGCAATGCCTGGGAGGGTGCTTTTCATACTCTGACGTGCACACGGGTTACCTGGGGATCTTATTAAAATGCAGATTCTGATGTAGTAGGTCTGGGATGAGGCCTGAGATTCTGCATTTCTATCAAGTTCCCAGGTAAAGCTGATGCTGCTGGCTAGTGGGACATACATTAACTGAGGCGCAAGTAAGGGTCTAGGAAAGCAGTGTCCTTAGATGTCAAAGACCAGCTTTTGGGTGGCTGCTCCTCCAGTGCGAATGCCCTCGCCTGGAGTGCAACGTCAGCCTCAGCGGGGCCCCTCTGCCATGACTCAGGGAGAAGGCATCACACCAGGATGGGCCACCATCATCTCTCACCTGGAGAACCACACCTGCCTCTTCTCAAGCCGGCCTTGCCTCTGCTCTGCAGCTCTCCAGTTAGTCCTCTCCATGGCAGCCAGAGTGATTTTCTAACTGCAAACCTGCTTGAGTCTGGCTTCAAGTTTGCTTCACTGCCCTCAGGAAAAAATGTCTAAGTTCCTTAGCATGACCTACTTGGCCCCTGCGCTCCTTCCATGCAAAACTCTTTGCACGTGTTGTTCCTCCTCCTCTAACACTGCTTCGTCTACCTCCTTCCCCAAACATACCTTTTACTTAGAATAGCCTATCCATCCTGCAGGTGAGTTTGGGTGATGTAATAGATATATTTTTGCATGCTTACTCGCCCAAGCCCTGCTTTTAAGAGAACTGCCCCACCCCCCTCCACCCACCCACATTTGCTACTGTGATCCCGTCCCTCCTTGACTTCACCAACTCGACCAGGGCTGGATCAAGGCAGAGGCTGGGCTGGGCCTATCAGATTCCTTCTCTCAGGAATTTGGAATTGAGAGGCTGAAAGACTTGTTCAAATAGCTGCAATGCTGGACTCTGAGAAATTCATTTGAGTATGGTTTCAGCGGAATGTAACACAACTTCCCTTTCTCACTCATAGGTCAATTCTCACGGAATTCCGAGCTCTCTTATCCCAGGGATTATTAAAAACTCCTTGGGTCCCAGGCACTGAGGGAATGGAGCCATCCCCAGAAAGCACCATCCATGCCCTTCCTTTGAAAGGTCTTGCCAGTCACAGACTGCAGCCCTGGGACCAAATCCTACTTGCACACGTTTTGTTTGGCCTCTGAAGTTTTGTTTATTTCAATCCTGTGACAGTATTTCCTGTTTGCCACAGCCCCCACCACTCCTGGCCCCTGTCCACTTCATTGGTGGACGTTGCCTACTTGGCTCCTGCAGGCACAAGTGTGCCACCCCATTTATGCCCTTTTAAGGTACAGAGGAGAAAGGTCAGCGTGTCAGAAGCAGCCAGGGTGTCGAATGTGAGGGAGTCAGGTATGGTAAGTGTTGGAGACCTTGGGCACCTCAGCAAAGTCCCGTGGCAGAGACTGGCATGGAGGGTGGCCACTGCCTTCTGGACCAGGCCAGATTGACAAGGGACAACAGAAGGCTCACCATGGACTGAGAACCAGGGGTCTCTTCCATGTCTCCCAACGGCACAAGTCCCAGGGTTCTCAAAAAACCAAGGGAGGGAGCAAAAAATAGATAATGGATATTAAATTTCTTGCCAACCTTGGGGAATGGGGTCCTTGAATTTAGAAAAGTGCATCTCTCTCTCTCTCTCTCTTTGGCTGTCATACACACACACACACACACACACACACCACAAACCCTACACTATTTGGTTCCCAATTAATATCCAGTCCCTGGTTCTAACTTCTCAGGAGGCTTAGCCATACTTCCTGTCCTTGAATTCTATGAGTTCTTGAGTTCTTTCCAGTCCATGCTTCTCTTCAAGCTGGTTAAAATGTGCTCCTTTTCAGTGTCATCACGTGATTCTTCAATAGAAAGTCCTTGCTCTGGAAAACCTCTTCAACCACCCCTGTGCCCAGATGAGGCCATTCATGTGTGCTCTGGGTGCCCCAGCACAGCAGCAGCACTGGCACGGCACCATCAGTGCCTCTTTCCCTGTCCATCTCCCTGTCAAGATGGTGAGATGCTTGAGGCCTGCGGCTCTGCCCCATCCACCACCAGCTCCCTAGAACCTAACACAGGGCTTTGCACATAGCAGGTGCTCAAGAAGGACTTGTCAAGAGTGAATGAATGAATGATTGAATGAATGATACAGGAGCAAATCACCACCACAGCGAGTAATGTTTGTAATGTTATGAAATGCTTTCACGTTGATGGTTCATTGTCACTCAACCCACTAAAGCTCCTTAGAATCCCATTTACAGACAAGGAAACAGACTCGGAAGGGGAAGAGATCTTCTCAAATAACACACCTGGGGAGGGGCAGAGCCAGGGCTCCGACTTGTGACTCCAGACCCGTGTTCTTCAGACAACACTCTCTGACTGTCAGATCACACCTGCCAGGAATTTTGCCCACACAATGGAAAAAGCACGAACCCTACTGAGGGGTCAGGCAGCGTCCATCCTACCCCTATGGTCACCATCCAGTGCTGGGGCCCCTTGGGAGGATCTCATCCCTGCATTTAGTCCCTGGCTCCTGATGCAGAGGCACATGGGGTGGTGAAATGGGTGCAGGCTCAAGAATCATTGGCCATGTGACCTGGGCAAGTTATTTAGCATGCCCATGCCTCAGTAACACAGGAATAAAAAGTTTCCAAGGTTGTTTTGAGGATTGATAAATGAAGTGTAACAACCACCAAGAACAGTGCCTGGCACAGAGTAAACAGACACTTGCAAAATGTCAGCCCTGCTTCTGTCCTCCCCACCCCCACTTAGCATCTCTGTCCCATGCTCAGGCCATGAGCCTGCTCAGGATTTGTCACGGCCAATTCCCTTGTTTCTGTTCTACTGGCCCGATCTTTGCCTGAGCTGATTTCCTGGACCTTCAGGCAGTGTATAGGGATCTTATTAAAATCTAGATTCTGATTTAGGAGGCCTGGGGTAGGACTGAGACTCTAACAAACTCCCTGATGACAGCCCAGTGCTGTTGGCCCAGGACCACACATTGAGAAGCAAGGCCTTAGAGTGCACCACTGGCCTGATCACCTGTCCTTTCCTCTTCCCATATCCAGAATCTCTGGCTCCACCTGAGTTTGCTGTCCCTGGGCACAGCCCCTCTGCTATTGGACTCCCACCTGTGGCTGGGCACTGTCCAGACACACCCATGGTACCTGCTGGGTTCCTCTCCCTGATCTTGCTCTGCCTTCCTCTTAGCTCTGCCCCAGACCTGGAAGTGACAATAGATTCAAGGAAAAAGCAGCATCTCGAGAGTCACTGAGCATATCACCAAATGAGCAAGGGAGTCAGCATCCCAGGCTTGCTGGGGACCAGGGTGGGAGCTCGGGTCATCTCACCTTCCCACTTTCATGATACACAAACAGGTTCCTGGTGTGACCGTCTCTCCTGTAGGTGATCTGCAGCCCGTGGGGGTTCCCGATCTTCTCTGTCTGGAAGGTGGCATTCAAGTCCTTGATGTTGATGACATCTTTGGGGGCTTTGCCCTGAAAGAGAGAAAGGATAGGCAAGATGCTGACTGTCAGCAGAGTGACCTCACCATCGCCTTCATCAAGGCCTTAATGCAAACAAATAATGAATTGAAATGTTCTTGCTCTAATATATGAATGCATAGATACTCTACTACTTTCCTGTTTGCAGTCATCCCAAGACCTGCTTCATCAGGCTAGCCTCTCTGGACTGGAAGGGGCTTGGAAAGGTCATAATTAGTATTTTTCAAACTTTTGAGCCATAGAACTCTTCTACCAATTCATCCATGGAAGTCAAATACATAAAACAGATAAAAGCAGAATCTCTTGGTTAAAACACGTGTGGGGCAATTCCTCAATAAGTTAAAAACAGTGTTACCACATGACTCAGCAACTGCACTCCTAGGCATTTACCCAGAAGAACAGAAAACAGGTATTCAACCAAAAACGTGTACACGAATGCTCATGGCAGCACTGTTCACAATAGCCAAATGGTGGAAACGACCCAAATGTCCATCAACTGAGGGATGGATAAACAAATTGTGTTATGTCCATACAGTGGAATATTACTCATCTGTAAAAAGGGAAGAAGTTCTGATATATGTGACAACATGGATGAACTCTGAAAATATTATGCTAAGAAAGAAGCCAATCACAAAGACTGCATATTGTATGATTTCATTTACAAGAAATATCCAGAACAGACAAATCCATAGAGACAGAAAGCAGATTAGTGATTGGCAAGGGCTGGAGAGGTTGGGGGTGGGTGGGTGAGAAGTTACTGCATAATGGGGAGGGGGTTTCTTTTGGGATAATGAAAATGTTTCAGAACTAGATAGAGGTAATGGTTGTACAACTTTGTGAATGTACTAAATGCCAATGAATTGTATACTTTAAAAGGGTTAAAATGGTAAATTTTATGTTATTTGTATTTTACCACAATAAAAGAAAAAAAAAGATACTAAAATCCTTGGCCAACCATGCAGGTCACATTTGAGAAAAAATATTGTATTGGGCAAAAACACACAAACATACCTACATACATATATACATACATACATCAAACAATATATGCATACATACATAAATAAAATAAAATCACCATAGAAAACTGTTGGCAGTTCAAGATTTCATACACAATATGGGCTAATAAAGAAATTATAAAATGTTATTAAATAAGTACATATAAATATGCTTATACCTACAAAAAGTCCTAGAAGCTACATGCTTTCAAAACAAATCATATCTATTATTTTTTTATCTTCATTTTATTGAGATATATTCACATACCATGCAGTCATACAAAACAAATCGTACATTCGATTGTTCACAGTACCATTACATAGTTGTACATTCATCACCTAAATCAATAAATCATATCTATTAGAGATAGAATCTGCCAAGATAATTAATCTTTCTCCTTTAACCTTTTTTTTTTTTTTCAGTTTTTTGGGAAACATTGTCATGGTATCAGGGTCTGCCAAAGCAGATTTTCCCACACTTTTTGCTATTTTTACAGACACCAAGTAAATTCTCTTTGATATTTTTGTACCAGACCTAAAGAGTAATTAAAGTTTTGCATCTCCAAAAAAATAAAATCAACTGTGGGGCCTCAGAGCACTCCTTCCTTCACTGTGTTACCTCTTCTCAGGGTTCTGGAACACAATCTGAGCAATCTGGTGCCAAGAAGGGATGGGAAGAGAAGAACTTTCCTAAATAACTGATAGGAGTGCAAAACTTTTCATTCTAGGCCTACACTATCTAATATGGCAGCCAGTAGCCACATGCGGCTATTGAAATTTAAATTAATTAAAATTAAAAATTCATTTCCTCAGGCACACTAGTCACATTCCAAGTGCTTCGTAGTCACATGTGGCTACTGGCTACGGTATTGGACAGGGCAGAAATAGGACATTTCCATCACTGCAGAAAGTTTTATTGGACAGCTCTACTCTAGTGAGAAATTTGGCCACATCTATCAAAATGTTGAGTGTTTTGCTTTGATCCAGCAATCTCCCATCTAAGAATTTACCTCAAGGATGTAATGGGATTATTACACAAATATGTATATCAAAAGATGTAAATTGTGGTGGTGTTTATAACAGCAAAAAAAGAGGAAAGTATTTAAGTGTCCGTCAATAAGAATGGATTAAATAAATCATGGTACATCTATCACAGAATTTTTTAAAAGGCTAACCTACATCGATATTACTAACATGAAAAAAATGTCCATGATATCCATGAGTGACAAATACTAGGTCCTAGACAGGATATATCGTAGGAACCAATTAATGCAAAAATAATAATATATATATTGTGTGTGTACATGAGCTAGATGGATTTACACAAACACTCTTAACAACGGTTATCTCGGAAAGTTACTGGAACACCTCTAAAAAATTTACTATGAGAAATTTTTAAATACCAAAAAAATCTAATTTGTCAATATATTTTCTATTCTTTCTTTAAAAAAGAAATATGTCATTACTAATAAATCAAAATCTTTTAACAGCTACTTACCCCAGGCCTTTCTGCTCCTCTACTTCCCAGGGGCAATTACTGTCATGAGTTTGATATTATCCTTCTAGTTCATTTTTTATACTTCTATACACATGTACACACTCTCACACATCCATGAACAATCTATAGTATTGTTTTATGTGCATTTAATTTACATCAATGGTATTATACGATACGGTACCCATGTTGAAAGACTACCAATCTAGTTTGCACTCGTATATGACTAGACTAAAAGTTATTTATCGACTTACCTGTTGATGGATAATGAGATTGTTTCCAATTTTCTGCTATTGTAAAAGATGTTGCAGTCAATTTGCATCCCTGGTACCATATGTGAGGTCACAGTATATTCTTAAAAATGGAAGTGCTAGGTAATAGGGCATGTACACCTTCAACTTTACAGGAAACTTCCAAATTATTCTGCTGAATTGCTCTCCACAGTGGTTATACCAACATTTACTGCCATCAAAAAGATAGACAAGTTTTCCTTTCTCCGTATCCTCACCAATACTTGACACTGCCAGGTTTTTAAATTTTTGCCAATATGATGAGTATAAAATTTTTGTTTATTTTTATTTAACCAACTTTATCAAGATACATTTTATAGTCAATAAATTACACTCATTTTAAGTACACAGTTTGATCTTTGATAAATGTATGTATCCAGGTAACCACCACCACAGTTGAGATATTGAATATTTCTATCACCCAAAAAAATTCCCTATCTCAACCTCAACTGCTTTCTAATGGTATAGATTAGTGTTACCTATTCCAGAATTTCATTTAAATGGAATTATACAGTATGCACGCTTGTATAAAACTTCTTTTGCTTGGAATAATGTTTTTGAGATTCATCCATGTTATTGCATTCATCAAAAGTCGTTCCTTTTTATTGAGTAATATTCCATTTTAATACCATTATTTGTCCATTCAGCTATGGATCAGCATTTGGGTAATTTCCAGTTTGGAGCTTTGATGAATAGAGCTTATATGAACATTTGTGTTCAAATATTTTTGTGGATATGTTTTTGCTTCTCTTGGGTAGATACCTCCAGGTAGAATGGCTGGGTCATATGGCTAAGTGTATATTAATTTTATTTCTTTTTTAATGTCCAGTTTTCCAAAGTGGTTGTATCATTTTGAAGTCCCACCAGCAATATATGAAACTTCCAGTTTGCTCCACATCCTCACAAACACTTGGTACTGTCAGTCTTTTTAAATTTTAGCCATTAGGAAGGGTGTGGAGCATATCTCATTGTGGCTTTAATTTGCATTTCCATAACTACCAGAGACTGAGCAGCTTTTCATGTATTTATCGGCCATTTTGGTTTTCTTTTCTGTGAACTGACAGTTCACTTCTTTTGTCTAATCTTCCAAGGACTGTCTTTTTCTTCTTCATTTATAGTTTTAAAAAATTATTATTCTGGGTATTAAAATGTTGTTATATGTTGAGATATCATCCGAGTTTCACTTTCTTTTATATCCTCTATTTACTTTTTTGTTATACCCGAAAGTTTTACATAAAAAATGAGCTTTCACAATAAAATAAAGATATTTCCATTTTATGAAAGAAATTAAAAAAAAGAACTCAGGCAACCTGTTCTAATTTTGAACTCTTCGAGGCTGAACTGGCTTAGGACTAAAACACAGATCAACTTTTTCCAACCAAGGAGGAGACTCTGAATAAAGGCCAACGCATGGAGGCTGCTGTGGTTTGGTGTCCCCTCCTAACCCTGCAGCAGCATTTTTCCTTCCCATCTTTTGTACATTCAACACTTTTCAATGCTTAAAATTGAAGACTGAGAAGAAATCCCTCTGTTCCCTTGGAAGCCCTTCAGATCCATGATTAATACTCTTCAACCCCATCATTTTTCAGTTGGCCCCAGACTGCGGCCACACAGGAGGTACATTCTGGCACTGCCCTGGGCCATCCCGGAGAGCAACAGCGGAAACAAATCACAACTCTACCTGTAGGAGAAGAGTCAGATGAAGGCTAAAGCACTCGGAGCCTGCTCTTCTCTTACTTCTCTTCTTCTCTTACTTCTCATTCCTTCACATTTTCTTTTCCTGGAAGCTTCTCATCCTTCCATTCTCTAAATACTGGATGCCCCAGGGCTCCCTGTAGTCGAGGCTTTCCAAAGATGGCCCTCACCAATTCTTTCCCTCCCTGTTTGCTCATGTCACTGTATCCATAAAGAGATGAAATCTATTTCCCCTTCTATTTCCCTTGAATCTAGACTGGCCTTGTGGCTTCTTGGTCAACAGAACATAGAGGAAGTGACTTTCTGCCGGCTCCTGGCCTGGTCCTGAAGAGGCCTAGCTGCGTCCCCTTCGGCTGGGGGGAAGCCGGCTGCCATGCTGTAAAGAAGCTCAAGCTAGACTCCAAACAAGGAGCAACCACAGGGAGAGAGAGGGGCTGCCCGGAGTCCACCAAGGCCCCCGACATGCGAGTGAAGGCTTCCTGGACCTTCAGCTCAGCCCAGCCACCCACTGGATGAGTGACCCAGCTGATATCACATGGAGCAGAAGTTCCCCCCAGTCAAGGACTGCTCAAATGCTTGACCAAAGGATCATGAGAAACAATAAATTGATGTTATAAGCCCCTAAGTTTAGGGGTGGTTTGTTACACAGCAATAAAAGACTGAAACACTCAGTCCTTGGACATCTTTTTTCATCTACCCACACTCCCCGCCTAGGTGAGTCCAGCCAGTCCCACCACTAAATCTGTCTACAGGCTAATGACTCCAAATCCAAACTCTCCCCAAATCCCCCCAGTGTCTCCACTTGGAGACCAACAAGCATCTCAAAGTAAAAATGAATTTCCTCACCCTGTTCGTGAGCTAAGTCTTTGTCATCTCAGCAAACAGTAAATCAAATCTACCCTTCAACATGCAGCAGGCCAAACATCTGGGAGTTGTCCTTGATTCCTCTTACTCTCATACCCCACATCCAATCCTTCAGTAAAGCCTATTGCCTTTACCTCCAAAACATCTGCAGTATCCAACCAATTGGAACCACCTCCTCTGCCATCATCCTGGTCTAATCCACTGTTGTTCCTCCTGTGGGTTGTTGCAGTGGTCTCTGAACTGCTCTCTCTGCTTCTGCTCTTTCCTCCCTGTTGCCTTCATAATGGCCAGAATGCTCCTTCTTTCAAAGTTTAAGTCAAATCATGTCACTTCTCTGCTCAAAACCCTCTGATGGTTTCCCTCCTCACTCAAGATAAAATCCAAAAGCTTTAATTTTTGAAAATCATATATCTGATAAGGTATCTAGAATATATAAAGAATTGATGCAACTCAATAATAAAAAAGATAAATAACCCAATTTGAAAATGGGCAAAGGCTTCCCCCTATGTGGGACCCAACTCCCAGGGGTGTAAATCTCCCTGGCAACGCAGGATATGATTCCTGGGGATGAATCTGGACCCAGCATCGTGGGATTGAGAATATCTTCTTGACCAAAAGGGGAATGCAAAATGAAATGAAATAGTTTCAGTGGCTGAGAGATTTCAAATGGAGTCGAGAGGTCACTCTGTGGACATTCTTATGCACTATATAGATAACACCTCTTAGGTTTTAATGTATTGGAATAGCTAGAAGTAAATATCTGAAACTACCAAACTCCAACCGAGTAGTCTGGACTCCTGAAGATGATTATATAATAATGTAGATTACAAGGGGTGACAGTATGATTGTGAAAACCTTGTAGATCACACTCCCTTTATCTAGTGTATGGATGGATGAGTAGAAAAATGGGGATTAAAAACTAAATGACAAATAGGGTGGGATGGGGGATGATTTGGGTGTTCCTTTTTTACTTTTATTTTTTTACTCTTATTCTGATTCTTTCTGATGTAAGGAAAATGTTCAGAAATAGATTGTGGTGATGAATGCGTAACTATATGATCGTACTGTGAACAGTTGATTGTCTACCATGGATGATTGTATGGTATGTGAATATATTTCAATAAAACTGAATTTAAAAAAAATGGGCAAAGGGTCTGAATAGGCATTTGTCCAAAGAAGAAATAGAAATTCAACAAGTGCACATGAAAACATGCTCAACATCATTAGTCATCGAAGAAATGCAAACCACAATGAGATACACTTCACATACATTAGGATGGCTACAATAAAAAAGACAGACAATAACAAGTGTCAACAATGATGTGGAAAAGCAGAACCCTCATTTACTGCTGTTGAGAATGTAAAATGGTGCAGCTGCTTTGGAAAACAGTAATTCCTCAAAAGGTTTTTCAGTTACCCTATGACCTCACAACTCCACTTCTAGATATATACTCAAGAAAATGAAAACATTATGACCACACAAAAACCTGTACATGTTCATAGCAGCATTATTCTCAATAACCAAATAGTAGAAACAACCCAAATGTCCATCAGCTCAATGATTGGGTAAACAAAATGTGGTCTATCCATACAATGGAATATTATTCAGCTGTGAGAAGGAATGAAGAAGTACTGATGCATGCCACAACACAGATGACCTTAAAAACATAATGCTAAGTGCATGAAGCCTGTCACATATTGTATGATTCCATTTATATGAAATGTCCAGAATAGACAAATCTATAGAGACAGAAACTAGCTCAGTGGTTGCCTTGCAGGGGATAAGGAGCTTAGGTGATGACAGCTGATGGGTTCAGGGTTTCTTTTTGGGGTGATTAAAATATTTATCGTGCTAACAGTTGCACAACTTTCTGAATATAGTAACAACCATTGAACTGTACTTTAAGTGGGTGAATTGTATGGTATGTGAATTATAGCTCAATAAAACTTGCAACCAAGCCTCACTATGGCCTACAAGGCCATACATCCTTCTTCTTGTTCCCTCTGTACCTGTCACCTTGGCCTCCTTGATGCCCCATGGACCCCCACACACTCCTGCCTCAGGGCCACTTATGGTTGAGCAGTTTGTGCACTGCACAAAAAGCCAGTGAGAACGGCAATCCAGCCTTCTTCCTGCCGACTGGGGCCCAGGGGCCGCACTGTCTCTGAGGGACCACCTTTCCCTAATCGGCACAAAGGTTTACTGCTGACCATGACCCTGCACGGAGCTTCTGCACATCCTGTTCCCTTGGCCTCTTTGCTCTCACCCCAGATGTGCACATAACTCACTCCTCACATTCATTCAGTTCTTGGCTCAAATGTCACCAGAGAGATCTCTCTGACTGCTCTGGAGGTAGTAAACCGCCCCCTACTTCCCATCATGCTCTAATCCTTTGTCTGCTTTTATTTTTCTTCAGAGAACTTATTACCATCTGATACTTTACATAACGATTTATATTTTGGTTGCTGTGTGTTTCCTTCTCTTAGAACCAAAGCTCCATAAGAGGAGCTTTGTTTAGGTCATTGTTGTGTCTTCAGTGCCTAGAATAATGTCTGGCACCTAGTAGGAGCTCAGCAAATATTTCTTGAGTGAATGAATAAGTGAGGTAAATTCACGTGGTCAAACATGGGCCTAAGTTGATTCTAGTTGAATGGAAGGTGTGTTTTTTAGGGGACTGGAATGGTTATAGGAATAAGGAAAAGTAGTGGAAGGCTGTGCCTAACTCTCATTAGCTGAGATCTATCTACAAGACGAGACACCAATGATTAAATACAGACCTCAGTGGGGTGAGAGCCCAGTGCTGGGGAGGGGAGCCCCCGCCGGTCTTGCCTCTTACCTCTTCCTTGGTGTAGTACTTCAGGAGGCCTTCTCCTGCTAGGAGGACAAACCTCCTTCTCAGGAACTGCGCGTTGTCCCTTCCTCGCTTCCACAGGAGCCCTTCCCGGTTACCTTAGCCAAGCAAGGTGACAAAGAGTGAAGTGAGCAGCTCACAAACCTTGAAGGGCCTCAGGGATGGAATGAACCCTCCACCTGCTGCTCAAATGCCCCGAATCTAACTTGGTTATTTCAGCTGCAGGCAGCAGAGATCCCATCTGAGGCCAATTTTGCAATGTCTTATCCTTTCAGGCCCATGCTCCTTACCAAACCTTGTGCCCCACTAGGGGTCACATTAACCAGGAGAAGGGGCTGCCCAGTGAGGGAGTCTTCCTGCAACTCATGCAGAGACCCTACATGTTCGTGGCTCTGCAAGGGTGTAAGACAAATATGCTTCTTTGCCGCTCAGCCCATAAAACTTCGCTAGCTAGTGTGCTGCTCACCCTTTCAGAAATAGAGGAACCCACCCCACCCTTTGGCCTCTGTGGCCTGAGGCAGCTCTTGGTTGGACTTTGCTCCTAATGCTCAGGCCCTGTGCTTGCTAGAGCTCATTAGAACACAGACCTCAAAACATGATGAAGATAAAACTTTACCTGGGGGTGGGGCGGTTTTCCCATCAGCCATAAACTCTTGTCTTTCGTACTTAGCTCGAATCCATTGTTCCTTTAAGACCCTTCAAAGAGAAAATCTCTTAATGCTTTTAATCAGCTGTTTGATACATTCTCCTCCCACAGTAACTTTCCAAGAGAGCCGGGGTACCCCGGCAGCTGCCCCACTGCCTGCTCAGGCTATCCAGGGTTTCTCAACCTTGGCACTGTTGACATTTGGGGCTGGATGATTCTTTGCTTTGGGGGGCTGTCCTGTGCGTTAAAGGATGTCTACCAGTATCCCTGGCCTCTACCCACTGCCAGCGACAACCCCAAGTTGTGCCAACCAAAAAATGCCTTCAATATCAGATATTGCCAAATATCCCCTGGTGAGAACCACTAGGCTATCCCCAACTCAGCCTCAGCCCTCTGGTTCAATGCGGAAGGTACCAATTCCTCTGAACCAGCCTTGGCACCAGTTCCTGTTGCACCTTCATAAACAAGCTGGAATGGTTCAAGAGTTCCTTTCCCGTGGCCTCCCATGAAACCTGCTCCTGGACAGAGCAGTGGTCTTGGGGTCAGACCACCTGGAACCTGGTCCCACGCTGCCATTTATCCACTGTGTGACCTAGAGCAAGTTACTTAACTCCTCTGAACTTGAAGGATATGGCAATAATACTATACCCACCTACCCCTCAGGGTTATTGAGAGGTTTAAACATATTAGAGGACTTAATGCCATATTTGGAACATAGTAGGTGTTTCACGCTGGCTCAGTTGGATACTGTCATCCATGATCCATGCAGCCAAGAGTAGGCTTAAGTTAATTGTCTGTTTTGTTCCCTCTCCCCCTTACTGGGTAAAAGCTCTGAGGTTTATATGTTCTAACCCCAGAGCCACAAGGAATGGCCCAGTGAATCAGAGCTCTTCCCTGGGATATGTGGGCCAAAACCAAAAGAGGGACTGATAGGAAGTCCTCTCCGGCCAACAGGTGGGTGCGTCTGGGGCCTGGCAGTGGCCTTCTCCCAGCCGCATGAAGGAAGCCTGGCCGGGAGAAAGAAGCAGGAATGAGAGGTGGAGAGGTGAGACCTGATGGATTTTGAGCTCTAGGCTTAGCCCTTCTTGAAGTTGCCTCTGCCTCTGTCCTTCCAGGGGTCTGATCCCCAGAACCCACAAAATCCCCTTTGGCCTAAGCTGATTTAAATTGAGTGGCTGTTACTTACAATCAAGAGTTTTGCCTAATGCACAGTCCTCACCCCAGGACATGAAGGACAGTCACCAAGCTCCCCATAGGGTGGGGAGCTGGGATCAGAGCTGGGAGAGGAATAAAGGCTGAGGGCCATCAATCCTGGTCCTAGAGGTAGGGATTTAAAGGAGTTTTAGAATTGGGGGGGAGGAGGCCGTTAGCTGAGCTAAAAGGGGTTAGTGTGCAGGCTGCTGTTGGAGTCGTGGCAAGTAATGTCTGCGCAGTGATAGCAGAAACCCAGCACACTGCAGGTGCTCACCAAGTGTCTGTTCCTTTCCCCTGGAGCCCAGAGCTAAGTGGCAGCAGGGAAGCAAGGTGAGACAGGCCTAGTTGAGCCTAGCATAGCCCTTAGCTGGGCATGAAATGCCCATCATGTGTCAGGTGGTCGGGAAGATGGTTGACCTATACTCTCTCATTTAATCTCCACACCCATGCTCAGATGCAGGTTAATTATCTACATTTCAGAGATGAAGATGCCAAGGATCAGAGAGGCTTGGTAATTTGCCCACTGTTTCACAGCTACGTAGTGATAGAGCTGGGAATAAAAACTAAGGTCTTTTGAGTAGAAAGCTGTGTTTCCCTGACATTCCCCACTGCATTAGTAGCCCTTGGGCTGTCTAAGTACCGGGAAATTGCAGGACCACCTGGTACGGTTGTATAGTTTGTGCATTACCCCAAAGCAACCTGCAGAACGGGAGAGGAATGGAAGCTGAAATGCAGCCTGCTCTCCATCTGCAAGCCATACCCACCATGAGGCTGTGTCTGCATAGAGGAGGGCCTTTTCCCATCTCCCCAGGGTGCAGCCCTGGCGGTGAGTCTAAGGCCCCGGGCAGGGGTCAGAGTACCAGGGGACCTGAACTCTCCTGCTGCTTCACAGGCCTCCTGTCATATTGGATTCTCCCAGTGCCGTGGTGCCGTGACCCAGGCCAAGGAATCAGACGGGCTGGTCCCAGCTTTGCCTCTATAAGCCTCAGGGTTTTCATCTAGATCATGGGAATAACAACAGTACTTAGCTCATAAGGTTATTGAAAGAATTAAACAAATTAATGCACATAAGCATTTATCCCAGGGCCTGATACATAGATAAAGCTCAATTAAAATTAGCAGTTGTTCTTTTTATGGATATTATTTAGTAATCTGGGGTCCAGGCAACTGCTTTGGAGCCAAGTGAAGAAGTAGCTGAAACACATTTGTTCTTCTAAAACACCAGCATTTTTCTCCTATTTAAGGCTAGCCGCTACCTGTGGGCTATGAGAACATCAGAGGCAGAGGGACAGATCATGGAGAAAATCCTCCATTTCACAGCTGTGGACACTGAGGCCCGGAGAAGGGAAATGACACATGCAAGCAATAGTGGGAGAAAGGGACTCAAAGCAGGTCTCCATGCTCTCGAATGCCGTCCTGGTTCACCGCAGACAGAGGCGCTGAAGATGGGGTAGGGCTGGGACAAGTGGGACCAGGAAGCCTCCCCACTCCCACCCCTAAGGAATCACCCACTTACAGGCAGTCGTTGGCCTGGGGGACGTAGTAGAAAGCAGGGACTCGGGCTTCATACTTGGCTTTTGCACGGAGGTTCCCATTATGGGTCATAAACTGTAAGACAACAGCAACTTAGAGTAATATTAGAACTTGAAAAAAATGTGAAATGAAACCACAGTCTACCCAGAAGGCCACTGGTCTCATTGGCTCCTACGCTGGGTCAGAAGGCACTGTTCCCAGAAAGGAGACATCCCACCAGGCTTGGTCATCTGTGCTGCCAGGAAGGCCCAGCCTGGAACAATAGGACACAGTAATAACCATGCCTCATAAAGACTGAGCACTTTGCAGTTCTCATATATTAGCTCATTGATCCTCTCAACCATTTTAATATTATCACTCCCATTTTAGAGACCAGAAAACTGAGGCTCTGAGAGGTTAAGTGACTGTCCAAGGTGACACAACTAGTAAGTGGCAGAGGTGATTCCAAAGCCCCATGTTCTTTCTTCCACCCACCCCCAACAGAGTACATGGGTCAAGGTGATCAGTGGGGTCCTTTGGTACCCAAAAGACCCAGAGTCAGAAGTGCCAACAGTGACCCTGGCCAACAGTCCACACTCAGCAACAATGGTAGCATTTCTGGGCTGAGGGCATGGCAAGAAGAAACCAATTTTTAGTCCATATTCCTTGGGCAGAGTGAACCTTACTCTCCCCCTGCCCAGGGGTGGGTGAGCTGTGTCACAGAATTCACATGGGCTTTGGATCCCAACAGAGCAGAGTTTACTGGGCCTTGGTTTCCACACTTGTGAGCACTGTTGGGCACTACTTAACCCCCTGAACTTCAGGGACTTCACCTGTAAAAATGAATAAATGTCTACCTCACAGGAGAGTTATAAGGCACTAATCATAACCTTCAGGTTTATGTGCTGGTTTCCTGTCTTTTTCCTGCACCAGGACACAAGCTCTATGTGGGCAGGGACCTTGTCTTGTTCACCGCTCTCTCCCAGTACCCAGCATGCAGTAGGCTGGCAGTAACTGTGCACTGAATGGATAAGCAAAGCACCTGGTCTAGTGGCATCTAGCACAGGACCTGGCACAGAGTGGCACTCAGCACACACCAGCCTGCTTCCCCTACAGTCCTGGAAACCCACAGCCCATAAGCACAGCTCAGAGCTGCTCACTCTCTGAAAGTTTTCTAGCCAAAGTGGTATTGCCATCCAGGCTCAAGGGGTCCTCCATCCCCACAGGTCACAAGAGCAAAGTGGTCCCCTTCCTGGCTGGGGGAAGGCGGGGGGGGGGGGGACATGCAGGAATCAAGAAATTTCTGTTCCAGTCCAGAACTTCTGCTGCTAGTAAAAGGGGCTCTGAATTTACTGTGTGCCTGTCCTCCACATTGAATCCTTACAGCAGCTCTGTGAAAGAGGTGGTATCCCCATCATACAGGCATGGAAACTGAGGCTTCACAACTAGGGTCAAGTCACTAGCCCAGGGCCTCACAGTTTGTAAGTAAACAGGGAGAGAGACCCTGGAGACAGCCAGCCTGAGTTCAAATCCTGGCTCCCTCACCTGTTTACTTACAAACTGTGAGGCCCTGGGCTAGTGACTTGACCCTAGTTGTGAAGCCTCTCCCTGGAGCAACTCTGATTGGCTGTGTTTCCTCTGGCTAGTTATGGCCCTCTCTGGGCCTCAGTTTCCTCCTCTGTTGAAGGGACACCCGGGTCCAGCTTCCAAACCCCACCCTAGCTCTGCTGTTTCAAGGCTCCCCAAGTGCACCCCTTTCTACCTCCACAATAGTATCGTCCCAGAAGTCAAGTCTCACAGATTTAACTTTGCTGATTTCCGGGAAGTTGCGGTGGACCCCGGAGCAGTTGAGACAGATGAAGATCCCCAGCTTGTAAGAGGCCCAGTCGGGATCTGCGGGGAGAGGGAAGGCAGGAGTGGAGCTGCGGGGACATCAGGGCAAGGAAACCAGGCTGGGAGTGGTGGCGGGGGCGCGGCAAGAGGCAGGACCTGCAGTTAGGATTTGGGGGGCGTGCCCAGCTCTGCACACCCCGGAACCCTTTCTCTCGTGCCTTCCCACCGCCCCGCCCCCCACCCGGACTTGGGCGTTCTAAGCTACCGGCACCGAGCCTCGTGGTCAGCCCGCGGGCCACGGCGCGTGGTGAGCAGGATGAAACTCTTGCAGGGAGTCCAGGGCATGGGATGACAGGCTGAGGTGGGCGCGACGTGGAAGTGACAGGACCCAGGAGGAACTGAGAAGAGAGGGCGGACGGAGGGACCAGCGCCGAGGCGTCTGTCTGGGGAGCTGCAGGTGAGGATGTCTGGGTGAAGGCCCCTGGGCGTCCGCGGAGTCGGAGCGCTTGTGAGGGGGTCCGCGGGGAGGACCCCGGGGGAATCCCGGGAGAAGGGAAGGGAGGCAGGACTTCGGGGGGCCAGGGGCCGAGGTCTGGGGTCCCTCAGTGGGTGGGATGTCCAGGTCCAAGGGTGGGGAGGGGCTGGGTCCGGAATGAAGACATCAGGGACCCCAAGGGCTCCGGTCCGGGTGGGTAGCGGAGCAGGAGGTCAGGACACCCGGGTCTGGCATCTGGTGTCCAAAGATATGGAAAGAGCCATATCTAGGTCCCAAGTAGGGAAGTCAGTGGGCCCGGGACCAAGATCCAAAGACTGGGTGTCAGGGGGTCCGAAGGTGCAATAACGACCCTGCCTGGGTCCAGCGGGGGCCCGGGCCGAACAGCGTCGGGACAGAGGGGGGCAATCTGGCGGCGCGGGAAGTCGTGCTGGGGGTCCTGGGTGCAGCGCCCTCCCACCCGCTCCGGCCTCCGGGCCCCAGCTGTCCCGCCGTCGCGTCCTTACCTGCCGCCCCGCAGTCGGCGCAGCGCGCGTTGCCGGTGCCGGCCGCCTGCAGCAGCAACAGCAGCCGCTTCTTGTTGCGCTCACGGTCACCCATGGCCAGCCCGGTGGGCTCAGCGGGGCTCAGTCCGGCCGCCCATGGCGCCTGCGCTCGCCCCGACGTGTGAAGGACGGAGCCCGAGGCGCCTCTGGCCGGGCCCTCGCGGCCGCCAGCCCCGCCCTTCCAGGACTTTCCGCTCCTCCCTCGGCGGGTTCGGCCCCAAGCTCGTAGACTGTTCCAAGCCAAGGCTGGCGCCGGGCACGCAGCACCCGTGCGGGCACCCGGCGGGGAGGTGCAGGAGCGCGGGTCTTGGAGTCAGTCACACCCGTCTGAGATCAAATCCTGTTCCTGGAGCTTGCTAGCTGTGTGACTACTGATAACGTGTTCAACCTCTCTGGGCCAGTTTCCACCTCAAAAAGGGAAATAAGGACATATGTTTGAGTCTCGCGTTTCTTATGAAAATTTAAAAGGCTCTAACTTTTGTTAAAGCATTCTACTGATGTAGCATCTTAGATGTATTTAGAGACATAACTATTTTCAAATGCACCTCCTCAGGAAGCCCTCCTGACACTCCAGTCTCAAGTAACCCCTCTTGCCTCTGGTCTGCCTAGAACTGTTAAAGGATCTGTCCATCACGTTGGGCCCTGGACACTTTTTAACTACATTGCATCACAGTTATTTATATATTTGTGTGAATCCTCCTCAAAACACACACATGCCCACAACACTGGAGAGTTTGATGTCAGTGGTTTCAGTTTTGCATCCTCCACAGCTCCTAGAAACAGCACCTGCACAGTTTTAGAAGTTCAGTAAATAGTTGCATGGCTGTGTGCACCATGAAGTGTGCCTTCTCCCACGTGGACGTCGCTGGGCAGTTTTATCTGTAAATTTCCATCACTGTGAGGTGTGGGCAGGCAGGACCTAGGTGGTCTGGAATCTGGGCATTTCATCAATCCCGCTCTCCTCTGCCCCTCTCCCATCCCTATCACTCCTTAACACCTATCTTAGTTACTTGAAGGGCTCCTGGTAAAGTAGGCACTATACCCTCTTGCCAGACCCTCTGTGGGTAAACTCCCATCTATTTGTATGCATGTGGCTTAATGTATAAGGACATGTTTACATTTGGATGGATTTCAGCTGATGTTCTAAGTGGCCGGCCAGTATCCACAATTCAAAACATATACACACACACACACACACACACACACACACACACAGAGAGACACACACACACACACACACACAGAGCAGCAGCAGCAACATAGTGTAATCGAATGAATCCAGGTACTGGCTTTGAATCTTGGCTCCATCACTTCCTAGCTGTGTGGCCTTGGGCAAGTTCCTTCACTTCCCTGAGCTTTGGCATTCTCATCTGTAAAATGGGCAGGCAAGACCCACCTAAAAGGGTCATGAGATGTGCCAGTCACAGCACATGGCACATAAAGCCCTCAACAACCAGAGGCTTCCTTGCTTCCCCTGCTCTGAACATTTCATTGGACTGTCATTTGGAATGCTGTGTGTCATTTTCCATTTCCCCCAGGATGGAGGAGGTCAGGCCTCCAGGCTGGGGGTGGGGGTGGGGGGCATTACCAAGAATAACCAGGCATGGGGGGTCTGGACTGTGGGGGTTGAGGCCGAGCCAGGAGCAGCCACAGAGGAACAGTGAGAGTGCAGCTGGGATCAGAGGACAGGGGCTGTTTACCAAACAGGCCGAAAGATGATTCATTTCTACTGCTTTAGATGAAAAAAGGGACAGAAATAAATCTCCCAGGAGAAAGATGGGAAAGGCAACCTAAGGCATGAAGGGGGCAGGGTAGGGGAAAGAGGAGAGGACAGGCTAAAGATGTAATTTCTTCTCTGCCCAATGCAAGGGGGAATTGTGCTGTCAGGGGTGGTTCCTGGGCACCCTAACCTGCCCCATTCTGGGCTCCTTGGTTCTTCTGAGCTGTTGTCCTCTAGCTCTGTAACTCTCTGTCCCCTCCCTGGAGGTCCCACAAAAACTGACACAAGGGAAAACAGTATCTCAGTCACGCTAAGGAGCCAGAGATTAAGATTTTCTCTTACTTTCCCCTCTTCTCTCACTTTCTCCTGGAAGTTTTCTACTTCAACAGGAAATCAAGCCTTAAGGGGCAATTTCAGGCAACGTCAGAGCGGGGGAAAAAAAAAAAAAAGGGAATTTTGTTTGTCATGAGTTCCTTTTTTTGGTCTTGGTCTTGGGGAGTAATACTAATTAACAATTATTGAGTGTTTTATAGCGGGCTTTCACACATTTCATCACATTTTGAGTTTCTTGACAGTCCTCGGAAGGCAGCCACTTACCATGCCATCTGCAGAAGAGAAAGCTAAGCCTCAGGACAGGTGAGTTACCCAAGGTCATGGAGGCAAATAAGCAGCACAACAGGGACCTAAATCCTACCGTCATGTTGGGCCATCTCAGCTGATTTGATGAGAACCCACATGGCAGTGTCCCCCTCCAGCCACATCACGCCTGCTCTCCTTTCGGCCTCCCTTTCCTGAGTACGTGAAGTGATGATGTTACGGGTCAAAAGTGAGTCCTCACCAGGTGCACACAAAATTAATCAGTGGACACTGGGATTTTGAAAAAAGAAAGTTTTTTTAGCAAAGGCTAGCCTTGTGGAGACTGGAAGATAAATAATTCCCCAGATCAGTCTCCCCGAGCTGGTAAGGTGAGGGATATTTATTGGATTAAACAAAGGGAAGTGCGGCTAGAGATGTTAGGGCTATTGGCATATTGGGATTGGCTAGTAAACATTCAAATTTAGGATTGCAAGTTGGCTATTATCATTGGCTGTGTCTACATTTAAATTAGGGATTGCAAGCTGGTTATTATCATTGGCTGATGGATTCTGTTATTTTGAGGAGTGGGCTTGTGATGTTGCTAGAATTTGTTATGGTTGGATCTCTTGCTTTCTTTCAGGTCTGTTATTCCTTTTTCCTGTTGTCTCTGCTCATTTTGATTTCAGGGCTGGATATTTTATGTCCTGGGGTCATTTTAAGTTCAGGTCACCATTAAAGCTAATTAAGTCTGGTCTGGCTAGAGCTGTTAAAACAAGAACTTATCTATGGGGCGTGTAGGCAGGAATTTTGGAAAAAATCTTGCTACCTAGTTAGGAAGGAAGCTGCTTCGGCAGGGGGGACAGTTATGAAAAACGGGTCAGGGTCTGCTACAGTTCCCTCCTCTTGAAGTTCTTTTTTCTCAGTCTTGAGGAAATGGGGCGATGACTGCTCATGCAATTTCCTGCAGGATGTAGTAGGGGATGGAAGAGGCATGGAACATTTTGGCTTGCTGTCGAAGGAACGTCTCAGTTCTGGGAGTTGCTGGCTTTAGTGGTGACAACATTAGGTCCGGTATACGTTGGTATTTGCATTCTGAGGAATAAAAGAATAGCTCTGCAGCTTTAAGCTTTTGAGAAACTTATATGGTTTGGGCTGAGGAGTTGCTAATGTTCTGTAGCTAGGGGTCTTGTTTATAGGGTTTGGATGTCCCCTGAATCCTCAGGAGCACTTTTACTTGAGGTTTTGCATTTGCAAATATTTGGTTGAGACCTGCATAAGAAAACCTTTAGAATGACCTCTCAACTCTGCTTGAAATCTCTCAGCTATAGAAACTTTATTTGGTTTTATTTCTTCCCCCCTTTTTTATCAAGGTATTTTTCTGAAAGCATTGCTGATTAACATTTGGTATTAGTCCCATGGTACCACATGTCTCACGTAGTGGGGGTGACGGTGAGTTTATTTGTAGAGTTTGGCTTAGAGAGAGGCCACATTGAGTAACAAGGAGGTTTCCTGGGGGTGACTCTTAGGCATTAATGCTAATCAGGTTTAGTTTTTTTATTACAGAAATAAAGTCTATAAGTGTCAGCTTTAAGATCAAGGGCTTGGTTCATTAGCATATTTCTTTTCATTAGGCAAGACTCATATAGATCTTAAAAAGTTCTTTGAGTACAGTTTCAGTAAATCAGGAGTCTTTATTGCTCAAGAAAATAGCAGGATGGGGAAGGTTTTAATTCTGTTTTTCTTCCCTAGTCTCTCAAGGGACTTCATAGGTTTTTATTTTATTTTTTTTCCATTTCATGTTTAAAACATTCTGAAAGTATTAGTATATTCCATTAACTTGTATAGAATACTAAGATCTCATTTCTTATTTTAGTTTTTTGTTAAATAAAACTGTTAGGTATTATAAATAAACTAACCAGACAGGTTAAATCAGAGAACATGACACAGAAAAGTCAGATTTTGGATAAAATAAATCTCTTTGGTTTCACATAGAAATTAAAGTTCTAAAATACAGATAATATTACCTTTTATCTTGTATTCTGATTGCTTTAGTCTTAATCAGATTAATATCATTCATATTTTTAATTGAAGTTTGATTCTTTCTCCCCTTCTTTAATAGTGGCTGCAGGGAGTCATTTTTTTTTTTTTTTTTTTTTTTTTTTAGAATTAATGCTGCTTTTTCAGCACTTCCAGAGCTGGAGAACTCCAACTCTGAGTTTCAGGTGTCACACAGACACCCAAAGTTCCAGGGACTACCAGGTTACACACAAAGAGCAAAACATCTCAGAATTTAGAAATAACAACTAAAGCCCAAGAAAAAAAAATGTATTTAGGTCCCAGTTCTTTTTTTTGCCCCCGTTTTTCTACTGATCCACTGGACAAAGGGGAGTGTGATCCACATGGCTTTCTCAATCACATTGTCACCCCTCATAAGCTATATTTTTTACAATCAACTTAAAGATTCAAGGGTTCTGGGTTGTAGTTTGATAGTTCTAGGTATTTACTGCTAGCTATTCCAATTCATTAGAACCTAAAGAGGGTTGTCTATATTGTGTGTAAGAGTGCCCACCAGAGTGACCTCTTGGCTCCTTTTGGAATCTCTCAGCCACTGAAACTTATTTCATTTCACATCCCCCAGGTCCCAATTCTTTTATGAGTATTTTTTAAATGAAGCAATTTCTAGAAATAAAAATATTTGACAATTAACTTATATTGAGGTTACTAACCATATACCATAGCAGAAGTTTTGTTCTGTTTTACCTTTTCATTTTTACTAGGGTTGCATTAATTAACAGATAGAACATAATTTATAGACTTGCATTGCTTTTTTTTTCTAATAGTCCTTTTTTGTTGAAGATGAAGCTTTGACCTGTAGCTGACTGGAAGCACTTTCAGAGAAGCCTCAGAGTAAAACAATGTAACTGACAAGGAAATTTGGTTGTTTTTGTTTTTTTTTGTTTTGTTTTGTGACATATAAAATCTTTAAAATAACTAAAACTATCACTAACAATACTATACTGTTGTCTAACTTCATGTATATCAGTATCAAGACATAACATGAACAGTAAGAACATTGTTAAGCTTCTAGGAATTTTATATAACCTTTAAATATTTATATGAACAATATTTCATCAATACAAATCCAACTATCAGAAGTTTAGAAAATCCTTTTTAATTTGACAACATTTCTTATACAATTCATAATATATTAAATGAACTTAACTATTTTTAGCACTTCTTTTTTACAAGGTAAAAGAATAAATCCTTTGTGATCTTTTTAGGGGCTCCCTGGAAAATCTCAAAGACAGTTTGAAATAAAAAGATCTTCTTTAGGGTTTGACTTAACCAGGAAAGGGTCACTATGAAACAATTTTTTTTCTTTATTTAACTAAAGTTAAGAAAAGACTTAGTTCTTTTAAAAGTGAGAATACTTGTGCCAGTTTGGATGTATTATGTCCCCCAAAACTCCATGTTCTTTGATACAATCTTGTAGGGGCAGAAGTATTAGTGTTGATTAGGCTGGAACTTATTGATTGAGTGTTTCCATGGAAATGTGACTCAATCAACTGTGGACAAGACCTTGATTGGATAATTTCCATGGAGGTGTTACCCCACCCATTCAGAGTGGGTCTGAATTAAATCACTGGAGCCATATAAAAAGCTCAGACAGAAGGCGCTCACTGCTTGGTGGACGTAATAGATTGTAACTGATGTTTTGTCATTATATATAAAGCTATAATGAGTGTCTTTAGTCCAAAGCTTTTCCCTTCTTTAACACTGTATTTTTAAGTGTCACACTCTACCATAATTGCTTACTGGCTTGTCATTTTCCCTAAGCTTCATGAGGACTGTGGTCAAGTAAGTCACATGCTTTACTGTATCCCAGCACCTTGCCACATAAGCCATGTAAGCAGGGAGTCAATAAATAGTTGCTAAATAAAGAAGAAATGAGTACTGGTTAAAAGGAATAGATGATGAAGTGAGAAAACTTGGATTATAAACATGGTTTCCTTTTTGGAGGAAAGAAATAACAGGGAGGCAAGTGAAATAGCTGAAAATCAAGCCCACACAGATCAGACACCCAGGGTAGTGAATCTCCCTGGCAACGTGGTATATGACTCCCGGGGAGGAATGTAGACCTGGCATCGTGGGACGGAGAACATCTTCTTGACCAAAAGGGGGATGTGAAAGGAAATGAAATAAGCTTCAGTGGCAGAGGGATTCCAAAAGGAGCCGAGAGGTCACTCTGGTGGGCACTCTTACGCACAATTTAGACAACCCTTTTTAGGTTCTAAAGAATTGGGGTAGCTGGTGGTGGATACCTGAAACTATCAAACTACAACCCAGAACCCATGAATCTCGAAGACAATTGTATAAAAATGTAGCTTATGAGGGGTGACAATGGGATTGGGAAAGCCATAAGGACCACACTCCACTTTGTCTAGTTTATGGATGGATGAGTAGAAAAATAGGGGAAGGAAACAAACAGACAAAGGTACCCAGTGTTCTTTTTTACTTCAATTGCTCTTTTTCACTCTAATTATTATTCTTGTTATTTTTGTGTGTGTGCTAAGGAAGGTGTCAGGGATTGATTTAGGTGATGAATGTACAACTATGTAATGGTACTGTGAACAATCGAAAGTGCGATTTGTTTTGTATGACTGCGTGGTATGTGAATATATCTCAATAAAATGATTAAAAAAAAAATCAAGCCCACACAGAAGAAACTGATGAAGTTTACCATATATTTTATGTTGAATATCACTTTGTGTTCAACAACAGGAAGCAGCTCAGAACCCAAAGGGACTACCTACCACAATACTGCCAAAGTGTTCATTCTTCATTCATTCAATAAATATTTATGGGGCACCTACTGGGTGCCAGGCTCTGCTATGGGTGCTAGAGACACAGCTATAAATAAAGTTCCTGCCATCATGGAGTTTACCTCCAAGTGGGGGAGACAGAAAATAACAGAGAAACAAATATATATAGTATATACATACTCTATGGTACTAGATAGTGAGCAGTACTCTAAAGAAAACTAAACAGAGAGGATAGAAGATGCTATTTTAGATAGGGAGGTCCTCTCTGAGGAAGTGACATTTAGGCAAAGATCTGACTAAAGGGGTTGAGCCAACCCGGCACCCACCCGAGAGGAGTGTCCAGGTCAAGGGAACAGCACGTGCAAAGGCCCTGGGATGGTACCATGTTTGGTGTGTGCTCTGTTCACCGCCTTTGAGCACAGAGCCACCCAGCTCCAGGCCATTGCACCTTGCTCACTCCCGCTGCTCCCTCTCCTACTCCACCTTCCCTCCTCCTCCTGCCCAGGCCCCACCAGTCTAGCAAACTCCTGCCTCTGCACCTAAACTCAAATCTCCTTTCTTAAGGCTTGCCCTTACCTCCCTCATCTATGTTCCCACAATGCTCCTATTTCTATTACAATAATGATCGCATTGTTTAATAGCTGTCTATTTATCTCTGTTTCGCCCCAGTTGGCAACAGGCAGTGAGCACATTGAGAGCAGATTGTCACATTCATCTTTGTACCTTTGGTGCCTGGCAAGTGCTGGGCCTGACATATAGCAGTTGCTTAAAAAAATGTTGGTTGAATTGAATGGAGTTGAGAGTCCAGACACAGGCCATCTGGTTTCTGGGAGTTTGCATTCTGAAAAAAAAAAAAAAACAAAAAAAAAAAACAGAACAACTCAACAGAGGGTCAGAGACTTGAAAACCCCAGTCATGAAATCTGAAGAGCTGCAAAATATAGACACAAGATAGTTGAGAGTATTTATATTTTCTACCATTACCTGAAGCTGTGAAGGAGAAGTTGGTCATGGAGGTTTAGACACAACCACAAGTGAAGGGATTAGGGTGACATCTGTTGGAAATTCGATTTCAACATCTGTTGAAATTCCAATAGAACTACAATTTTAAAATTCGGTTCAGAAATCCAAAACTGACCAAGAATAGTAGAATCAATTATCTTTCCTTCTATCACTGAGGGTGGTGGGTGGGGCAGTCAAAGAGCTATGTAAATAGGCTCCCTGTCTTGAATGATTTATCCAAGGGTCAGTGGCCCCTCCTTGGAAGTTCTGACTACATTTGAAGAGGTGAATGATTGGGAACTAAATAAAGGAGATTATATCACTGAATAAATATTCAAACCTTATAGGATACACATCTAATTCAAAACAATTTGGAGAATTAAACTTTTCAGTAAACTTTTGTTGAAGTATAACATACCTACAGAAAAGTGCACGTAAGTGTACCACCTGATGAATTTTTACAAAGTACATACATGTGCTTACCCAGCACCCAGATTAGAAAAAAAAAAGACTCTAAATAGCATCCCAGAAGACTCCTCATTCCCCTTTAGTTACTGCCCCCAAAGATAACACTATCCTTATTGATTTTGCACTTTATATAAGTGCTGACTTCTTTCACTCAACATTATGTTTGTGATATTCAGCCACAAACTTGTATATTTCATATATCCACAGTCCTTTCAAGGGGCATTTGAGATATTCCAGGTTTGGCTAATACAAATAGTCCTGCTACAAACATTCTTATATTAGTTTGAACCATATGAAATTGCCATTTTTGAAAATTAGCCACAGTCAAATTTTGGCAATTTCATACATATAGTTTAACCTATGATATGGTTTTTAGTAAGCATTTGCTTGCATTTCTGTTGGATAGAAACCAGGAGTGGGATTGCTGGGTCATAAGATGTACATAGTGTTCAGTGTTCGTAGATACTGCAAAACAGTTTTCCAAAGTGATTCTACCAATTCACACTTCCATTAGCATCTGTGAAAACTCCAGTTGTTCCCATCCTTGCCAATACTCCAATTTACTGATCTATCAGTGTCTGACTCTTCCATTTTCGCTATTCTTATGGGTGTGTAGCGTTATCACAATGTGATTTTAATTTGCATTTCCCTGATGACTAATAAAGGTGAGTATCTATTAATATATTCATTGGCTATTTGTATATCCTCTTTCTGTTAAGTACTTATTCAAGTCTAACCATATTTCAGTTGGGTTGCCTGCCTTTTTCTGATTGATTTATAGGAGGTTTTCTTTTTTTTTTTTTTAACATATTTTGGATCCAAGATCCTTGACTCTTACATGTATTGCAAATATCTTCTTTCACTCTGTAGCTGGCTTTCACTTTCTCAGTGGTGTCTTTCAATGAACAGATGTTCTTAATTTTAATGAGTTCCAGCTTATTTATTTTTTCCTTTATGGTTAGATCTCTTTATGCCCTATTTAAGAAATGTATGCCTACCCCAAGGTCATGAAGTTATGGAGAATTAATTTTAATGTTTCTCCAAACAAAATTAACTTTTTGGGTTTATTATGTGCTCATTCATTTTTTTTCAATAAACACCTAATGAATCTCTGTATGTGCCAGGCAATGTGCTGGGTATTGTAGGGGATACAATTATGGCCCACTTCCCTCTTCCACTCCAGAGGGATCTGAGAGGCTTGGGAAGGTAACACAACATGCCCAGAAACACTGTTACTAAGATTGGATTGGAACAAAGGGTTGAAACACAGGATTGACTATTTCCAGAGTTTGAGCTTCGCCACTCAGCTCTTCTCTTTCCAAGGGGAACACTGAGACACCAGGAATTGTTTTTGTTTTTGTTTTTTTCCATGTTGGATTTTAGTTTTCATTTTTGTTTGTTTTTATAGTAAAAATTTTTATTAGAGTACTTGTAGGTTTACAGAAAAATGATGCAGAAAGTAGTGTTCCGATATACTGGCCCCCACCCCAGTTTTCCCTATTATTAACATTTTGCATTAGTGTAGTACCTTTGTTACAGTTGGGGAAACACTATTTTTATAATTATACTATTAACTATAGTCCATAGTTTACATTAGGGTTCACTCTTTGCATTGTAAAGTTCTATTCTGGTCACATATATACAACCTAAAATTAATCATTTTTAGCCACTTTCAAGTATATGATTCAGTTGTTAAATACACACGAATGGATTTTTTTTAATTCACTTATATTGAGATATATTCACATACCATGCAGTCATACAAAGTATACATTCAATTGTTCACAGTACCATTATATAGTTGTGCATTCATCACCAAAATTAATTTTTGGACATTTTCATGACCACACACACAAAAATAATAAGAAAAAAAATTAAAGTGAAAAAGAACAATTAAAGTAAAAAAGAACACTGGGTGCCTTTTTTTTCTTTTTTTTTTTGGCCCCCGTTTATCTACTCATCTGTCCATACACTGGACAAAGGGGAGTCTGGTCCATATGGTTTTTCCAATCACATTTTCACCCCTCATAAGCTACATTTTTATACAATCATCTCCAAGATTCAAGGGTTCTGGGTTATAGTTTGATAGTTTCAGGTATTTACTGCTAGCTATTCCAATTCAGTAGAACCTAAAAAGGGTTGTCTATATTGTGCATTAGAGTGCCCACCAGAGTAACCTCTCAGCTCCTTTTGGAATCTCTCAGCCACTGAAACTTATTTCATTTCCTTTCACATCCCCCTTTTGGTCAAGAAGAAGTTCTCCATCCCACGATGTCAGGTCTAGATTCCTCCCTGGGAGTCATATTCCACGTTGCCAGGGAGATTTACTCCCCTGAGTGTCAGATCCCATGTAGTGGGGAGGGCAGTGAGTTCACCTGCCAAGTTGGCTTAGCTAGAGAGAGAGGACCACATCTAAGCAACAAAGAGGCATTCAGGAGGAGGCTCTCAGGCACAATTATAGGCAGGCCTAGCCTCTTCTTTGCAGCAACAACACAGGAATGGATTTTGATATATTTTGGTAGTTAACTTCCAGATCACCATGGAAAAATGGGGAGAGTCAAATAAAAGGGAAAACACATGGTAATTGTGGTGGTTTGAAGCTGTATATAGCCCAGAAAAACATGTTCTTAAGTGTAATCCATTCCTGTGGGTAGGGACCTTTTGTAGGCAGGACCTTTTGATAAGGCAGCTTCAGTTAAGGTGTGACCCACCTCAATCACGATTAATCTTGATCCTTTTACTGGAGTCCTTTACAAGAGAAAGAAATTCAGACAAAGATAGAGAAAGCAAGAAGCTGAAAGCAACAAAACCCGGAAGAGAAGGGAGAGACCAGCAGATGCCACCTTGTGTCTTGCCATGTGGCAGAGGAGCCAAGGATCACCAGCAATCAGTCTTCAGGAAGAAAGCGTCACCTTGGTGATGCCTTGATTTGGACATTTTCTTGGCCTCAAAACTGTACGCTAATAAATTCCTGTTATTCAAGCTGAACCACTTCATGGTATTTGCCTTATGCAGCCTAGGAAACTAAAATAGTAATCAAAAGCAAAATAAGATGGTACATATTACAAGGAAGATACAAGTTGAGTGTTGAGAGGAGGGAAAGTTGCTTCTGGCTTGGGAGACAGGGAGACTTCTAGAGCCAGGGGGCACCTTGTCAGTCCTTACAAGGTGAACAGAATCTGGACCTTTTGGAGAGAGAGCATTCCAGGGAAATGGACTGGCAGGCAAAGGTGCAGAGGTAAGACAGCATGGAATGTGTGTGGGGAAGTTCAAGTTGCCTGGCTCCTCTCCTGAGGGGGTGTATTAATTAGGAAGTTAACAACTCCAAGGAAAGGAATACTGACAGTTATTTTCTCACTGAACCAAAAGTTGAAGGTGGGTGGACCCAGGGTCAGTCTAGCAGCTTGACAATGTCTTCAAGGCCCAGGCACTGTCCCTCTTTAAGCTCTTCATCCCTGTGTTAGCATTGTCTGTCAGTTGACAGATGGCTCCTTCTCTCAGCTCATCCTCACACAGACAGAGTCACAAGCAGAATCAGTTTCTCTTCCTACATCTCTCTCTCACTTTGTATCAGGTTTTTTTTTTTTTTTCCCCTGTGTCTGTCACTACTAATAACTTCTTTATTCTGGAAAAGCAAATGAAAGTTGTATTCATATAAACACTGACATTACAGAGTAAAAGGAAAAGGGTAAGAGAGAAGGAAACAAAACCTCTACAAATCCTGCTAATACTGTTTCACCAAACAAGACTGTAATGTTTTGTCCCATATTCAACCACTTATGTAATATACCACAAATAAAGTCTTCTCTGGAAGATACTTTTCTCCTCTTTGAGACGGCAGGGAAAGGGACTGGAAGTTGGGGTAGGTGGCTTTTATTCTTTTGACAGATCTTTTCAGTCATTATAGATATTGCTGCAGTGTTAATAAAAAATATATGCTTCTCTGTAAAGCATTAAAAAAAAATTCCATGGATGAGATGGCTGAGGCCTCAGCTCAAGTATCTTCAAATGCATTGTTGTCCATTCCCTAACCTTTCTGTGTGTTACTTCTTGGTTGTTTACCGGATCAATGCCATTCTCTGTTTGTGAGCTTCTGTGATGTAAGCTTTTTTTGTAGGGTCGGATTTCTTCAGAGCCAAATCCTGGGATTCACATGTTCCACTGGCGCTCTAGATGCAGTTGGACATCTTTCACCTCCAGGGTGCTGGACTTGTGACGCCAAGCAAACTGGCAGGCTGCGGTCACCACCCTTTAGATACAATCATCAGCAATCTGCAGCAGCATTTCCTCCACATCTTCATCCAACTGCTCATTAGGATCCACTTCTCTTACTAAATCCTGCAATTTCTTCTTGGTCAATACCTGATTGTTTTCAGGGCTGAGATGACCTCCTGTTGCAGGAGTGCCTTGTATCTGTACTACTGTCATGCTATTGGCCATGGAGCCTTGTGGAGGAGTGCTGGCTGGTTCTGGTTTTATGGATGAGAAATTGGAAAGGTTGATTAGGGCTAAGGGGCCAAACTGGTTCATAGTCTACCGAGCTTTGGATTTCAGCTCATAGAGCTTATCAAGATCCTGTTTCCTTTGAGAGCTGTGAAGACCAAGGCCAATCAAAGGCAGCAGTGTCTATCTCCCCATGATATGCAGAGACTGCCCCAGTGAAGCGTTGGTCTCAGCAGCCAGTGAGACCATGGAAAAGTTTTTTCCTGACATGCCCCTAAAAGAATCACATCCACTCTTATTTCAATTGTTAGCAAAGGGAAATGGGACCACCGCAATTGATCCACCTTTCCTGAGGACATTGTCCCTTCTTACAACCAGGGATTTAGCAGGAGGAAGGAAAGCCAGCACTGTGTCCACTGGGAGCCACTCGGGCTGGTGGTGAGCTGGAAAGAGAGCTCAGAGGTTAATCTGAGGCTGTACCGCTGGAGGAGTTGGAGATTTAGTCAGCACTGGGACTAGAGTTTATGTGAAGGACAGACAGAGGCTGGGAAACCAGTAGAGTATGGAGGTTTATTGCAAGTGCCCAGGTAAGAGACAATAAGCCCCAATTAGACTGGCCATGGTGAAGATGTGAAGAAGACATTTACAAGTAAGACTGATAGAACGTCATGTTTTTTAAACTGCAAGAAGCCACCCAATAGTGAGTCATAAAAATCAGTATAAATTTTGTGGTTCAGACCAACCCAGCTTTTTGGTTTTTTGTTTTATCTCTTCCCTTCTCAAAACCCTTTATGTCCTTAGTTTCTTTGACTTCACTTTGTTATTTCCTTTTAACTCTCTCTGAACATTGCTTCTCTTTTTGGTAACCTGAATCCTCTGCTCACCCCCAATACTGATGCTCTGAGTTCTCTCCCTGACTTGCTGTGTTTTTCTCATACCTCCTCCTCACCTTGGCTCATCCCATCTATGCTCATGGGATAAACTGCCATCACTCTATGCTGATGGCCTCCAATCTATACCATAGCACAGTCCTCTCCCTTGAGCTTCAGATGCTAGATACGTAGACAGACATCTCCATTTGATGTCCTGTAGGTTTAAAAGCAGACCAGCATTAAAAAAGAGAATTCGTTTTTTAAAAAAGAAAATACAAGGATGCATCACACGTACAAATACAGATACTGTTTTATGACACTTATGCTCATACATATATATCTATGTCCTGGGTCACAGTCAAAAAAAGTTTTAAAAACCCAGAAACTAGATGACAGGCTTGTCACAGAGATGAAAAGAGTAAGAGGAGCCAGGGACAACTCCATCTGGGCAATAAAAACAGGGAAGTCAGAAGCAGCTGGTTTCTGGAGGAAGATGAAGACTTTCATTTTGAATGCACTGATTCTGGTTTATAGTAAATCACGCAGAGTGGTTGCTCCTTTCCCTACCTCATCCAGCTTCTGGGCAAAGTATATTTCTGAATGAATGTTCTGAGGAATGAGGGAGTCTCCCTTCAAGGTCATTTATAACTAGCTCCCAAGAAGAGGTGAAGCATTAATGAGGGGCTAATGTTCACTGAACCCTTATTATGTGCTGGGTTCTGTTCATCCAGTGTCTTGCCTTCCAGTAGCTCTTTGAGGCAGGTACCACTATCTCCATTTTACAAACAAGGAAGCTGAGGTTCAGAGAGGATGAGAAACCTGGCACTTAGTGATACCTTGAGTTGTGCTTGCAAACCATACCACCTCTGAGGCTCTTATAAGGCTCCTGTGACCTCATAAGTTGAATAAGCACTGGCTTTCAGGAAATTATTTCCTTCTGATTTGGAAGGTTCTGTGCAAAAAGTTGACTTTATTTCTTGTTAAATTCCTAAATTCCCCAGGAGCTGCCCAGATTCCTAGAATCTGTAGTTGATTCCCTACATCCATCATTGCCTCCTGGACAATATGCATACAAATCAATCCATTGCTGCCTCATCAAAACACAAGCTCATCGTCTCTCCCTTCAGAAACCTTCTGTTCAAACTTCTCCGTTCCTCACAAAACTAGTCTTCCCATCTTCCAGAAAGAATTATTTTTACTCTCCTTACATCTTCTAGTTTCAATTCCTTACCATTGTTTCTCCCTTGGAAAGCTTCCTGAATCCTCTCCTTGCTTCCAGGCTCTTCACCTCCAACGCAGCCTCACATTGCTTTTTGGCTAAATTTTCTAGAAGTGGCATCTCCAGCCCGACTCCACAACTTAAGTTACTTGGTGGCTTCCGGCGACCTAGTGAAACTATACAACGGCTCCATCCTGTATTCAAGGTCCAACCTAAATTTGGCTTCAGCCTCATCTTCCTCCACCCCTTCCAAAGAAATGCTGCTCTGACAGTCCAAGCCCAGAGCCAATGCCACCTCCTTCTACGCTACCCTTCCCTGATCCACTACCTGCACGCGGTTTCCCTGCTAATCTCCTGAAACACTTCGCAACGCTTTTATTCCTTTCTACCCAGATATGGCTATTTGTGTGCTTTCCTACGCCCCCCCAAACTTCGCTCCTTTTTCCCAAGCCTGGGACCCAAGTGGCGCGCGTCAATCTATGTGCATGGAATAAACTCAGGGAGTATGCGGACGTCTTGAACTAAGGACTAAAACTGGCCTATACGTTTCCTTTCCGGAGACTCGGACCAGCGGCCTCCAACCCCTCCCGCCCAGCCGCTATCAGGGGCCAGTCGGGACGAAGGCATTTCCCCAATGGAATGAGTCTGCGGGCCATCCAGGGGCTCGGGATTCGGGCTCAAGAGCTCGACAAGCGCCCATCAGGAAGCCCGCAAACAGACAGCGACTCACACCACTGCTCATCTGGCTGCACCACGGGCAGGATCCGGAACACCGCTTGGGACGGAACCTTTCCTTCGAAACCAGCCCGGGCACTTTTGAGCGAAGCACGCAGGAACCGGAAGTCGGCGATGACGAGAGGCCATCAGAGCCACTTGACTTAATGGGAGATGAACGTTCCTAGTTTTCTCGTGGCGGGAGGTAGGATTGCTGGACTACTCGGTTAATTTCCCGTCTGCCTTGAGACCCGGGTTCTGTAGTATTTCTCCGCTCTAGTCTGAATCCTGAAGATGCCCACTTGGAGGCCCTGCCGAGCTGCCCCGAGGGTTGGAGCATTTGTGCTTGCTGGGGCAAGGAGTCCACGGACGGCTCCCTCCCGGCCTGGGCCGCGCGAGAGGCTTCAGATTCTAACAGTGGCCTCTCTAACTTCTGACTGTATCATTGTCCCATAGTTGGGGTGTCAGTGATTGGTTGGCTTTACAAAATTATTTCTTGTGTAGTTCTTCTGCTTGCAAAAACATTCATGGTAGAAACTTTGAGAAGTATACAGATGAAAATGAAAACCGCCTTAAGTCTACCACAAAAAAATTGCTAATAAATGTATAAAATTTTCCTTTATTTGATTCCCCCATGTAAGAAAGAAATGTGAAAATGGAACTGAATGTATATATTCTAAACGAGATATTAATTACAAAAAGATCTCTGAAGTTTAAAATACTATCAAAAACATTGAGCAGTTGAAATCGTTTTAACTATGTGTTTCTTGATGGGCATAAAATAAACTTTCTAGTCAACAAAACTTAGGTCTCATCTATAAGAATCAGAAGACAATTCTAGTGACTAAATAAACAAAAACTCTATTTAAAATATATATAGCTTAGTTACTCTATTTTAAAGGTGGTTCTCCAGGAGAATTTAATATGGTACATACTAAATTTGTTCTTAAATTAAATTAGTTCTCAGAATATATGCTATGTGAAATTAGGAACCTCCTACTTCTAATAAGTCAGGCCCTGAATCTTGAGGCTTGCTGTAGTGAAACTTATGCCTGTAAAGGGGGCATAATTACATCCAGGAGTCACCTCCAGAGAATCTTTTGTTGCTCAGATGTGGCCTTTAAGCCCAACTCTGCAAATAAATTCATTAACCTCCCCCCTACGTGGGACACGACACTCCTAGGGGAGTCAGTCTTCCTCACAATGTGGGACACAGCTCCCGGGAATGAGCCTGGCTGTCTGGCAAAGAAGGATTGAGAATGCCTTTTTGACCAAAAGGGATTTAAAAAAGGTAATAAAATAAGGTTTCAGTGGCTAGGAGATTTCAAATCCGGTCGGGAGGCTATCCTGGAGGGTACTCTTATGCAGATATTCCAAATGCCCACAGTATGCCAAGCCCTAACCAATAGTAGTCGCAAATATACTAAAGAATACCTAGGTCCCTATCACAGCCTATAAAAGTTTCAGTCAATAAGTTTACTTTTCAGAAACTTAAATCCCTGGAGTGTTCCCATGCCAGATAAGTTCCCAAACCCAGAGGCAATAGCCTCTCCAAAAATATCAACCAGGTGCATCCCCCTTCCCCATAATGTCATCACCCCTTTCCAATATGAACAAGTTAGGGTGGTCACTGCCCAGATATCCCTAAAGGTTGAGACAGTGATCAAATGAAAGAGAAGGATAGGAACTGACAAGATTTAACAAAGGATAATGAATATTGAATCTACCTATCTATATATCTATATGTATATGTATATCTATATCTATATATTAGTTTCCAGGGTATGAGAATAGCTAGAAGAAAATAACTGAGATGGTGGAACTGTAACATATAACATGCTTTGAGATTTGCTCTAGAGCTACTTGTTAAATTATGCTTTGAAAGTTATCACATCTCTGTATATACGTTATATTTCACAATAAGGAAACAACTGAAATTGTGGAACTGTAACCCATAACATTCTTTGAAATTTGCTAACTAGTTAAATCATACTTTGAAAGTTATCATCTTTCTGTATGTATGTTATACTTCACGAAAAGGAAATGACTGAAATGGTGGAACTGTAACCCACAACATTCTTTGAAATTTGCTCGCTACTTGTTAAATCATATTTTTTTTTGTTTTTTTTTTTAATCATCATTTTATTGAGATATATTCACATACCATGCAGTCATACAAAACAAATTGTACTTTCGATTGTTTACAGTACCATTACATAGTTGTACATTAATCACCTAAATCAATCCCTGACACCTTCATTAGCACACACACAAAAATAACAAGAATAATAATTAGAGTTAAAAAGAGCAATTGAAGTAAAAAAGAACACTAGGTACCTTTGTCTGTTTGTTTGCTTCCCCTACTTTTCTACACATCCATCCATAAACTAGACAAAGTGGAGTTTGGTCCTTATGGCATTCCCAATCCCACTGTCACCCCTCATAAGCTACATTTTTATACAACTGTCTTCGAGATTCATGGGTTCTGGGTTGTAGTTTAATAGTTTCAGGTATCCACCACCAGCTACCCCAATTCTTTAGAACCTAAAAAAGGTTGTCTAAAGTGTGCGTAAGAGTGCCCACCAGAGTGATCTCTCGGCTCGTTTTGGAATCTCTCTGCCACTGAAGCTTATTTCATTTCCTTTCACATCCCCCTTTTGGTCAAGAAGATGTTCTCCATCCCACGATGCCGGGTCTACATTCCTCCCCGGGAGTCATATTCCACGTTGCCAGGGAGATTCACTTCCCTGGGTGTCTGATCCCACATAGGGGGGAGGGCAGTGATTTCACCTTTCAAGTTGGCTTAGCCAGAGAGAGAGGGCCACATCTGAGCAACAAAGAGGCATTCAGGAGGAGACTCTTAGGCACAAATACAGGGAGGCCTAGCCTCTCCTTTGCAGCAACCGTCTTCCCAAGGGTAAAACTTATGGTAGAGGGCTCAACCCATCAAACCACCAGTCCCCTATGTCTGTGGTCATGTTAGCAACCATGGAGGTGGGGTAGGCGAATACCCCTGCATTCTCCACAGGCTCCTCAAGGGAGCACTACATCTTTTTTTTTTTTTTTTTACTTGTTTGTCTTTTTTTTTTTTTTTTTTTTTTTTTAACTTTCCCTTCTTTTTTCAAATCAACTGTATGAAAAAAAAAGTTAAAAAGAAAACAAACATACAATAAAAGAACATTTCAAAGAGACCATAACAAGGGAGTAAGAAAAAGACAACTAACCTAAGATAACTGCTTAACTTCCAACATGTTCCTACTTTACCCCAAGAAAGTTACATAATATAGCAACATTTCTGTGAACTTGTTCCTACTATATCCATCAGAATTTAACAGACCATAGTCATTTCTGGGCATCCCCAGAACGTTCAATAGCTTATCTGTTCTTCTTGGATTATTGTTTCCCCTTCCTTAATTGCTCTCTACTGCTAGTTCCCCTACATTCTACATTATAAACCATTTGTTTTACATTTTTCAAAGTTCACATTAGTGGTAGCATATAATATTTCTCTTTTGTGCCTGGCTTATTTCACTCAGCATTATGTCTTCAAGGTTCATCCATGTTGTCATATGTTTCACCAGATCGTTCCTTCTTACTGCCGCGTAGTATTCCATCGTGTGTATATACCACATTTTATTTATCCACTCATCTGTTGAAGGACATTTGGGTTGTTTCCATCTCTTGGCAATTGTGAATAATGCTGCTATGAACATTGGCGTGCAGATATCTGTTCGTGTCACTGCTTTCCGATCTTCCGGGTATATACCGAGAAGTGCAATCGCTGGATCGAATGGTAGCTCTATATCTAGTTTTCTAAGGAACTGCCAGACTGACTTCCAGAGTGGCTGAACCATTATACAGTCCCACCAACAATGAATAAGAGTTCCAATTTCTCCACATCCCCTCCAGCATTTGTAGTTTCCTGTTTGTTTAATGGCAGCCATTCTAACCGGTGTTAGATGGTATCTCATTGTGGTCTTAATTTGCATCTCTCTAATAGCTAGTGAAGCTGAACATTTTTTCATGTGTTTCTTGGCCATTTGCGGTCGCGGTTACTGCTTCTAGGGGGAGGGGCGGCCGGTAGCCGAGCCCTCAGCTCTCGGGGCTGCTCAAGGGGTACCGGCGGCGGGGGCTCTTTCCCGGAGGCGAGGGCGAGGCGGAGGACGTGGCCAGGGTCCTCGGCGAGAGGCGTGCAAGGAGGGCGGCGATAGGGACAAGACACTCTTCATCCAGTAGGAGTATGCGCCAAAGAGAGTTATTCAGGGGTGATTACAGGTTATATAGGCTGGTAAGAAGGGCAGGGCTGGAAAGGAGGTGAAGTAGCCTTAAATGGCAATATTGAAGGGATAGGGGCTAGGATTGGTTCTGAGAGAACGCCGGAACCGTTGCAGCGGGGCGGGGGTAGTTCTGGCCACGGGCATGCGCGCTGGCGGTGGCAGGAGTGGCCTTGGCACCAGGGAGTGAGTGGGTAAGGTAAGGAAGTGGGGAAAGGGCAGTTGGGAGAAAGGCGGTTTCCTCCGGCAAGCCTCCCCTGCCAGTGACATTTTGGGTGAGGAAAAGGGAGCTGCCCTGACCTCGCTCCCCAGGCTCGGGGGGGCTGCAGAGGGCACTCACGCCCGTACCTACTACCCTCCCCAGGGGGTGATATCAGGTCCCCTGGCCCAGGCCTGGCAAGCCGAGGTACAAGCTCAGACACCCGCAATTCCCCTTTCTTTTCTAATTAGAGGAAGAGGCTTTACCGGAGAGGCCCGCTAAGGGTGAGGGAAGGGGGAGGTTAGGGAAGGGAAAAAGGGGTTGATGGTGGCTCAGCGAGGCTGGAGCTCAGTGTTGGTGTGGTGCCCGGGCGCTTGACAATGGCTTCGCTGCAGCGGGCTGGGTGAAGGTGAGGGGTTTAAAGTTCAGGGGTTCAGAGAAGCTGGAACTCGAGGTGAGAGCGATGTTCAGGTGATTGAGAAGGGCCTCGCGGTTGGCGAGTCGACCGGTGGCGTTGAGGTCGCGGAGGGTTGGTTGTCATCTTGGAGTGGGGGGCGTCAGAGGTGGCGAGTCGCTGATACTTTTGAGCGCAGGTTTCTTCGACTCTGGAGACAAAGGTGGCGAAAGGCTTACTCGGCTCCTGGAAGAGCTTGGTGAATTTATTAGGCCGACAGGCAGAGCAATTGGCAAACGCGCGCAAGGCGATGCCTCTGAGGATAGTCCAGAAGGTGGCAGGGACATTAATATAAGCAGACGCATTTAGAAATGCTCCAGTGCCCAAATAGGCTTTAGGGGGATGATAGACTCCAAGGGCTGCGTCTTGCTCACTTTGCTGAGCTGCTTCTGCCTGGAAGTGAGCACGCCAGTCAACAAACTGACCGGGGTTAAGAATGGAACGGGCAAGCGAGGCCCAGTCTTGGGGGATGCAATAGTCCATGCCGAGATCCTGCAGTATTTGGGAAGCGTATGGGCTACCTAACCCGTCCTCCCTGACGGCCCTGCGAAGCTGCTTGATAGTATCTGAGTCAATGGGATACCAGTCATACGGTTTCTGTGGGGTGGGCGCAAGGTTAAGAGGAAAGCAACGAAAAGCATGAGAGAAAGGAGGACGCGCTTGCAAAGGGCTTGGCGCGGAAGTGAGGGTAGGGGGAGCGTTGCCCCAAGGGTTGCCTTGAGGTGTAGAAGGCAGCCAGGGGTTGTTAGTCGGTGGGGTGGAAGGAGCGGCGGCAGCTGCCGGTAGCGGCTCCGAGGGGGAGCTCGCCAAAGGGGGAGGTGGGAGTGGGAGGCCCCAAGCGTCGCAAGATGGCGGCGCGGTGGGCGTGGCTAAGACACAAGATGGTGGATCAGCCCCGCCCTGTGAAAGGGTGGGGCCCAAGGCATAAGATGGCAGACTAGCTCCGCCCTGTGGAAGGGCGGGGTAAAGCATCTGTGGTTTCCGGCCCAGCTTAGGGCTGATGTCATCGCCGGATCATTTCCTCCCCTCGATGGAAGAAGAAGGAGGAAGTTCGCCATCTTGGCGTGGCGCAGTGTTATTTTGCTTTTTGGGAGTCACCTCGAGCGCGTTGTTAATCTGCTCGACTAAGGACTCCGTGTCTGAGTCATGATTTGAATTAGTATCGCTATCTGAATCTGTTGGCTGGGTTGATAGGGCCTCCTTGGATTTAACGGGGCCTCGATCAGGGGGGAGGGAGCCTTGAAGGCAGGAGCGGATGGTTATTAAGGTGGGGAGCAAGCCGGGAGGGAAGCGCTTGCTCTCATGTTCCATGGCATTAGTGACTCGATCAATAAGACGGTCATAAGTAACAGGGTCCCAAAGATGGCAAGTGGTGAGCCATGGGTTAAAAGGCAGCAGGAGGTCCCAGTACACCTGCAGCTGCCGGACAGACACTTTACAGCGATGCGTGTCTAGGAGACCCGCTAGAGCACGAACTTGAGGTGCCTGACATGTAGATATACGATTACCCATAGCTGAGGGGGGAGGAGGGGGGGTTGCTCCCGAGCCGGGCCGGCCGGCTGGCGGGGAGGAGGAGGAGGAGTTGATTACCGAGCAGAGAGAATGAGATAAGCTGTGGCCGCAAGGCCGAAGGAGACGGCGAGAGCAGAAAGCAGTGTCCTTTGGCAACAAGAGCAGTCAGGGGGGGCGGTTGCAAAGAGGCACACGGCACCAAATGAGGAAATAAAAATACAAAGAACTACAGCAAAGTAATGGAGGGGAAGAGGGAGAGTGTTAGGAGGAACAGGGGTCATAGAAGTGCGCATACAAAAGGACGAAGAGAGCGTGGGGGAAGGGAGGAGTTCCTACTGGATGAAGAGAGCGTGGGGGAAGGGATGAGCGGCTTCGGAGCAGGGAACCTCCCACGGCTCCAGAAGCGGCGAAGGAGAGGCGGCCCTACCTTGCAGGCGAGGAAACGGGAAGCTGGAGAGGCGTCCGGGCGAGCGATTGACCCGCTGAACTGTTGTGTGGAGACGTTCCTCACACGGGGCACCAGTTGCGGTCGCGGTTACTACTTCTAGGGGGAGAGGCGGCCGGTAGCCGAGCCCTCAGCTCTCGGGGCTGCTCAAGGGGTACCGGCGGCGGGGGCTCTTTCCCGGAGGCGAGGGCGAGGCGGAGGACGTGGCCGGGGTCCTCGGCGAGAGGCGTGCAAGGAGGGCGGCGATAGGGACAAGACACTCTTCATCCAGTAGGAGTATGCGCCAAAGAGATTTATTCAGGGGTGATTACAGGTTATATAGGCTGGTAAGAAGGGCAGGGCTGGAAAGGAGGTGAAGTAGCCTTAAATGGCAATATTGAAGGGATAGGGGCTAGGATTGGTTCTGAGAGAACGCCGGAACCGTTGCAGCGGGGCGGGGGTAGTTCTGGCCACGGGCATGCGCGCTGGCGGTGGCAGGAGTGGCCTTGGCACCAGGGAGTGAGTGGGTAAGGTAAGGAAGTGGGGAAAGGGCAGTTGGGAGAAAGGCGGTTTCCTCCGGCAAGCCTCCCCTGCCAGTGACATTTTGGGTGAGGAAAAGGGAGCTGCCCTGACCTCGCTCCCCAGGCTCGGGGGGGCTGCAGAGGGCACTCACGCCCGTACCTACTACCCTCCCCAGGGGGTGATATCAGGTCCCCTGGCCCAGGCCTGGCAAGCCGAGGTACAAGCTCAGACACCCGCAGCCATTTGTATTTCCTCTTCAGAGAACTGTCTTTTCATATCTTTTGCCCATTTTATAATTGGGCTGTCTGTACTATTGTCATTGAGTTGTAGGATTTCTTTGTATATGCAAGATATCAGTCTTTTGTCAGATACATGGTTTCCAAAAATTTTTTCCCATTGAGTTGGCTGCCTCTTTACCTTTTTGAGAAATTCCTTTGAGGTGCAGAAACTTCTAAGCTTGAGGAGTTCCCATTTATCTATTTTCTCTTTTGTTGCTTGTGCTTTGGGTGTAAAGTCTAGGAAGTGGCCTCCTAATACAAGGTCTTGAAGATGTTTTCCTACATTATCTTCTAGGAGTTTTATGGTACTTTCTTTTATATTGAGATCTTTGGTCCATTTTGAGTTAATTTTTGTGTAGGGGGTGAGGTAGGGGTCCTCTTTCATTCTTTTGGATATGGATATCCAACTCTTCCAGCCCCATTTGTTGAAAAGACCATTATGGCTCAGTTCGGTGACTTTGGGGGCCTTATCAAAGATCAGTCGGCCATAGATCTGAGGGTCTATCTCTGAATTCTCAATTCGATTCCATTGATCTATATGTCTATCTTTGTGCCAGTACCATGCTGTTTTGGCTACTGTGGCTTTATAATAAGCTTCAAAGTCAGGGAGTGTAAGTCCTCCCACTTCGTTTTTCTTTTTTAGAGTGTCTTTAGCAATTCGAGGCATCTTTCCTTTCCAAATAAATTTGATAACTAGCTTTTCCAATTCTGCAAAGTAGGTTGTTGGAATTTTGATTGGGATTGCATTGAATCTGTAGATGAGTTTGGGTAGAATTGACATCTTAATGACATTTAGCCTTCCTATCCATGAACATGGAATATTTTTCCATCTTTTAAGGTCCCCTTCTATTTCTTTTAGTAGAGTTATGTAGTTTTCTTTGTATAGGTCTTTTACATCTTTGGTTAAGTTTATTCCTAGGTACTTGATTTTTTTAGTTGCTATTGAAAATGGTATCTTTTTCTTGAGTGTCTCTTCAGTTTGTTCATTTCTAGCATATAGAAACATTACTGACTTATGTGCATTAATCTTGTATCCCGCTACTTTGCTAAATTTGTTTATTAGCTCTAGTAGCTGTATCGTTGATTTCCCAGGGTTTTCTAGATATAAGATCATATCATCTGCAAACAATGACAGCTTTACTTCTTCTTTTCCAATTTGGATGCCTTTTATTTCTTTGTCTTGCCGGATTGCCCTGGCTAGCACTTCCAGCACAATGTTGAATAACAGTGGTGACAGCGGGCATCCTTGTCTTGTTCCTGATCTTAGAGGGAAGGCTTTCAGTCTCTCACCATTGAGTACTATGCTGGCTGTGGGTTTTTTCATATATGCTCTTTATCATGTTGAGGAAGTTTCCTTCAATTCCTACCTTTTGAAGTGTTTTTATCAAAAACGGATGTTGGATTTTGTCAAATGCTTTTTCAGCATCTATTGAGATGATCAATTGATTTTTCCCTTTCGAGTTTTTAATGTGTTGTAATACATTGATTGTTTTTCTTATGTTGAACCATCCTTGCATGCCTGGAATGAACCCCACTTGGTCATGGTGTATGATTTTTTTAATGTGTCTTTGGATTCGATTTGCAAGTATTTTGTTGAGGATTTTTGCATCTATATTCATTAGGGAGATTGGCCGGTAGTTTTCCTTTTTTGTAGCATCTTTGCCTGGTTTTGGTATTAGATTGATGTTAGCTTCATAAAATGAGTTAGGTAGTGTTCCATTTTCTTCAATGTTTTGAAAGAGTTTGAGTAAGATTGGTGTCAGTTCTTTCTGGAAAGTTTGGTAGAATTCCCCTGTGAAGCCATCTGGCCCTGGGCATTTATTTGTGGGAAGATTTTTGATGACTGATTGGATCTCTTTACTTGTGTTGGGTTGGTTGAGGTCTTCTATTTCTTCTCTGGTTAGTCTAGGTTGTTCATATGTTTCCAGGAAATTGTCCATTTCTTCTACATTACCCAGTTTGTTGCCATACAGTTGTTCATAATATCCTCTTATAATTTTTTTAATTTCTTCAGGATCTGCAGTTATGTCACCTTTTTCATTCATTATTTTGTTTATATGGGTCTTCTCTCTTTTTGATTTTGTCAGTCTAGCTAGGGGCTTGTCAGTCTTGTTGATCTTCTCAAAGAACCAACTTTTGGTGATATTTATCCTCTCTATTGTTTTTTTTGTTCTCTATGTCATTTATTTCTGCTTTAATCCTTGTTATTTCTTTTCTTGTACTTGGTTTAGGATTGGTTTGCTGTTCATTTTCTAGCTTCTTCAGTTGATCCATTAGTTCTTTGATTTTGGCTCTTTCTTCCTTTTTAATATATGCGTTTAGTGCTATAAATTTCCCCCTTAGCACTGCTTTTGCTGCATCCCATAGGTTTTGGTATGTTGTGTTCTCATTGTCATTCGTCTCTATATATTTAGCAATTTCTCTTGCTATTTCTTCTTTAACCCACTGATTGTTTAGGAGTGTGTTGTTTAACCTCCAGGTATTTGTGAATTTTCTAAGTCTCTGATGGTTATTGACTTCTAATTGTATTCCATTGTGGTCAGAGAATGTGCTTTGAATAATTTCAATCTTTTTAAATTTATTGAGGCTTGTTTTATGTCCCAGCATATGATCTATTCTGGAGAAAGTTCCGTGAGCACTAGAAAAGTATGTGTATCCTGGTGATTTGGGATGTAATGTCCTGTAGATGTCTGTTAAATCTAATTCATTTATCAGATTGTTTAGGTTTTCAATTTCCTTATTGGTCTTCTGTCTAGTTGATCTATCTATAGGAGAGAGTGATGTGTTGAAGTCTCCCACAATTATTGTGGAAACATCAATTGCTTCCTTTAGTTTTGCCAGTGTTTCTCTCATGTATTTTGTGGCACCTTGATTGGGTGCATAGACATTTACGATTGTTATTTCTTCTTGCTGAATTGCCCCTTTTATTAGTATGTAGTGGCCTTCTTTGTCTCTCAAAACATCCCTGCATTTGAAGTCTATTTTATCTGAGATTAATATTGCTACACCTGCTTTCTTTTGGCTGTAGCTTGCATGAAATATTTTTTTCCATCCTTTCACTTTCAGTTTCTTTGTGTCCCTGTGTCTAAGATGAGTCTCTTGTATGCAACATATTGATGGTTCATTTTTTCTGATCCATTCTGCGAATCTATATCTTTTAATTGGGGAGTTTAATCCATTTACATTCAACGTTAAAACCGTGAAGGCATTTCTTGCATCGGCCATCTTATCCTTTGGTTTATGTTTGCCATATTTTTCCCTCTCTCTATTAATATCCTTTATTGTACCCATACCGAATCTCTTTAGTACTGAACCTTTCTCCAAGTCTCTCTGTCCTGTCTTTGTTTCTCTGTCTGTAGGGCTCCCTTTAGTATCTCCAGTAGGGCAGGTCTCTTGTTAGCAAATTCTCTCAGCATTTCTTTGTCTGTGAAAAATTTAAGCTCTCCCTCAAATTTGAAGGAGAGCTTTGCTGGATAAAGTATTCTTGGCTGGAAATTCCTCTCACTCAGAATTTTAAATATATCGTGCCACTGCCTTCTCCCCTCCATGGTGGCTGCTGAGTAGTCACTACTTAGTCTTATGCTGTTTCCTTTGTATGTGGTGAATTGCTTTTCTCTTGCTGCTTTCAGAACTTGCTCCTTCTCTTCTATGTTTGACAGTGTGATTAGTATATGTCTCGGAGTGGGTTTTTTTGGATTTATTCTATTTGGAGTTCGCTGAGCATTTATGATTTGTGTATTTATGTTGTTTAGAAGATTTGGGAAGTTTTCCCCAACAATTTCTTTGAATACTCTTCCTAGACCTTTACCCTTTTCTTCCCCTTCTGGGACACCAATGAGTCTTATATTTGGACGTTTCATATTATCTATCATATCCCTGAGGTCCATTTCGAGTTTTTCAATTTTTTTCCCCATTCTTTCTTTTATGCTTTCATTTTCCATTCTGTCATCTTCCAGGTCACTGATTCGTTGTTCAACTTCCTCTAGTCTTGTACTATGAGTGTCCAGAATCTTTTTAATTTGGTCAACAGTTTCTTTAATTTCCATAAGATCATCCATTTTTTTATTTAGTCTTGCAATGTCTTCTTTATGCTCTTCTAGGGTCTTCTTGATTTCCTTTGTCTCCCGTACTATGGTCTCATTGTTCATCTTTAGTTCTTTGAGTAGCTGCTCTAGGTGCTGTGTCTCTTCTGGTCTTTTGATTTGGGTGCTTGGGCTTGGGTTATCCATATCGTCTGGTTTTTTCATATGCTTTATAATTTTCTGTTGTTTTTGGCCTCGTGGCATTTGCTGAACTTGATAGGGTTCTTTTAGGGTTTGTAGACCTATTGAAGTCCTTATCTCTAATTTACCAGATCTACAGCTTTGTGGAGTACACTTTCTCTAACTAACCAGCAGGTGGCGTCCACAAGCCACCTGTTCTCCACAAGCCAGTTCTCCCCTGCTTAGCCTTTTTGGTGAGTGGGGGAGTGAGTCTTGTGGGGTCCAATTGGTGTACCAAGCTTGCGTGTGTAGTTGGTGTTGCCTGCCCTGTATGTGGGGCGTGTTTCTGGGCAGTCGGGGAGGGGGGGTGGCCCTAACAATCAAATCTCCCTGATGATCCTAGAGTTTTAAAGCTGCTGCAATAGTCTAATCCTTCAGTTCAGTCCTGCCACAGTTTGTCTCTGCCACTGACCCACAAGTCTTTGGTATTGGCGTATGGCTCCTGAGACTTGCAAGTGGGCCCCTCTTCCAGGCTGTGCACCCCGGGTCCTCTGTTGAGGGATGACTGTGCTATGTCACAGGTGAGTGCCGTCCCCCCAGGGCAGTTCTGGGCTGCTGGGCTGTGTAGGGAGGCTCCCAGTCTGCTCAAATGATGGCTGAATGGGGCTTTGTTAATTCACACTGCTCCACCTTCCCAGCTCTGGGACATTCAGCTGAGGTTGCAGGGAAGGCTAATGTCCACGCCCAGTTTTGTGGTGTGTGCCTGTTATTTGAAGCACTTCCGTCACACTGGGTTGTCTGGGGCAGCTCTGGGCTATGGGGCTGGTGATGGGCAGGAGTGTTTCCTGTCCACCAGGATGGTGGCTGTGAGCGGACACCCCCCTTTTCTTGGGAAGTTGTGTTGTTTAGTGAATTTTCTCAGCCACTGGATTATTGCCTTTTGTCTCAGAGCTCTCTTAGTTCTGCTCTTGACTTGACGTGCCCAAATTGCAATTCTTTGAAGCTTTCTGTATTGGGCTTCTTAGAGTAATTGTTTTAGAAAAAGAAAAAAGGATTTAAAAAAAAAAAAACAAAAACCAAAAAACAAAAAAAAAAAACGGCCCTCCTCAGAGATCTAATGGGTTATTGAAATGCTAATAGACGAAGCAACCAGGGCCATTAAGGAAAGGTCCACAGGGCAGAGAGATCAGCTTTGCTTCGGGATTTGCATATGCGCCTCAAGGCCTAAGCTCCGCCCTTCCCCTTTCTGTGATCACCAGAACTCCAAAAATCCTCTGCTTTTATTTTGGAGTTTTTCGTGTTGTTTTTTTTCTATGCCTGTCTCCTCTCTGCTGGGCTGGCTGTTCTCAGAGTCTCTGGTGTCTGGTCTCAGTCTATCTATGGTTGGAGTTTGAATCAGTAGAATGAGTTTCCGATAAGAGCAGCCACTGCAGTTCTCCCTTCTCCTTCCCGGAGCTGACAGCCCCTCCTCCCCCGGGACTGAGCCTGGCAGGGAGGGGCGCGGGTCCCCTGGCCGCAAAAACTTACAGATTTCGCTGATCTCAGCAGTTCCACGTTTTCATGAGTGTTGTATGAGGTATGCCCAAAGACAGATTGCTCTGTGGTGTCCAGTGCACGCAGTTCCTGGCTTTTTACCTACTTTCCTGGAGGAGTAACTAAAACTTACAGCTCACCAGTCTGCCATCTTGCCCCGCCTCCCACAAGCTGGTTTTTCTAAATCATATTTTGAAAATTATTACTTTCCTATATTTGTTACATTTTACAATAAATGTTTTAAAAAACTAGGTTTTTTTAAAAATACACTTTAACAGGTAGTTATAGAGTAAATTTCAAAGTATAGTATGGGTTACAATTCCACAATTTCAGGTATTTCCTTCTGGCTGTTCTAATACACTACAAACTAAAAAGAAATATCTGTATAATGATTCAGTAGATTCAGTAGGATTTAATAATTTGTTAAATCCTAACTTCTCTGTTACAGGCCCTCCCTCTAGTTTGATCATTTTCTTAGTCTTAAGGTATATTTGGGCAATGACCATTCTAACTTCTTCATATTGAAAAGGGGTGTTGACATTATGGGGTAATGGAATGCAACTGGTTGATGTTCTGGGAGAGACTGGTACTTCTAAGTTTTAGGGCTTACCTGGCATAGGAACAATCTGGAGGTTTTAAGTTTCTGGAAAATAGACTTAATAAGTAAAACTTTTATAGAGTCTTAGAGCCCTGAGTTTTCTCTAGGGTTTTCAGAAATACTGTTGGTTTGTGCTTAACATGTTGTGGCAATTTGTAATATCTGGCTGAAGCTTGCATAAGGGTAACCTCCAGAATGAACTCTTGACTATATTTGAAATGTCTTAGCCACTGAAACCTTATTTTATTACCTTTCTTTTCCCCCTTTTGGTCAAGAAGGCACTAAATTAGTTCTTAAACATGTTAGTTCTTAAGCTGTGGGAAAGTCTGTATCCCTTTGCAAAAGTTGCTGATCAAGCCTGCAATAAATGCTGAAAGGAAGTAAGACACCCCAATACTTGTGTTTTGCTATTTTCTTTTAGGGAGATGGAGATGCTTTCCAATTCCACTGAGGTCACTGCTGTTTCAGACACTACATAATTCCTGCTGTCGGGAAAAATCCACTGCAACTAAGAAAATTACTCCCAACATTGCTTTTTGTGATGGAAATACAAAGGAGTGTGGAAATGCATTTGACAAACTCTTCTCTTTGGAACAGCAGGCTTCCATCTTGCATGTGTTGAATACAGCATCTAATAAAGAACTTGAAGCCTTCAAATTGCTACGTGGAAGAAAGTCCATCAATATTGTACAGTACAGAGAAAAGTTTGGGCCATTTCAGAATTTGGAGAGTTTAATGAATGTGCCCTTTTTTCAGTATAAGACTACCATTCAAGTTTGTAACTCCATTCTCTGTCCAGATACAAGGGGGAAAAAAAGAAAATCACAGGAAAATCGGCTCTTGGGAAAGCTCCTCAAACCAGATATAGGAAGAGAGAGACTAAAGGTATCATTTTTCTTAGTGTCTCTTACCCTGGCTGAATATTTGAAGACCTGCTCTGCAAAGTAGTATTCTGGGCTTTGGGCTGGGGAGTTACTGAGACAGGGTCCTCAAAGCAGCTTTTAGTTTGGTTGGTGGGTCAGACATATCCATATAAAGAGGTAACTTGTAAAGTATCATGTGATCACTACCAAATAATGAGATGTATAGATAGTAAATTGGCAATTTAGAGAAGAGAACTGTGGGCTGTGCTGGTAAGGGAAAGTTCACTAGAAGAACTCAACTTGAATCTCAAAAGAGAATTGAGCTGGATGGAAGAGGAGGGCATTCTGGGTAGAAAAAACAGTTGCCAGAAGTAGTTATGTACGTGGTTCATTTAAGAGGAATATTGGAGAGATACCTAGCTGTGTCTGAGGATTATATTGGGGGGTAATGAGAGATTAAGATGCAAAGATAGGTTATTGACAAGGAGTTTGGGTTTTATCTATATTTAGATAATATATCATGATTGTGAATAATTTATGACAAACGATTTTTTAAAGATACTTAAACTTTAGAACATTATAATGAGCCTTTCCAGCAGGATTTAAAATTTGCTGATCCTGTCTCTAGAAATCATTTTAAAAGCAATTCTTTTTCAGTGTTGTCTTAAAAAATTAAATGTAAGAATTATTTGACTCATCAACCATGAAATCTTGGTGGCCCTTTGGTTCCATGAGCATTATTTGATAAAAGGTTCTCTTATACTGTAACAACAATAAGCACCATTTTTTGTGGACCAGTGGTTATTTGGGGTGGGGGTGGGGGGCAGGTATGGTTACTTTTTTTAAAAAAATATTTTTAATTGTGGTAAAATACATAGACCATAAAAATCATCTTAACCATTTTAAGTGAACAATTCTTTGACTTGAAGCATGTTAACCATCCTGTGTAACTTTTACCACTATTTATTTCCAGACTATTTTCACCACCCAAAACCAAAATTCATACTCATTTAGCAATAACTACCCATTCCTCCCTCCCTCCACTTCTAGTAACCACTGTTCTGCTTTCTGTCTCTATGAATTTGCTTATTCTAAGTATTTCCTATAAGAGAAGTCATGTAACATTTACCCTTTTGTGCCTGGCTTATTTCACTCAACATGTCTTCAGGATGCATCTATGTTGTAGCATCTACTAGCACTTCATTTATTTTCATGGCTGGATAATATTCCATTGCATGAATATACCACACTTTGTTTAGCCATTCATCTGAAAATGGACAGTTGGGTTGCTTCCACCTTTTGGCTGTTGTGAATAATGCTGCAGTGAACATTGGTGTACAAATATCTGCCTGAGTCCTTGCTTTCAAATTCTTTGGATATACACCTAGAAGTCAAATTGCTGGGTCATATAATTTTATATTTAGTTGTCTGAGGAACCACCAAACATCAACATTTTACATTCCTACCAACAATATTAGGGTTCCTATGTCTCTGCATCCTCACTAACCCTTGTTATTTTCAGTATTTTCAAAATAATAGCCACCCTAGTGGGTGTTAAATGTTATCTTATAGTTTTAATTTGTATTTCTCTTTGTCTAATGTTGAGGATATTTTCTTGTGCTTATTGTCCATTTGTATATCTTCTTTGGAGAAATGTCTGTTCAAATCTGTGACCCATTTTTCAATTGGGTTCTTTTTGTTTTGTTTTGTTTTCAATTGGGTTCTGTTGTTGAGTTCTAAGGGTCCCTTATATATTCTGGATGTTAATCCCATACATGGTTTCCAAATTTTTTTTCCCATTTTGTAGGTTGTCTTTTCACTTTCTTCATAATGTCCTTTGATGCTTAAAAAGTTTTAATTTTGATGAAGTCTATTTTATCTATTTTTTCTTTTGCTGCTGGTGCTTTTGGTGTAAAATCTAAAAATCCATTGCATATTACAAGGTACTGAAGATATTTCCCTATATTTTCTTATAAGTTTTATAGTATTAGCTCTTATATTTAAGTCCTTGATCCATTTTGAATTAATTTTTGTATACAGTGAGAGGTAGGGGTTCATGTTCATTCTTTTGCATGTTGATTTTCAGTTGTCCCAACAACATTTGTTGAAGAGACTATTCTTTCCCCATTGAATGGACTTGGCAACCTTGTAAAAAATCAAGTGGCCATAGATGTGTGGATTTATCCCTGGACTCTCAATTCTGTTCCGTTGGTCTATGTCTATTCTATGCGAGTACCACCATTTTAATCACTGTAGCATTGAAGTACGTTTTGAAGACAGGAAGTGTGAGTCCTCTGTCTTTGTTCTTCTTCAAGATCGTTTGGCTATTCAGGCCCCTTGCAGTTCCATATGAATTTGAGGATCAGCTTTTCCATTTCTGCGAAAAGGCTGCTGGAATTTGGGATTGCATTGGATTTGTAGATGGCTTTAGGTGGTATTGACATCTTAACAATATTAAAGTCTTCCAATCCATGAACATGGGATGTCTTTTCATTTATTTAGGTCTTTGATTTCTTTCAGCAATGTTTTGTAGTTTTCAGTGTACAAGTCTTTCATCTCCTTCGTTAAATTTATTCCTAAGTATTTTATTCTTTTAGATGTTACTGTAATGGAACTGTTTTTTAATTTCCTTTTCAGATTGTCCATTACTGGTATATGGAAAATCCAATTGACTTCTGTGTATTTATCTTGTATCTTGCAACTTTGCGGAATGAATATGGGTACTTTTTAAAAACCTGATGAAAGCTATGGACCCTCTTCCCAGGAGGGAGGAAAAGATATGTGTGTGTATAGCACATACACACAGAATTTTGCATACACTTTTAGAGAGGACTTGCAGATTCCACTAAGTCCATCCATGAGCTTGCAGTAGAACTCCTGCTATAGTTGATCTGGAACATATTTGAACAAAATTTTTTGGAAATGAATTTCATCCAAAGTCATGGCTAACTACTTATACTCAGATTATAGTGGAGCTGCATCTTTTTTAGTGAGCTAGATTCTAAAGTCAGTTTGTGAAGAAAATTAGGCAGTCAAAATCCTTGAAAACAATTTCCTGTTGCCTATGAAGTACTGTGTACAACCAAGTGCAGTAATTACTATGCACACTAAAGCTTGAGAATCATTGAGCTAAAGAAAAGATCCAAAAAAAGTTATGTATTTTTTAGATTCCTGAGCATCTAAATTATTCTGCCTTTAAAATATATTTCTAATCTTTTGCAGTGAAAGAGAGATGGTTATATAATTTTTAAATGTTCCTGCTTATATATTTATAGAACATATTAGTAATTTATTTCTCGATATAACTAAATGAGACGTGTGGGAGTGAGGTGATGCCATTGTACCTGGACTTCACACCAAGCTAAATCCACATATCCAATTATCTGTAATACATCTCCCCTTAGAAGCCCTATAGGCAACCCAAACTCATTAAAAATATATATATATCCTCCCACCTCCCAACTTGATCTGCCTTCTAGCATGATAATCTTGATTAGTGATGCCATTCAATCACTGAAGTCAGAGTGCAGTTACCTAGGTGACTCCCTCATCCTGCGTATCAATCTACCCTTTATTAGACTCTAATCTGTTATTTTTCTTTCCTTCTCACTGTCACTGTCTTAAATTAGATTCTTATTACTTTGTCATATGTTACAACAGGTACCTAACACAGATCCCCACCTCTAGTCTGGCCCTCTCCAATCCATCTTCCTGAAATGTAAATCTTATGTTGCTCCCTAACTCGATATGCTTTGTTGTCTCCCTGTAGCTCTCAGAATAAAGCAAGTTACTTAAGTTTTCAGAAATCTGTCTACCTTTCTGCCCTTGTTTCCACTTGCAGTCTTTACTCCACATCATATCTTTGCGGACATCTGAATGAAATAACTTCCTGTTTTCTGTTTTACTCCTCCCAAGTCCTCTAGTAAGTCTTTCCTGACCACTTCTCTAAAGTAATTGTTGAATGATAGCATTTCTTATAGTTTACTGCTCTGTTTCTTGTTTCCTGGTATCTGGCACCATCCATGGCAACAAATATTTGAATGACTACTTTGGACTGGGTGCTGAGAATGAGTAAAGGTTCTTTGCCCATAAACTGACTGCTACCTTTATTCCTAAATTCTTTAGTAATTCTGAGTTTATGAACTGCAAATATATTTATATTATAGAAACTGATTAGGCATTGAGTTTGTAGCTTAAACTTTGTATGTTAAAATGTTTACTGTTGTAATTAAACCAGCCTTTTTGTTTTAGGCAGTTAATAGTATCGTATCAATTGTTTTTGGTACTCGAAGAATTGCCTGGGCTCACCTTGATCGCAAATTGACAGTACTGGACTGGCAACAAGATGAATGTTGTAGATTATTGAAAGGAACATACCCATCATCTGTCTATTTAGAAGAGGTAAGGCAGTTGCACCTCCAAATTCCTATGTCCCGGAGCAACCTGTGTAGTTTAATATTCTGATCCCAAAAGGAATGTAATAAATCAGTAAGGTTGGATTTTCTTTTGGTACTTTACAAGATCAGCAGGAATTATCATTTTGATTATACATTAGAAATTGGCTCAATCAAGTATCTGCTATAAAGCTAATTGATTCTAGGCTAGTTATTCTAACCCTGTGCTCTACCCTAGACATTTTTAAAAGGTCAATAAAACAGTTTTAAGTTGTCTAATCTTAAAGCACACTTGAAGTTTAAGAAACTGGTGCTGAACAACTTACCTTAGCTCAGCTTGTTCCTCACAGACTGGAACTTGACTCTCCTAACTCCCCCATCCAGTGCTTTTCCAATTATTCCAAAATTGTTATGAGCAGTATGTTACATAATTATAATATTTTAAATTAGATGGGATAGAAAGGGGACTCAAACAGTAAAACTTCATTAATTATTTCTGTGCATTTATTTTCTTTTGTTTTGTTTAAAGATTTCTTCAGTCATTTCAAAGATGCCTAAAGCTGATTTCTATATTCTGGAAAAAACAGGACTTTCAACTCAGAACTCGTCTCTGTTTCCTATACTGTTGCATTTTCATATCATAGAAGCCATGCTGTACGCTTTATTAAATAAAACATTTGCCCAGGATGGCCAGCATCAGGTGCTGAGCATGAACAGAAATGCAGTAGGGAAGCACTTTGAACTGATGATCAGTGACACGCGGACTAGTGGAAAAGAACTAGTGAAGCAGTTTCTCTCAGAGTCTGTACTGAAGGCAGAGCCTAGGGTATTCTTCCCATTGGATAAAGTAGTCCGCTACAGACAGATGTTTTCATCTACTGAACAAAACAGAGTAGAAGAGTTATATGATTCATTATTACAAGCTATTGCATTCTATGAGTTAGCAGTTTTTGACGCTGAGCCTTAAAATTCTGAGGTTAATGCATCACCAGTTCTAATGTTATATTAATTTTATATTTATTAGCCCTAAAATTGTAAAATCAACTGTTTTTGAACTTCCATGTTGATGCAGGAGAAAACACATTTGAGTGTTGTGATTTGAAGCTATATATGCCCCAGAATAACATGTTCTTAAACCTAATCCATTTCTGTGGGTATGAACCCATTTTAGGTAGAATCTTTTTGATGAGGTTACTTCAGGAAAGGTGTGGCCTGGCCCACCTCAATCTGATGGGTCTTAATCCTATTACTCGAGTTCCTTATAAGCAGAATGAAATTCAGACAGACAGAAAGCCACAGGAAGCATGAAGCTGAACATCATAACCGGGAAGTGAAGGGAGACCAGGAGATGCTGTTCCTTGCCATCTGACAAACTAAGGACCAAAGATCATCAGCGGCAAGCCCCAGAACACCACGGTCTTCAGGAAGAATGCATCACCTTGATGATGCCTTGATTTGGACTTTTACCTAGCCCAAACCATAAGTGAATAAGTTCCCATTGATTAACCCAACACATTTCATGGTATTTGCTTGAGCAGCCCAGGAAACTAATGCAAGTGTATTTTAGATGTTCTTAAGTCAGACTTCAGATGGTTGAATAGCCAAAGCTGTTGTGAGACGCTGTGCCTTTTAGGTTTAAGTGTATACAATAAATGCCCCCCAAACAAAAAAATTATATCCCCTTAAAAGCAAATACCATATATACTAAGGATTTGCATCGTTATCATATTGTGTAAATAGGGAGTAATGATTTTTCTGGATGGCACTCCTTGTAGGAATAAAAGCTAAAGATAATTGTTAACACAACTTGTGGAATCATCTCTTATTCCATAGGTAGAATGTGGTTTGATGCCCTGCTCCCAAAATGTGATTTTCATCAGCTCAATCTTATCAAACCCAGAACAAACAAGCTCTGTCTAATAGGTTCATTTTTTTTTTTTTACTTTGAAATATCTCACTTGAAAGACTATCTTTTGATAAAAGAGCACTTATTTTTTTTCCCCATACCTCTCCATTTTTCATTCTGTCTACCTTAGTTCAGAACCTCATTGTATCTCACCCGTACTATTGGAATAGACTTCTAAGTGGTCTCTCAGCCTCTGCATTCACACTTCCAATCAATATTTTACACTGCTGTGAGAATACACTTCAAGTGACTCCATTGTTCAAAACCCTTCTAAGGCTTTGAACATTACGTTTTGTTGTTGTTTTGTGTACTTTTATTTTAATAAAGCATAATGATTTGCAGTTTTCATAAATAAGGTTCCATTATTTACTTTTATTTTTTCCTAAATATATTTTTGTTGTATGCAGAGATAGCATCACAGTTTAAGCAGAAATGGGATAAAATGAGGTGCTTAAAAATTGAGGAAAAAAATAAATTATAAATATCTTACCAAATAAAACCTCATATCATATATTTTCTTTAATTAGAAGAATTAATAAAAAGAGATATGCAGTCTTTCCTGATAATTATTAACTGAACTTGAAATCTATCAGCTATCTTAAATGTTCAGAAGGAAGCAGATATCTTAGGCAGACTACCCTGTTTGCACTGTCTCTAAATGGTTGTTACATTTTAGTAATAGTATTTTAAAATGTCACTAGCCTTGGGGAAATGATCCCTGGGACATTAGAAGGTACTAGTGGTAATTAAAAAACTGTTTTTATCTCATAGGGATAATAAAGAACTTTCACGGAATTGTCTATATTTTCTATAAATCAAAATGACTGCAATTCAATATATATTTCTCAATAGTAGATATATGGGAGGCAAGATTCTTGGGTTCACTGCTCATATCCCTTGGGATTACAAATATTAACGTATCAAGAGTATGTCAGGCATCCTCACCTGGACTGGTGTTGATGTTGTCATAAACATTGGGACTGGCGGTTTGATGTGCTGAGCCCTCGAGCAAGGGACTTGCCCTTATGAAGCTCATTACCACAAAGGAGAGTCTAAAGTTGTATGTAATGGTGCCTAAGAGTCTCCCCCTGAGTACCTCTTTGTTGCTCAGATGTGGCCCTCTCTCTCTCTAACTGAGCCATCTCGACAGGTGAACTCGCTGCCCTCCCCACTACGTGGGACCCGACTCCCAGGGGTGTAAATCTCCCTGGCAACGCAGAGTATGACTCCTGGGATGAATGTGGACCCGGCATCGTGGGACTGAGAGTATCTTCTTGACCAAAAGGGGGATGCAAAATGAGACGAAATAGTTTCAGTGGCTGAGAGATTCCAAATGGAGTCGAGAGGTCACTCTGGTGGACATTCTTATGCACTATATAGATAACACCTCTTAGGCTTTAATGTATTGGAATAGCTAGAAGTAAATACCTGAAACTACCAAACTCCAACCCAGCAGTCTGGACTCCTGAAGACAATTATATAATAATGTAGATTACAAGGGGTGACTGTAATTGTGAAGACCTTGTGGATCACACCCCCTTTATCTAGTGTATGGATGAGTGGAGGAATTGGGGATAAAAACGAAAGGACAAATGGGGTGGGGTGGGGGGATGATTTGGGTGTTCTTTTTTCACTTTTATTTTTTATTTTTGTTCTGGTTCTTTCTGATGTAAGGAAAATGTTCAGAAATAGATTGTGGTGATGAACGCGTAACTATGTTATACTGTGACAGTGGATTGTATATCATGGATGATTGTATGGTGTGTGAATGTATTTCAATAAAACTGAATTTAAAAAAAAAAAAAAAAAGAATATGTCAGGAACATAGATTTTAATTAATTTGCCCTGTAGATTTTTGTATTTTCTGTGGGGTAGATTTTGGTCCAATTATTGCAAGAGAAATTTGTACCATGCCCTTTAAACCTTACAGGATATATATATATATATATATTTTTTTTTTTAATTGAGATTTTTCACATACCATGCAACTGTCCAAAGATCCAAAGTGTACAATCAATTGCCCATGGTACCATCATACAGCTGTGCATCCATCACCACAATTTTTTTTTCAATTTTTAGAACATTTTCATTACTCCAGAAAAGAAATAAAGACAAAAAAAGGAAAGTCAGATCCTCCCATACCCCTAACCATGCCCCCCCTCCATTATTGATTCATAGTTTTGGTATAGTAAATTTGTTACTGTTCATGAAAGAATTTAAAATACCACTAACTGTAGTATATAGTTTGCAATAGGTATATATTTTTTCCCTCTATGCCTTTCTATTATTAACTTCTAGTTATAGTGTCATACATTTGTTCTAGTTCATGAGGGAGATTTCTAATATTTGTATAGTTAATCATGGGCATTGTCCACCACAAGATTCACTGTTTTATACATTCCCAACTTTTAACCTCCAGCTTTCCTTCTGGTGACATGTGTGACTCTAAGCTTACCCTTTCCACCACCTTCATACACCTTTCAGCATTGTTAGTTATTCTCACAACATGCTACCATCATGCCTGTCCATTTCCAAACATTTAAGTTCACCCTAGTTGAACATTCTGCTCATAATAAGCAACTGCTTCCCATTCTTTAGCCCTGTTCTATATCCTGGTAACTTATATTTCCTGTCTATGAGTTTACATATTGTATTTAGTTCATGTCAGTGAGACCCTGCAATATTTGCCTTTGTGTGTCTGTCGTATTTCACTCAATATAGTGCTCTCAGGGCTTCTTCATCAACCCATTCTTTTAAGATGGTTTTGTTCACACACCATACATTTTGTCCTAAGTAATCATTGGTTCCTTGTATAGTCATGTATTTATGTATTCAGCACCATCACCACACTCTATATAAAGACATCTCCATTTCTTCCACAAAGACCGAGGAAGAGTCAAAGAAGGCAGAGAGGCAAAAGAAAAAGAAAAAGAGAGAAAAACAAACAAACAAAAAAACCACAAAACTTGATAGCTAGGAAGCGACAAAAGGAAAGACAGCATTAACCTAAACTAGAATAAAGAGTCAGACATCACCAATGCCAGGAGTCCCATACCCTTCCCCTATTCTGCCACCCCCCATATGCATTTAGCTTTGGTATATTGCCTTTGTTATATTGAAGCATAATACAATGTTTCCATTAATTATAGTCTCTAGTTTGCATTGATTGTATTTTCCCCCCAATCCCACCCTATTTTTTTTATTTTGAAAAAGAAAATTTTATTCTATTTTATATGAATCAAATATACAGTTTCTCATCCTGCTAGTCTTCCTGCTGATTTTTTTCTTTATAAGAAAAGATGAACTTGCTTTATCTATCTATCTGTCTACATGCAATTTTATTGAGATCTATTCACACAGCATGGAATCCATCGAAATATACAATCAATGGCTCACAGTGTCATCACATGGCCATGCATTCACCACCATGATCAATTTAGAACATTTTCAGTACTCCAAGAAAATAAAAACAAAAAAACAAAAAAAGAGAAAACCCAACATTCCATACCCCCTACCCGCCCCCCCATCATTGATCCCTAGCATTGGTGAGATACATGGGTTACTGTTGATGAAGGAAAAATAAGATATTACTGTTAACTATGGTCCGTGGTTTACAACAGGTGCCTTTTTCCCCAAATACCACTTGATTACTAATTCCCTGTAATGATTTCTTACATTTACTCTAGCTCATCAAGAAATTTTTTTATATTTGTACTGTTAATCACCGTCATCATCCACCACAAGATTTACTGAGTTATACAGTCCTCCCATGTTTGAACCTCTGGCTTTCCTTCTGGTGACATATGGTTCTAAACTTCCCCTATCAACCACATTCACAAACCATTCAGCACTGTTGATTATACTCACAATAATGTGTTACCATCACCTCTATCCATTTCCACTCATTTAAATTCAACCTAGTTATAAATTCTGCACATCTTAAGCCACTGCTTCCCATTCTCTAGCCTCATTTTATCTCCTGTTAACCTCTATTCTAGGTTTCTACATCTATGAGTTTGCATAGGATAATTAGTCCCTATCAGTAATATGATACACTATCTGTCCATTGTCTCACAAATTTCACTCAACCTAATGTCCTCAAGGTTCATCCATGTTGTCACATGCTTCAGAACTTCATTTCTTCTTCCTGTTGAATAACATTCCATCACATGTATTTACCACATTTTGTTTACCGATTCTTCGGTTGATGGACACTTAGACAGTTTCCATCTTCGGCAATTGTCAATAATGCTGCTGTGAACATCAGTGTGAAAATGTCTGTTTGCATCCCTCCTTTCAGTTGTTCTGGGTATATACCAAGTAGCAGGATTGCCAGATCACAGGGTAAATCTAGACTTAGCTTTCTGAGGAACTGCCAAAGTATCTTCCACAGCAGCTGTACCATTTTATATTCCCACCAGCAGTGAATAAGTATTACTATTTCTGATGGTCTCCAGCACTTGCAGTTTCCTGTTTGTTTAATAGTGGCCATTGTAGTGGGTGTGAAATGATATCTCATTGTGGTTTTGATTTGCATTTCCCTAATATTAGTGAAGATGAGGATCTTTTCATATGTTTTTTACCCATTTGTGTTTCCTCTTTGGAAAAATATCTATTCATGGCTTTGTACATTTTTTAATTGGGTTGTTTGTCTTTTTATTGTTGAGTTGTAGGATTTCTTTTACTACTCTGAATCTCAAACCCTTATCAGATATGTGGTTTCCAAATACTTTCTCACATGAAGCGAGGAGCCTTTTCAACCTTTTTGCAAAGTCCTCTGAAGCACACAGATATTCAAATTTGAGGAGGTCCCATATACCTACTTTTTCTTTCATTGCTTGTGTTTTGGGTGTAAGGTCTATGAAACTACCGTCTATCACTAGATCTTTAAGATGTTTCCCTAAATTTTCTTCTATGAGTTTAATTGGCAGTATCTCTCATATTTAGGTCTTTGATCCATTTTGATCAGTTCTGTATAGGAACTGAGTTAGGGTTCTTTTTTCATTTCTTTGACTGTGGATATCCATTCCTCCCAGCACCCTTAATGAAAAAGACTGTTCTGTCCCAGTTGAGTGGACGTGGCCACCTTGTCAAAAATCAGTTGGCTACAGATTTTAGGGTCCAAGATCTGAACTCTCAATTCAATTCTTTGATCAACATGTCAATCTTTTTTAGTTAGGAAGCATGATACGTCCCACTTTATTCTTCTAATTCAAGATATTTTTAGCTATTTGAGGACCCTTTCCCTTGCACAGAAATTTGATAATTACCTTTTCCATTTCAGCAAATTAGGCCGTTGGAATTGCATTGAATCTGTATTACCTTCTCACATAGATCATTACTACTGTATAAAAATACTACTTATTTTGCATGTTGATCTTGTATTATGCCACTTTGCTGACTTTGTTTCTTAGTTCTAGTAGTTTTGTCATAGTCTTTTCAGGGCTTTCTAAATAAATGGTCTTGTTGTCTGCAAATAGTGAAAGTTTTACTTCTTCCTTTCTGATTTGGATGCCTTTTATTTCTTTTTCTTGCCAGTTACTGTGGCTAGAATTTCTAGCACGATATTGAATAACAGTGGTGATGGTGGGCATCCCTGTCTTGTTCCTGATATTAGATGGAATGCTGTCCTTGGTTAAGTTTATTCCTAGATATTTGATTCTTTTAGTTGTTATTGTGAATGGAATTTTCTTCTTGATTACCTACTCAGGTAGCTCAATACTAGTATATAAAAATACTACTGATTTTTCCATGTTGATCTTGTATCCTGCCACTTTGCTGACCTTATTTATTATCTCTAGTTGCTTTGTTGTAGATTTTTCAGGACCTTTTAAACATATGGTCACATCATCTGCAAACAGTGAAGTGTTTTACTTCTTTCTTTCTGATTTGGATGCCTTTTATTTCTTTTTTCACCAACATAAGTCATTTTAATTTAATCAGATACAACAGAAGAAAAAAAATTCATTTTTACATTCATAGATTTCTGTAGTTAAGAAAAATTTGATTTACAGCTCATATTCCAATGTTATTTGCCTCTGTTTTCGAATTTTGAGAAACAGTATTATAAAGGACTGTTTTGCCAAGTGTCTATCACAAATATATTACCAAGGTGAATTTTCAGGCACTTAACATAACAATATATGAGGCATAACAAACCTGCTGGTCACAGTACTACAGAACTCCCAAAAGAGTGAAGGAAATGGCATTTCCAACCTCCCTGCATATTAATAAAATTTCCAGAGTCTCAAATACATCATTTACTTTCCTGTGCCTCAAGACAGTATTAGCCAAAGACAATCCTACACCCAGCTCCTGCTGTAAAATGTTTATAAAAATCATTAAATGTGACATGTTTGTATAATCATAGCAAGCATTTTTTTAAGGAGAGTAAGGGTAAATCTGTATACCAAACTATTTACCTGAGGAAAATTCAGATTTTTAAACTCAGCTATTACCTTGAAAATAATAAGCTTTCCTCTACATTAAGAAACAAAGAAACCCTCCACAATTTCCAGGTTCTAAAAAAAAATGGGAATTTGTGTTTTAACACCACTTTAAAACATGCCCCTCTTTCAAGGCTTTATCAAGTACACTTCTTGTTCTATTAAAAATATATATATATATATTTACTTATATACTATGTTGTCCAACAATGTGTTCCACCACTAGGCATGTTCAGATATTCCAAAGAAATGTTAAATAGAACAGTCACTTAAATGAAACAACACAAAAATGCACAATGAACACTTTGAAGACAGCGTGTTTTGTTTTTGTTTTTGTTTTAATATGAGGGGAAACCACAGTGTAACTGGAGGTTTTTTGTTTTGTTTTTAACAACAACAAGAAATACACAAACACACACTTTTACCCAAGATAGATATTTGTACTGCCTGCTTGATAAGAGCCATACTGCTAGACACATTACTTGTATACCTGATACAGAGGATCAAAGACAATTAGCAAGTCTATAGACAACTTCAATCTGTATGAGAGAGAGACGGAGAGAGAGAGAGAGAGAAATAATTCCACAGTCATGTTTTCAAACTAACCATAAATTACTCCTGTGGGGGGAAATACACACTTTCTTACAGATGTAACATCAATCGCAATAAGTATCTCATTTTGTAAAACCAAAATCCTGGGTATAATAGAAAAGAGACACTTCCAGTATTTTATATACAGTTTGAACTCTACGGTGAGCAAGTTAATGCTTTCCAAACAAAATTAAGAGCAACAAGTTACTAAAATTTATCCACACTTTATAGCATTCTTTTATTAACCTGTAAACAAAAAAGGAGAACACATTTTTAGGAGAAAATAAAGATTAATATTTTAAAGTTCAGGAGAAATAAAAGTAAAATCTCAGAACAAGAGCCACCATTACCTCTGCAATGTGTACACTAGAAGCTATGATTCCCTAGGCAAAGTGAATATGCTTTTTAAAACTGAATATAGAGGCGGGGCAAGATGGCGGACTGGTGAGCTGTATGTTTTAGTTACTCCTCCAGGAAAGTAGGTAGAAAGCCAGGAAATGCGTGGACTGGACACCACAGAGCAATCTGACTTTGGGCATACTTCATACAACACTCATGAAAACGTGGAACTGCTGAGATCAGCGATATCTGTAAATTTTTGTGGCCAGGGGACCCGCACCCCTCCCTGCCAGGCTCAGTCCTGTGGGAGGAGGGGCTGTCAGCTCCAGGAAGGAGAAGGGAGAACTGCAGTGGCAGCCCTTATGGGAAACTCATTCTACTGATCCAAACTCCAACCACAGGTAGACTGAGACCAGACACCAGAGAATCTGAGAGCAGCCAGCCCAGCAGAGAGGAGACAGGCATAGAAAAAAACAACACGAAAAACTCCAAAATAAAAGCGGAGGATTTTTGGCGTTCTGGTGAACATAGAAAGGGGAAGGGCAGAGCTCAGGCCCTGAGGCTCATATGCAAATCCCGAAGAAAAGCTGATCTCTCTGCCCTGTGGACCTTAACTTAATGGCCCTAATTGCTTTGTCTCTTAGCATTTCAATAACCCATTAGATCTCTGAGGAGGGCCTTTTTTTTAAATCCTTTTTTCTTTTTCTAAAACAATTACTCTAAGAAGCCCAATACAGAAAGCTTCAAAGACTTGCAATTTGGGCAGGTCAAGACAAGAGCAGAACTAAGAGAGCTCTGAAACAAAAGGCAATAATCCAGTGGCTGAGAAAATTCACTAAACACCACAACTTCCCAAGAAAAGGGGGGTATCTGCTCACAGCCATCATCCTGGTGGACAGGAAACACTCCTGCCCGTCGCCAGCCCCATAGCCCAGAGCTGCCCCAGACAACCCAGTGTGACGGAAGTGCTTCAAATAACAGGCACACACCACAAAACCGGGTGTGGACAATAGCCTTCCCAGCAAGCTCAGCTGATTGTCCCAGAGTTGGGAAGGTGGAGCAGTGTGAATTAACAAAGCCCCATTCAGCCATCATTTCAGCAGACTGGGAGCCTCCCTACACAGCCCAGCAGCCCAGAACTGCCCTGGGGGGACGGCACTCACCTGTGACATAGCACAGTCATCCCTCAACAGAGGACCCGGGGTACACAGCCTGGAAGAGGGGCCCACTTGCAAGTCTCAGGAGCCATACGCCAATACCAAGGACTTGTGGGTCAGTGGCAGAGACAAACTGTGGCAGGACTGAACTGAAGGATTAGACTATTGCAGCAGCTTTAAAACTCTAGGATCACCAGGGAGATTTGATTGTTAGAGCCACCCCCCCTCCCTGACTGCCCAGAAACATGCCCCATATACAGGGCAGGCAACACCAACTACACACGCAAGCTTGGTACACCAATTGAGCCCCACAAGACTCACTCCCCCACTCACCAAAAAGGCTAAGCAGGGGAGAACTGGCTTGTGGAGAACAGGTGGCTCGTGGACGCCACCTGCTGGTTAGTTAGAGAAAGTGTACTCTATGGAGCTTTAGATCTGATAAATTAGAGATAAGGACTTCAATTGGTCTACAAATCCTAAAAGAACCCTATCAAGTTCAGCAAATGCCAAGAGGCCAAAAGCAACAGAAAATTATAAAGCATATGAAAAAACCAGACGATATGGATAACCCAAGCCCAAGCACCCAAATCAAAATATCAGAAGAGACACAGCACCTAGAGCAGCTACTCAAAGAACTAAAGATGAACAATGAGACCATAGTACGGGAGACAAAGGAAATCAAGAAGACCCTAGAAGAGCATAAAGAAGACATTGCAAGACTAAATAAAAAAATGGATGATCTTATGGAAATTAAAGAAACTGTTGACCAAATTAAAAAGATTCTGGACACTCATAGTACAAGACTAGAGGAAGTTGAACAACGAATCAGTGACCTGGAAGATGACAGAATGGAAAATGAAAGCATAAAAGAAAGAATGGGGAAAAAAAATTGAAAAAATCGAAATGGACCTCAGGGATATGATAGATAATATGAAACGTCCAAATATAAGACTCATTGGTGTCCCAGAAGGGGAAGAAAAGGGTAAAGGTCTAGGAAGAGTATTCAAAGAAATTGTTGGGGAAAACTTCCCAAATCTTCTAAACAACATAAATACACAAATCATAAATGCTCAGCGAATCCCAAATACAATAAATCCAAATAAACCCACTCCGAGACATATACTGATCACACTGTCAAACACAGAAGAGAAGGAGCAAGTTCTGAAAGCAGCAAGAGAAAAGCAATTCACCACATACAAAGGAAACAGCATAAGACTAAGTAGTGACTACTCAGCAGCCACCATGGAGGCGAGAAGGCAGTGGCACAATATATTTAAAATTCTGAGTGAGAAAAATTTCCAGCCAAGAATACTTTATCCAGCAAAGCTCTCCTTCAAATTTGAGGGAGAGCTTAAATTTTTCACAGACAAACAAATGCTGAGAGAATTTGCTAACAAGAGACCTGCCCTACTGGAGATACTAAAGGGAGCCCTACAGACAGAGAAACAAAGACAGGACAGAGAGACTTGGAGAAAGGTTCAGTACTAAAGAGATTCGGTATGGGTACAATAAAGGATATTAATAGACAGAGGGGAAAAATATGACAAACATAAACCAAAGGATAAGATGGCTGATTCAAGAAATGCCTTCACGGTTATAACGTTGAATGTAAATGGATTAAACTCCCCAATTAAAAGATATAGATTCGCAGAATGGATCAAAAAAAATGAACCATCAATATGTTGCATACAAGAGACTCATCTTAGACACAGGGACACAAAGAAACTGAAAGTGAAAGGATGGAAAAAAATATTTCATGCAAGCTACAGCCAAAAGAAAGCAGGTGTAGCAATATTAATCTCAGATAAAATAGACTTCAAATGCAGGGATGTTTTGAGAGACAAAGAAGGCCACTACATACTAATAAAAGGGGCAATTCAGCAAGAAGAAATAACAATCGTAAATGTCTATGCACCCAATCAAGGTGCCACAAAATACATGAGAGAAACACTGGCAAAACTAAAGGAAGCAATTGATGTTTCCACAATAATTGTGGGAGACTTCAACACATCACTCTCTCCTATAGATAGATCAACCAGACAGAAGACCAATAAGGAAATTGAAAACCTAAACAATCTGATAAATGAATTAGATTTAACAGACATATACAGGATATTACATCCCAAATCACCAGGATACACATACTTTTCTAGTGCTCATGGAACTTTCTCCAGAATAGATCATATGCTGGGACATAAAACAAGCCTCAATAAATTTAAAAAGATTGAAATTATTCAAAGCACATTCTCTGACCACAATGGAATACAATTAGAAGTCAATAACCATCAGAGACTTAGAAAATTCACAAATACCTGGAGGTTAAAAAACACACTCCTAAACAATCAGTGGGTTAAAGAAGAAATAGCAAGAGAAATTGCTAAATATATAGAGACGAATGAAAATGAGAACACAACATACCAAAACCTATGGGATGCAGCAAAAGCAGTGCTAAGGGGGAAATTTATAGCACTGAACGCATATATTAAAAAGGAAGAAAGAGCCAAAATCAAAGAACTAATGGATCAACTGAAGAAGCTAGAAAATGAACAGCAAACCAATCCTAAACCAAGTAGAAGAAAAGAAATAACAAGGATTAAAGCAGAAATAAATGACATAGAGAACAAAAAAACAATAGAGAGGATAAATATCACCAAAAGTTGGTTCTTTGAGAAGATCAACAGGATTGACAACCCCCTGGCTAGACTGACAAAATCAAAAAGAGAGAAGACCCATATAAACAAAATAATGAATGAAAAAGGTGACATAACTGCAGATCCTGAAGAAATTAAAAAAATTATAAGAGGATACTATGAACAACTGTATGGCAACAAACTGGATAATGTAGAGGAAATGGACAATTTCCTGGAAACATATGAACAACTTAGACTGACCAGGGAAGAAATAGAAGACCTCAACCAACCCATCACAAGCAAAGAGATCCAATCAGTCATCAAAAATCTTCCCACAAATAAATGCCCAGGGCCAGATGGCTTCACAGGGGAATTCTACCAAACTTTCCAGAAAGAACTGACACCAATCTTACTCAAACTCTTTCAAAACATTGAAGAAAATGGAACACTACCTAACTCATTTTATGAAGCTAACATCAATCTAATACCAAAACCAGGCAAAGATGCTACAAAAAAGGAAAACTACCGGCCAATCTCCCTAATGAATATAGATGCAAAAATCCTCAACAAAATACTTGCAAATCGAATCCAAAGACACATTAAAAAAAATCATACACCATGACCAAGTGGGGTTTATTCCAGGCATGCAAGGATGGTTCAACATAAGAAAATCAATCAATGTATTACAACACATTAACAAGTCAAAAGGGAAAAATCAATTGATCATCTCAATAGATGCTGAAAAAGCATTTGACAAAATCCAACATCCCTTTTTGATAAAAACACTTCAAAAGGTAGGAATTGAAGGAAACTTCCTCAACATGATAAAGAGCATATATGAAAAACCCACAGCCAGCATAGTACTCAATGGTGAGAGACTGAAAGCCTTCCCTCTAAGATCAGGAACAAGACAAGGATGCCCGCTGTCACCACTGTTATTCAACATTGTGCTGGAAGTGCTAGCCAGGGCAATCCGGCAAGACAAAGAAATAAAAGGCATCCAAATTGGAAAAGAAGAAGTAAAACTGTCATTGTTTGCAGATGATATGATCTTATATCTAGAAAACCCTGAGAAATCGACGATACAGCTACTAGAGCTAATAAACAAATTTAGCAAAGTAGCGGGATACAAGGTTAATGCACATAAGTCGGTAATGTTTCTATATGCTAGAAATGAACAAACTGAAGAGACACTCAAGAAAAAGATACCATTTTCAATAGCAACTAAAAAAATCAAGTACCTAGGAATAAACTTAACCAAAGATGTAAAAGACCTATACAAAGAAAACTACATAACTCTACTAAAAGAAATAGAAGGGGACCTTAAAAGATGGAAAAATATTCCATGTTCATGGATAGGAAGACTAAATGTCATTAAGATGTCAATTCTACCCAAACTCATCTACAGATTCAATGCAATCCCAATCAAAATTCCAACAACCTACTTTGCAGACTTGGAAAAGCTAGTTATCAAATTTATTTGGAAAGGGAAGATGCCTCGAATTGCTAAAGACACTCTAAAAAAGAAAAACGAAGTGGGAGGACTTACACTCCCTGACTTTGAAGCTTATTATAAAGCCACAGTTGCCAAAACAGCATGGTACTGGCACAAAGATTGACATATAGATCAATGGAATCGAATTGAGAATTCAGAGATAGACCCTCAGATCTATGGCCGACTGATCTTTGATAAGGCCCCTAAAGTCACTGAACTGAGTCATAATGGTCTTTTCAACAAATGGGGCTGGGAGAGTTGGATATCCAAAAAAAAAAAAAAAGAAAAAAAAAAAAAAAGAAAAAAAGTGCTACTGGGACAAATATTAGTGAGAAGTGGTCCAGTTTGAAGCTCAGAGTGAGTTTTATAGTTTGCATTGTTATTCAATGTCAGTTTTAAATGGTTGCTTCTTGCCCCGATCAGATGAATATGGTAGTTGGGACTATGCTGGTCAGTGGGGCATATACAATAGATGTTTTTACATAGTTTGGGTATTGGTAGGTGTAAATTTTTGAGGTGGATAGGATGGCAGGCATAATGAGGATAAAAAAGGTGATTAGGATGAAGGCAGAGAATAAGTTAATTACTTTTATCTGGAGTTGCACCAGTTTTTTGGTTCCTATGACCAATGGATTGCTTCTATCCTACAAAAGTAAGAAAGCCATATTTTTTTTATGTGTGGGAACAAGTTAGCAGTTCTTGTGTAGCTATCTTGGTTGGCAAGGATCTTTAGGGTCCTGTCTCTACGTTCACAATCTAGTGTTTTTAGTAAACTATGCCTACAATAGGGTAGCCCTAAGATGAGTTTGGTATTGATTGATAGAAGGGCTAGTGGTAATAAGTGTATAAGTATTAGTGTGTTTTCTCGTGTGAAGGTTGGTTTAATTGTATGGATGTGGTTGGTTGGGTTGCCGTACTAATTCACACTGCTCCACCTTCCCAACTCTGGGACAACCAGCTGAGGATGCCGGGAAGGCTAATGTCCACGCCCAATTTTATGGTGTGTGCGTGTGTTGTTGGAAACACTTCCTGTCACACTGGGTTGTCTGGGGCAGCGCTGGGCTGTGGGGCTGGCTACTGGCAGGAGTGTTCCCTGCCCACCAGGAAGATTGCTGAGGGGATGCCCCGCCTTTTTTGGGAAGTTGTGGTGTTAAGTGAATTTTCTCAGTCACTGGACTTATTGCCTTGTCTCAGAGCTCTCTTAATTCTGCTCTTGTCTTAACTTGCCCAAATTGTAAGTCTTTGAGGCTTTCTGTATTTGGCTTCTTAGAGTGTTTTAGAAAAAAAGATTTTAAAAAAAAAAAGGGAAGGGAAGGGCCCTCCTTGCATATCTAATAGGTTATTGAAATGCTAAGAGACAAGGCAATTAGGGCCATTAAGTAATGATCCAGGGAGCAGAGAAACTGGTTTTTCAGACAAAGAAACTCGTCTTCTGGATTTGCATATGAGCCTGACACTGCCTGGGCTCTGCCCTTCCCTGTTCTATGTTCACCAGAACTCCAAAAAGTCTCCGCTTTTTTGGGGGGAGGTTTCCTTGCTATTTTTGCTATCCCTATCTCCTCTCCACCGGGCTGGCTGCTCCCAGATTCTCTGGTGTCTGGTCTCAGTCTGTCTGTGCTTGGAGTTTGGATCAGTAGAATGAGTTTCTGGTAAGGGCCACAACTGCACTTCTCCCTTCTCGTTCCCAGTGCTGATGGCCCCTCTTCCCACAGGACTGAGCCTGGCAGGGAGGGGCAGTTCCCCAGGCCACAAAAACTTACAGATTTCACTGAACTCAGCAGTTCCATGTATTCATGAGTGTTGTATGAAGTATGCCCAAAGTCAAATTGCTCAGTGGTGTCCGGTCCACGCAGTTCCTGGCTTTCTACCTACTGCCCTGGAGGAGTAACTAAAACGTACACCTCACCACTCCGCCATCTTGCCCTCTGTCCCCCTAAACTTTTCGAATTGACTTATTAGTTGTTTCAATTCCTGTGTCTCAGTTGAAGTGTAAGTTTGTTCCTTTGACTGGGCCATAACTTAATTTTTTAGTGTAGGTTCTAGTTTTCTGTTGTCTAGGCATGGTTTCCTTAGTTATCCCAATCAGGTTTTCCCAGACCAGAACAGGCTTAGGTCCCAGAAGGAAGAAATGGTCAGTATCGTTTCCCTGGGAGTGTGTTTTAGAAAATTGGTACACCCTGTGAGGCCTCAGGTCACTGTGCTTTTCTGCCCAGCAGGTGGTGCCTGTCAGCCTGTAATTCCAGATTGGCGTAAGGAGTGTGGCCCGTGGCTATTTTCCCCCAGGCTCTGGGGCCTGGTTCTGAATGGAAGGCAGGTAGTAGAGCTGGGCCCCACCCCTTTCCCCTTAGAGAAGTCAGACCCCCTAGGGAGAGGTCATTAGCATTTGACTGGTCTCTCTCTGCCTGTGCTATCTCCACCCTTGTCTGGGTCAGAGCACTGGGAAATGAAAATGGCTGAGGCTTTTTCCACTGAGCAGAAATAGGGACAGAAAGTTCCCTTCAGGGCTAGTCCGTAGCAACCCTCCGACTCTGCAAGGTCGTCAACCAAAGCCTCTGTCTGCTTGTTGGAGATTCGTACTTGTAGGAGCAGTTCACACTTGCTAATTAAAACCCCAGTTGGAGCTCAGCTGAGCAATATTCGCTTGCTGGGAGAGAGCCTCTCTCTAGCACCACAAGGCTTTGCAGCTCGGGCTGTGGGGGGAGGGGTCTCCCGGCTTGGATCCGCAGTTTTTACTTACAGATTTCATGCTGTGATCTTGGGCATTCCTCTCAATTCAGGTTGGTGTATGATGAGTGGATGGTCACGTTTGTCCCCCTGCTGTTGTCCTGGATTATTTACTAGTTGTACCTGGTTTTTTTTTTAAGTTGTTCCAGGGGGTCTAACTAGCTTCCACTCCTCTCTATGCCACCATCTTAGATCCTCTCCCCTGAACATTATGTTTTACAGCATAAAGCTGGGGCCAGGTTATTTCCTTCTGGTAATAATAAAAATTCTAATAGTTAATATAGTTAATTATGGCCCGGTACTTCCATATATTATATAAACTCTTTTTTAACATCCGAGATTTTATAGCAGCTTAGAAATTATAGTTGATAATCAGCACAGCAGGGCTAGGAATTGAACTCATGTCTCTTTGATGCCAAAGCACAAAATCTTTTTTTTTTTTAATACCAAAGTGAAATATGCTTGTAGAGAAAATCTAAATAATCATAAATATATAAAGTAAGAAGTGGAAATCCTCCCTTCGCTATCACCTCCACCTCTGTGGAGTTTGGTATATAACTTAGACTTATTGCCATGCACATGTAAATCTCTGGATACACATATGTACATAAATATACATAAATATCTCCACCTTAGATATGTTGTAGTTATCTCAAACTTTGCATGTCTAAAAGAAATCATTCTCTTTCCTTCCAAAACTATCCCCTTTGCCAATGTTTTCTATTTTAGTAAATAACTTCACCAACCATCCAGTTGTTTCTGCCAGAAATTTGGCATTCTACCTCCCATATCCCTCTGGAAATAGCTGTAAGTGAAAAAGTATTGGTTTTAGACATTTATAGAGTAAGGTGTGAAGTACTGAAAAGTCATCAAAATTTGGTTATTTTTATCACAAAAATCTCTTACAGGAATTTGTTGCCTTTAAGAATGATAAATTTTCCCCCAAAATTATACTAAAAGTACTTCTGTACTTTTAGAAAGCCAGAGTAGAGTTCTATTCAGACTCATATCTACAATTTGCTTCACATTATACTTTGTATCTTTAGTCACCTAAGAGATAGATACCTGAAATGAAAAACAAAACAAAACAAAAAAATCTTAATTGAGTTTGGGAATTTGGGGGCGGGGGGGCTGGTTAGTGTTGGAGGAGGAAATAAAGTTGTCACTCAATTATTTCTGTTCAAGAAGGTCAGATCAATTCTGTATTAGATCCATGATAGCCTGTTTTTCTGGAACGGTCAAAGACAGGATTCCATAAAACTAACAGCAAAACAAATGCCTATCTGCTTTATATCCCCAAATACTGTATTTATAGCAGGATACTTTTGACCTTCTAAATAAGGTCTTTCATAATAAAACTCTCTGCCTTCATGACCTAAGTGAAACACATTTTAGAAATTTGGCCAGAAGGAGGGTTGTGTTGAACCAAGACTGATGACTACAAGGGTATTTGTGGATTAACTAGAGACAAAACTACCCCCAGAACTAAAGAAAAAGAAGATATTAAACGTTTCTCCTGTTAGAGGAAAATACCTCCATTATTTCTCGATTTTTGATAGTTTAAATACCATTCTGTGGAATTATTTTATTTTGGTTCTTCAGTTATTGAGGATTATCAGAACTATTAGACCAAATTTACAAGTCGTCTATATAGGTGGAGGAACCCTAGTATTCATTAGAAAAAAGTAAATCAGTATATTTTAAAAGTATGCTTCAAAAGATCTTAGTCTCTCTTCTGTACAGGGATGAAACCTATATCCAAAGCCATATAATATACATAATTTGCCAAGATGATTAGATCAGAACTTTGATTTAAATATCATATAAAGCCTTTTGGCTTTAACCTTTAATTAAATCAATGTACTAATCAATACACGAAAAGGTAGGTTGAACAAATAAGAAGTAAAAACAAGTATCTTTATACAATTTGTACACAGGTATGCATTTATATTTTTCAAAACTGTACAAAATTAGGATCCTTACTTTAGAGTTAAAAATATAATTCACCAGATAATGTATCTGAATATTAAGCTACTATATAATATAAACACTTGAAAAAGGAAAGTATTTTAGGATACACCTGATTATCTGATTGCAAAATAATTTTAAGTGAAATGTGATACTTTAAAATACAGTTAAAAAATATATTTTTTCCAAAAACATTCTTAAGGTAGAAATGGCTATTATGTAGGAATCATATAGTAGAGACATCTTTTGTTACAGTTTTAATGGAGAGCAGTTTGTCCAAAATAGATATATTAACATCATTAATAACTTTATGAAATAAAACATAAATGAAATTAAAATACAAGAAAAATGTACAAGGCAAATGATTTGAGTTGGCAGTATATACAAGATATCACATATGTATGATTGCTAAAAAATATTTATAATCAAGATTCATAATCTTGTTTTCACTTTGTTGACATTCAATGATTCAATGGTAAAATATGCTGGAGGAGTATAGTATCACCAAGATCTTACTTTTTTAAAAAATGAAGCACGATTTCCTTCAGTTAGTATACTTAAGTTTTACATATCTAATTTTGTATTTTGCATTATGTAAACTTATTTTTAAAAAGATTACCATCTAGGTGATTTGTATTTACAATTCAACAGAGCACTGATAGTTTGGAGAAGGGTGAATTAAGGGAATAGGAAATGGAAAAATTACAGATTAGTCTAGTAGTAAAACAGTTAAAAAAACATTAGTGAACTCTACCTTCTAAATACAGCTTTCTCACATACAAAAATACTCCAACAAAGCTACATCAGACAATTTAAAAAATTAAAAAAAACCACAATCATATTTACAATTTGTAACTCAATATTTTTCATTTTAAATATTTGCACACTAATAAAAAATATACCAAGTCTATTTTAAATATACATTAAAGAGAAATAGATTCTTTCATGAAAATCAACATAATATAAAAATGTATATTAAGGACCACATAATCTGTACAAATAATTGTTAATGTGGCATATTAAGGGAAGTCAGCTGCCAGTGTATTCACGGTCTCTTTGGGAATATCAAGGTGAATTCCTTCAAAATAGTGCAGGAACCTAGCAAAATAACAAGGAAAAATATAACTTAATGTTTTCATCTGGTGAAAATATTTACTAATCTTGAAATATGTATCTAAAATATTATTTTTATGGAAACCTTACCTTCTTTTACTTTTTCCTTGTTCTTTTAGCTTCTCAGTCCTACAAATGTTTCGAAGAGTTGGCAAGTATTCAATTATGCTAGCTTGTCTATTATTCAGGTTCAGAAGAGATCGACTAGAAAATACACTTTTAACAAATGATATCCTCTTCCGTGCATTACTGTAATTTAAAAGAAATGTGTTACTTTTTATTTTTAATGCTCAATAAAAAGGCAACAATCCAAAATATAACCAGTCTCCCTGCCTCTTTTCAACTGCACAGAACTTCTGGATTAATCTCCTTTATCATTCCAACACATTATTCAGTCCCATGGTCAAAAATCTTCAATGGCTACCCACTATCTGCCTCAGCAAGTCCAAACCCCTCTCCCTCCAAAATCTAACCCACCCTGATCTTTCATTTTCTCTCTTCTGAGCAATCAGGCTGGTCTCCTTACCGTCTCATTAGAAATTGTATTACTCACATTCATATTAAGGGCATATCAAGATCAATAACGCCCAGTTTCCAAAATTAGCAAGGAATGAAAAAACTGTAACCATTTCCCTTTTACCATATATTATTAAAAATAAAGTAAAAAGAAATAAGACTTACTCTAAATTAGCTGCTGATTGACTAAAGTATACATTGTTGCATTGTGAAACATGAAAAGTGAGATCTTTGGTTGGATCTCTTCCTAATTTCTTGCAGGAATTCAAGGTTTCCAATGCTTTTGAAATAGTAGAAGAACATTTAGTAAAGCTGAGAGCTTCTACAACTGCCTTTAATTCTCCAGAGCTCTGATAATGCCATCTGTCACTACTCTCAAGACTAAATTCATCACAAAGTCCATTTTTAACCTTTCCATTTGCCCAGTTAAAGTCATTTTTACCAAATTCCTTTTGTTCGCTTACATCAGGTATAAGAGCATCTAAGAAGGACATGTTGTCCATGAACTCAGTGAGGGAATTTAAACAATGAGAAACAAGGGCAGAACATTTTTTTTCTGCTAGCGTTTTAGGAGGAGGAGGAGCAACAGAATCAATGTTAGCCTCTAAACATTTGTTTGGTTTCTTCGTCTCTGGTTTGCTTTCTTTGTCTTTGACTTTGCTTTCTTCTGAACTTGAAGAGGTTGGGGTTAGACTAATAAATTCATCCGCGAAGTCCAATCTGGTGTCAAATAAGTCACTATCATCTAGTATTACCATCTTTTTCTTGCGTTTCTTTTTTGATGACTTTTTCAATGGCTGCTTTCCTTCAGAATGGTTCCTAGGAAGATATTTCATACTTTTCATTGTTGGACGGGCACTCACAGTTACTGATAAGCTACAAAGGTCATTTGTTTCTTGAATGATATCAACTGGTAATGGCAGAATGAACTCAAGATTACTATATAAGAAATCTACATTCCGTGTTTGGAATTGTGTAAGAAGCTGGATGAGTTTATGCCATTCTTCCTTTGTTGTGATTTTATGCTGAAAAACAATTTTGAATAAAGAGATGTTATAACAGTACATAGTTTGAACATTTTTCAACCAATTGGAATGTAATAGTATCCCTTATTCTATCTTCAAAATACTGAATCACCACAACTCATAATTTTACTAACATACATCAAAATAGCACTACGATTCTAAAAATTCCGTTAGACTATTTGGAAAATTAAATTCTCTAATATTCAGTATATACCATAATTCAATTTAGAAGCTCACTTATTTCTAAATTCTATTCTAAATCTGATAATGCGCATTTAGAGCAATGCCTATGTCCCATTTTCCAAGGGTTGGAACCAGAAATCTAAAGCCTATAAAAATTATAGGTAAATTTAAGTAAACTTTAAACTCCTAAAGACAAGAGTGACTGTTGGGAAGATTAAAAAGAACATAAATTTAACATTCCAAACTAGACACTGCAAATTACCTTTAAGAATGAAAATAAGTCTTCAGATGGGAAAAATATGTTCTTAAGTCCAAAGAAGGTCTCAACACAGCCAGTGTCACATTTGGGAAGGACTGCAGAATTCTTTTTAATATTTTTTGTATTAGGGCAATCTTGATCATTCCTGCTATTTCCTCCTACGAAATTAATTCAGGAAAATCTTAGCTATACATATTTTTAAACAAATTATAGCAAACAGTAATTTAAAATCTGAAATCCTTTGACATCTTGCTGACCTATACCCCCATTTTGTTCTTCTCCACATATGTATATAATTCATGAAGAATATAATACAAACATTATTTCTAAAGTACATAAAAAATTCTTTAAGTAGGCTAAGTGGAGTGGGCTTTCAAAACAATTCAACAGAAAAAAGTCCAAGGATTATGAACTGGCAAGTGACAAAAGAAATACAAATATCTAATAAATTCATGAAAAGATGTGCAATTTCACTGGTTGATTATGGAAACAAATAAGATACTGTTCATTTTTCACCTATTAAATTGGCAAAATTAAAAAGACTGATAATCCAATTCCATCAAAGAAAAGAACCATCATATACTATTTGTGGAAGTATAAATTGGCACAATTATCTTTGGAGGGCAATCTTGCAATATCTATTGAAATGTAAAATGTACACAGGCTTTGACCCAGCAACACTACACTTGTAGAATTTTCTCTGACACAGCTACTCACAGACACATTCAAGGATATATGTGTAAAGATATTCATTGTATTTTTCTTTATTATGATGAAAAATTGAAGATAATTTAATGAATAAGTAATGGTTAATTAAATTGTGGTATATCCATTCTATACTATGAAACAACATGCAATTATGAAAAAGAATGGGGAAGATCTTTATGTGCTGACAATAAACTGCCAAGTTAAAAAAAAAAAGGAAACAGTCAAATAATATATATATTATAGGTTAATTTTTATAAATAACTTTGTAGCAATAGTTTTATGTGCATAGGAAAAAATCTAGTAGTGGCTACTCTTAAAAAGTGGGGAAGATCTTTCAGTTTTTCCTTTATATACATCTATATTGTTTAAATTTTTAGTGAGTGTGTACTCTGAGTTTTAAAAAAATGTGGGAAAGAAATGTATATAAAATTATAAGATCTTCAAGAAGTGAAACTATATGCTATATTTAGTTTGTGTCTTCTAAAGTTCCTGGTATAGTATTTAATATCCAACAGTATGGCAATCAATAGCTATTAACTAATTTCTTTGCATTTTATACTAAGATACACACATATTATTATCACATTTATTTCTAAAAAATAGTTGAGGCTGCCACCAGCCTACAAGGAATTAAATATATACACGTGCCTACTTCAAAAAATAACATTAAAAATTTGAAGTAATCAAGGAAAAAAACTGATAGGAGGTTCACATTACAGAACTTCACCTTGGGGGGTTATTTAAATATTTGTGTATTTCCCAGAGGAGGATCTATAACTACACAACTGTGCCTATGGAGCATGAAAACCACAAACTATGGACTTTTTCAGGGAAGGAACCACATCTTACTCATGTAAACACAGGACCTGGCATGGAGAAAGTGCTCAATAAATGTCTGTGACTTGAATTTGGTAACAATGATGACCGAAGATCAATAAGAAATAAAGCATCTCTGATATAAAGTTCTGAGAAAAATAGTTACAGACTATTGAAGAAGCTAAAAGGGACCTTAATTACAGCACTGTCAAAGAAAAAGAATGAGAAATATCTAATATTACTGACAGGGAAAAATCACCAATAATTTTTTTTTTTAATTTTATTTTGAAATAAATTCAACAGTTGCAAAAAACAATACAAACCCCATACACAGAACTCCAGCATAACCCGACCCCCCTCCCCGGATACCCCAGTCCACCAACTTTAACATCCTGTCACACCACCATTTCTTTCTTTCCCTCCCTCCCTCCCTATCATCCATCATCTATTGCTCTGTCTTCTGAACATACGAGAGCAGGCTGCACACATCCTTGAACAAACTATATAATTCACATATACATTTCCCATAAACAAGAACATTCTTTTATGCATTCCCATTAAGCGCAGCTAAGAAGTTCAAGAAATTCAACATTGATACAAAGCTTAATTCTATATCTCCTTTTTTTTTCTCTTATGTCCCAACTGTGTCCCTGTGAGCCTCCTCTCCTCCATCCTCAGATCCCATCCAGGATCATCCTTGGCATTTAATTGTCATTGTCTATTTAGGCTGTCTTTTTTTTTTTTTTTCCACTTGTGGAAACATCTATACAGCCTAAATCTTCCCATTCCAACCCCTCCCTAGCATTCCATTAGTGGGATTCATCACATTTAGAGTATTGCAATGCTATCACCTTCCCACCATCCATTACTAGAAATTTCCCTTCATGCCAAACAGACACCCTACACTCCTTTCTTAACTCCCCATTGCCCCTTCCCCCACTTCTCGTAACCCATATTCCACTTTTCATCTCTATGGTCATATTCTCTGATACGTTCTTTGTGTTTACTGTGGAGCTTAAATTTAACCTCTTAAGTCTATAACAACCTTGTTTTTCTTTGATACCAACTTAACTTCAATAGGACACATAAACTATGCTCCTTGACTCCTCCATTCCCCCACTTTTATGTAGTTCTTGTCAAAAATTACATATTTTACACTGAGTCCAAAACCACTGATTTGTCATTACAGTTTATGTATTTTAGATCATGTAGGAAGTAAACAGTGGAGTAACAAATCAAAAATACAGTAGTATTGGTATTTATATTTACCATGTGATCGTTACTGGAAATCTTTATTTCTTCATGTAGTTTCAGTCAATTGTTTAGTGTTCCTTCCTTTCAGCCTGCTCGATTCCCTTTAGCATTTCTTATAGGACTGATCTACTGCTGATGAAGTCCCTCAGCTTTTGATTATCTGGGAATGTTTTCATCTCCCCCCCATTTTTACCCTCCAGGTGTTTGTGAATTTTCTAAGTCTCTGATGGTTATTGACTTCTATTTGTATTCCACTATGGTCAGAGAATGTGCTTTGAATAAATTCAATTTTTTAAAAAATGTATTGAGGCTTGTTTTATGTCCCAGCATATGGTCTATTCTGGAGAAAGATCCATGATCACTAGAGACGAATGTGTGTCCTGGTGATTCGGGATGTAATGTTCTATATATATCTGTTAAATTTCTCTGCATCTCTCTCTCCTTTCTTTGTTTCTCTGTTGGTAGGGATCCCTTTAGTATCTGAAGTAGGGCAGGTCTCTTATTAGCAAAATCTCTCAGCATTTGTTTGTGAAAAATTGAAGCTCTTCCTCAAATTTGAAGGAGAGTTTTGCTGGATAAAGTATTCTTGGTTGGAAATTTTTCTCTCTCAGAATTTTAAATACGTCATGCCACTGCCTTCTCGCCTCCATGGTGGCCGCTGAGTAGTCACTATTTAGTCTTATGTTGTTTCCTTTGTATGTGGTGAATTGCTTTTCTTTTGCTGCTTTCAGAACTTGCTCCTTCTCTTCAGTATTTGAGAGTCTGATCAGAATATGTCTTGGAGTGTTTATTTGGATTTATTGTATTTGGAGTTCGCTGGGCACTTACGCTTTGTGTATTTATATTGTGTAGAAGGTTTGGGAAGTTTTCCCCAACAATTTCTTTGACTACTCTTTCTAGACCTTTACCCCTCTCTTCCCCTTCTGGGACACCACTAAGTCTTAAATTTGGACGTTTTATTTTATCTATCGTATCCCTGAGATCCATTTCAATTTTTTCCCCCATTCTTTCTTTTGTTCTTTCCTTTTCTATTCTGGTCCTTGAGGGTGCTGAGTCACTGCTCAGCTTCCTCTAATCTTGTATTATGAATATCCATTGTCTTTTTAATTTGGGCAACAGTTTCTTTTATTTCCATAAGACCTTCTATTTTTTAATTTACTCTTGCAATTTCTTCTTTATGCTCCTCTAGGGTCTTCTTTATGTCTTTTATATCCTGTGCCATGCTCTTCTTCATGTCCTTTATATCCTGTGCCATGCTCTCATTGTTTGATTTTAGTTCTTTGATTAATTGCACCAAGTACTGTGTCTCTTCTGATCTTTTGATCTGGGTGTTTAGGTTTGGGTTCTCTATATCATCTGGTTTTATCGTATGCTTTAACATTTTCTGTTGTTTTTGGCCTCTTGGCATTTGCTTTACTTGATAGGGTTCTTTCAGGGTCTATAAAATACCAATCTCTAATTTGTCAGATCTACAGCTTGGTGGCATACACTTTCTCTAACTAACCAGCAGATGGCGTCCGCGAGTCACCTATTCCCCTCAAGTCAGTTCTCCCCAACTTTGTCTTTGTGGTGTGTGGGCTTCTGATTCTTGTGGGGTTCAATTGGTGCACCAAGTTTGGGTGTGTTGTTGGTGCTGTCCGCCCTGAATGTGGGGCATGTGTCTGAGTGGTTAGGGAGGCAGGGCAGCCTTAATAATCAAACCTCCTAGGTGTTCCCAGAGATTTAAGGATGTTGCAAGATTCCAAGCCTTCACCTCAGTCCCGCCACAGATCGTCTCTGCCGCTGACCCACAAGTCCCTGGCACTGGCGTAGGGGCCCTAAGATTTCCAAGCGGGTTCCCCTTGTCAGCCATGCTCTTCCAGAACCCCTACCAAGGGAAGGCTGCACCACATCACAAGTGCCTCCAGGGAAGCCTGGGCTGTAGGGCCGTGCAGGGGCATTCCCAGCCTGCTGTAAAGATGGTTGAATGGGGCTTGTTAATTTCCCCCTCTTTGCATAGCTCCACCTTCCCAGCTCTGGGACAATTAGCTGTGGGTGCCCTAAAGGCCACTGTCCACGGCCGATATTGTGGCGTGTGCGCGGTGCTGCGGGAAAACACTCCCCGTCACACTGGAACCCTTGGCGCGGCTCTGGGCTATGGGTCCAGCTGCACGCAGGAGTGTCCCCAGCCAGCTGGGGAGATGGTTGCAAGGGGTGCGGTTTGTTTCTCCTTTTGACTCCCCTCTGCTCCCCTGGCCCCGAGACAATCAGCAGTGGGTGTGGGAAGGGCTGTCCTCCACGCCAGACACCGACGTGCTGGGACAGCCTGCTCCTCCGTGCTTCACTGCGCAGTTCTCACTGTTGAATCCGCAGTTGGTCCCAGGTTTTCTTTTTTTTAAAAAACAACTAGTCTGTCTCCAAATGCCAACTCACGGTTTCCCCACACCGCAGCGTGGCCGCCGGACTGTCAGCTGGCTCACTCATTTCAGAATGCAGTCTCCCGGTTTCACCAAATGCACAGTCCCTGTGGATTTAGCAGACCTTGTCTGGCTGGTGCATCACTGGAACTGGTGTTCTGGGTCACTTTCTGGCTTTTATCTAGTATTTTTCACGGAGGTATTTTTTTGCCCTGTCTTACCTAGCCACCATCTTGGGTTCTCACCAAGATGTTTTTAACAAATGAAAAACTGAAGATGAATAATATATATAATATTATTCTATTGGTTTTATAAGAAACTATATGTTTATAAATGTATAAGTTTTAACAGTTTAGAAAATTTTAACAGCCATACCTTTGGAGAGGTAAGGGAATGGGGTAGGAGGTTAATTTTTTTACAAGGCCATACTACCTTATAATCCTAAAAGAACAACTATAAAATAAAGGGTAACTTATACATTATTTAGTTCAGCCCTATCTCTTTTGAAGTAAAGAAACAGACTCAAAGAGGTAAACTGAATGTTAGAGGCTGCAAGGTATTCAGTAGCATAGCCATACTTCCAGGCTCAATTTGACTAGTTCTATTTACCCACATTTAAGATTTATAAAATTTTTCATGAACATATCTCTACCCAAAGTTGGCAAACGTACATTTATTTTGAAGATTAATGTGACAACTGGATGTTCAAAATTTGTATAATCTCTCAAATATTTTGGTACAGGATATATTTTAGAATAGGGTCCTATTATAGAAAATCAGCTTACCACAAAGGGATAATGGCCTTTCTTCTAAAAAGCCACCTCCACTTCTAATCCAGAATTGTAAATAAAGGATGCTTCTTCTGATATCACAAGTATTTGCAGTTAACAAGGTGACAAAGTCTTTTAGATCAGTTCTAAAATTTTCTGTCAAGCAGATCATCTGTAGGTAGCTGGCAACATTTAGCTTAGAGAGAATACAAACATGGTCAGTTGTAAAGTTAACAGAAACACATCAATAAAAGATATGGACAATATCCTACAAGTGAAACAGATTTTGATAAATTTCACAATATTTTAAAGGGCTTCTCGAAAATGAAACTGCTCTAAAAATATATAGGAATATGCTACCAAATTAAAAGCATTTATATATATTTCTTTTGTTAACTGTATATATTCTAAGACAGCAAAGGAACTTTTATAGGAGATTCTCCAACTTGAATAATGGAGACAAATGTATAAACCTTGGGGAAAACCCCTTATGATTAAATTGTGGTATAGCTTGATGGAATATTTTACAGCCATTAAAATTATGAATATGTATATTATATCAATACTGAAAATATTTACCATATGATTGTTTTTAAAGTAAAGTTAAAAATTGTATCATTATATGCATAAGATCTCATATGTATGTAAACAAGAAATAGTGGGGGGAAATTTGATTTGTTGAAGGTAATGGAGTAAGTGAATTCTTTGATTTTATTTAGAAGTCCATTAACACTGTTGTAATTTTTATGAATAAAGACTAAACATTAAATCCCTACATAAATTGTAAATATGCTTAAGTGTACAATTTTCTTCCCATTGTTGTTCTTAGAGAAAGATTATCTCAAAAAGCTAAAACATAAATAAAATTGTATTACATTCCACAGATTTTACAAGACCACTATCATTTTCACTTTATAGTAAAAAGGCAATTTAAAAAAATTTTCCCATGAAATATTTTATTTATCCCATAGATACACATTAGTCCTGCATACTCAAACTGAAAATTCTGCTTCTGATAATGAATGAGTTGCTCCTATCAGAAAAATCCTCCTGCCAATAATAACTATAAACTCTATAATCAATGACAAATAAAGAAAAACAACTTGATAGCACTAGAGAATGACCTAAAGCAGACAAAAACTGGTGGGAAAACACCACTTGGACAAAGGGAATAGTACTAAGTAAATGTCCTTTCTGGCTGCGGGCAGGCTGCAGCAAGGGTGGGTAAAACTCAGACAGTGTTACTGGCTTAAAGAACCAGAGGACAGAGTTTGAGATGAGTACAGCAGATGCAAAGTGACAGGAGAGGCTGCAGAAAGCAGAGACAGAAATTCAGCCTATAAAGGAAGATCAAAATCTCTGGCTGACCCCAGAACGTTGCAGACATGGGCCTGCCTCAAAGCAGCCCAGCTACAGCTAAAACTACAGAGATTTTAGCTGCTAACCATTGCAGGTGAATACTGTTTGAGAGAAACATAAAATCCAGAGTCTACAAAGTATCATTTACAATGCCCATGATAAAAATCTAAAATTACTACACATACAAAGAAATAGCAAAAGTAACCTATACTTCAGAGATAAGAGAATCAATGGAGACGGATCACAAGATAACCAAGATGTTGGAACTAGCAAACAAGGAATTTTAAAGCAGCTAGTAAAATTATGCTTAATAAGGAAAATATGTTCATCATGAAAGAACAGGAAATCTTAGCAGAGAAATATAAATTATAAATAAGAAGGAATGGAAATTGTGAAACTAGAAACCATAATATCAGAAATAAAAATTTACTGGATGGGCTTAACAGAAGATTGGAGATGGCAGAAAAAAATGTGTCAGTAACTTGAAGATTGATAAAAATGATCGACTCAGAAGCACAGACAGAAAAAAGGTTGAAAAGAAAAAAACCAGTACCTCAGTGACCTGGGAAACAACATAAAATGTCTAACCTAGTTGTATTTAAATCCTGGGAGGAAAAATGAGAATAGGCATAAAATAAATCAAAAGAAATAATGTCAAGGAGCTTGGGCAAGATGGCAGCATAGAGAGGAGTGGAAGCTAAGTAGTCCCCCTGGAACAAGTAAAAACAACCAGAAACAACTAGTAAATAATCCAAAATAGCTGCGGGGGGACAAACGAGACCATTCACTCATCATACACCAACCTGAATTGGGAGGAATGCCCAAGATCACAGCATAAAATCTGTAAGTAAAACCTGCGGATCCAAGTCGCGAGACCCCCTCCCCCATAGCCAGAGCTGCAAAGCCTCGTGGTGCCAGAGAGAAGCTCTCTCCCAGCAAGTGAATATAGCTCAGCTGAGATCCAACTGGGGTTTTAAGTAGAGAGTGTGAACTGCTCACTACAGGTACAAATCCCCAAAAAACAGACAGAGGCTTTCGGTGACGAATGACCTTGGAGAGCCGGAGGGTTGCCTTGGACTAGGTCTGAAGGGGACTATCTGTTTCTTTTTCGGCTCAGTGGAGAAAGCCCCAGTTATTTTCAGTTTCCAGGGCTGTGACTCAGAAAAGGGTGGAGACAGCACAAGCAGAGAGAGAGAGAGAGAGAGAGAGAGAGAGAGAGACCATTGAAATACTAATGACCTCCCCCCAGGGGGTCTATCTTCTCTAAGAGCAAAGGGGTGGGGCCCTTTCCATTCAGAACCAGACCCCAGAGCCTGGGGGAATACGGCCATACCTCCTCACACCAGTCACCTGCTGCCTCACCCGCTGGGCAGAAAAGCACAGTGACCTGAGGCATCACAGGGTGGAGCAATTTTCTAAGACATACCCTCAGGGAAACCAGATACTGACTATTTCTTCTCTCTGGGACCTGAGCCTGTTCTGGTCTGGGAAATCTGATTTGGATAACCAAGGAAACCATGCCTAGACAACAGAAAATTACAACCTACACTAAGAAAAACAAAGTTATGGCCCAGTCAAAGGAACAAACGTACACTTCAACTGAGATACAGGAATTTAAACAATTAATGCTAAATCAATTCAAAAAGTTTAGAGAAGATACTGCAAAAGAGATAAGAGGCTGTAAAGAAAACACTGGGCATACATAAGGCAGAAATTGAAGGTTCAAAAAAACAACTAGTAGAATCTATGGAAATGAAAGGCACAACACAAGAGATGAAAGACACAATGGAAACATACAACAGCAGATCTCAAGAGGCAGAAGAAAACACTCAGGAACTGGAAAACAAAACACCTGAAAGCCTACATGCAAAGGAGCAGATGGAGAAAAGAATGAAAAAATATGAGCAACGTCTCCAGGAACTTAAGGATGAAACAAAGTACAATAATGTACGTATCATTGGTGTCCCAGAAGGAGAAGAGAAGGGAAAAGGGGCAGAAGCAATAATAGAGGAAATAATTAATGAAAACTTTCCATCTCTTATGAAAGACATAAAATTACAGATCCAAGAAGCGCAGCATACTCCAAACAGAAGAGATCTGAATAGGCCTATGCCAAGACACTTAATAATCAGATTATCAAATGTCAAAAACAAAGAGAGAATCCTGAAAGCAGCAAGAGAAAGCGATTCATTACATACAAAGGAAGCTTCATAAGACAATGTGCGGATATCTCAGCAGAAACCATGGAGGCAAGAAGGAAGTGGTGTGATATATTTAAGATACTGAAAAACTGTCAACCAACCAAGAATCCTATATCCAGCAAAGCTGTCCTTCAAATATGAGGGAGAGCTCAAAATATTTTCTGACAAACAGAAACGAGAGACTTTGTGAACAAGACACCCACCCTACAGGAAATACTAAAGGGAGCAGTACAGAGTGATAGAAGACAGGAGTGCGTGGTTTGGAACACAATTTTGGGAGACGGTAGCACAACAATGGCAGTACACTGAACAAAGATAACTATGAATACGGTTGAGAGAGGAAGGTTGGGAGCATATGAGACACCAGAAGAAAGGAGGAAAGATAAAGACTGGGACTGTGTAACTTGGTGAAATCTAGAGTGTTCAACAATTGTGATAAAATGTACAAATATGTTCTTTTACGAGGGAGAACAAGCAAATGTCAACCTTGCATAGTGTTAAAAATGGGGAGGCACTGGGGGAGGGATGCAATCAACATAAACTAGAGACTGTAACTAATAAAAAAAAAAATTAATAATGTCAGAAAATTTCCCTAATTGGAGAAATGACATTATCTTAAGGCTTGCACACGCCCAAGGAACCTCAAGTAGGAAACGGAGAAACAGGAACTCTTGTGCATTGGTGGTGAGAATGTAAAATGGTGTAGCCACTTTGGAAAACAATTTGGCAGTTCCTCAAAAAGTAATTCCACTCTTAGGCATATACCCCAAATAACTGAAAGCAGGGACTCAAACAGATACATGTACATCAATCAATGTTCATCACTGCATTATTCACAATAGCCAAAAGGTGGAAACAAACCAAGTGTATATGAAGATATAAATAGATAAATTATCGTATATGCCTACAATGGAATACCATTTAGCCATAAATAAGAGCTATTAAAAAAAAGGAACAAAATTCTATTACATGCTACAACCTGAACCTTGAAGACATTATGCTTAATACTTCCATATACATTTCCTAAGAACACAAATATTCACTAATGTAACTTCATTAAGTATAGTTACCAAGTTCAAGAAGTTTAACAATAATAAGGAGCATATACTCTATATTCCATTTTTTTCAATTGTCCCAATAATGTCCCTTTGGGCATTTTCTTCCCCGTTGTTAGATCATGTTTTGCACTTAACTGTCATTGATCCTTTAGTGTCTCTCTTTTTTTAAGATTGTGGAAACATATATAACATTAAATTTCCCTTCTATTAAAAGATAAAACAAATATTTAATGCATATGACCCAACAATTCCACTGATAGAGCAGTGTGGACAAAATTTAAAAAAGCATTATGCTGTACAACAGAAGCCGGACACAAAATGGCACACATTGGCTTCCTATTACTTGAAATTTCAGAACAGACAAAACCAATTTATGTTGATGTTCATCAGAATAGTGATTACCTGGGAGTGGAGGGTGGGGTGGGGGAAGTTGCTGACTAAAAAAGGATCCAAGGCAACTTGGAAATATTCTATATTTTGATCTGGATGATAGTTACATGGCTATTTACATATGTTAAATATTTGCTGAGTTGTATGCTTAAGATTAAAACTCAAAACTTTTAACATATCACTTCACAAAAACAGTTTTAAATTATGATAGCTAAATATCATAATAAACCAACTTTTATATAATTGTGATATGTAATTTATAACCATAAAAATTCAAAACTTACCAGGGAAGGAGTATTAAATTTGATTTCTTCAAAGCAGCCATCAAACATTAAACTAAATGTTGGGTCTTTAGAAATAAAACATTTTTATTACATTAAGATCACTAAATCACTTTTTTCAGTTATACTTTTCTCTGGATATTCTATATTTCATCATTAATGAAAATAACAATATCATGAAAATTATAACACCTTTAAAAATTGAGTTTCTATCTTAACCTAAAGTAACTATGATCTTTTAATTAAGCTACCAACTAACTCGTGATTAATAAGGTTTTTATCAATATTTTTAGAGTACAATCACCATCAAATGGGCTAATAATTTGTAAACAGAGACTAACACAAAACATATTCAGAAAAATACAAATCCATTGCAGAGATATCCTACTGAATATTTGTAATGAAAAATATTAGACAAGGATACAATATAATATTTGTAATGAAAAAATTACATTGTATGAGTTTTTTTTTTTTAATTCAGTTTTATTGAAATCTATTCACATACCATACAATCATCCATGGTATAGAATCAACTGTTCACAGTACGATCATATACTTATGCATTCATCACCACAATCTATTTCTGAACATTTTCCGTACATCAGAAAGAATCAGAATAAGAGTAAAAAAATAAGAGTAAAAAAAGAATACCCAAACCATCCCCCCCATCCCACCCTATTTGTCATTCAGTTTTTATCCCCATTTTTCTATCATCCATCCATATACTAGATAAAGGGAATGTGATCCACAAGGTTTTCACAATCACACTGTCACCCCTTGTAATCTACATTATTATATAATCATCCTCAGGAGTCCAGACTACTGGGTTGGAGTTTGGTCGTTTCAGGTATTTACTTCTAGCTATTCCGATACATTAAAACCTAAGAGGTGTTATCTATATAGTGCATAAGAATGTCCATCAGAGTGACCTCTCGACTCCATTTGAAATCTCTCAGCCACTGAAAACTATTTCGTCTCATTTTGCATCCCCCTTTTGGGCAAGAAGATATTCTCAATCCCACGATGCCGGGTCCAGATTCATCCCCAGGAGTCATATCCTGCGTTGCCAGGGAGCTTTACACCCCTGGGACTCGGGTCCCATGTAGAGGGGAGGGCAGTGAGTTCACCTGCTGAGGTGGCTCAGTTAGAGAGAGAGAGGGCCACATTTGAGCAACAAAGAGGTACTCAGGGGGAGACTCTTAGGCACAATTATATGCAAGTTTAGCGTCTCCTTTGCAGTAAGGAGCTTCATAAGGGTAAGTCCCACGATCAAGGGCTTGGCACATCAAACCGCCAGTCCCAATGTTTGTGACAACATCGACACCAGTCCAGGTGAGGAAGTCCAACACTTCTGCACCTTCCCCCAGCTCCTTGGGGCGGGGGGAGTAGGCAGTAAATATATTTTTTATTCTCTGCCCAAATTACTTTGGGATGTATCACTATTTCACTCTAACCTATACCAACCTACCATATCTCACTTCCTATTCAAAGTTCTATGTAATTGTGGTGTTTGAACAAACCAACTGTAGAGTTATGCTGTTTAGAAAATATAGATCCTGCACCAAATAGACATCTCTTCCTTTGGTCTCACATGGAAGTTGAAGTTTTAAAACACAGTCAGTTTCGACCTTTACCCTTTGGCCCAGTTTGCCCTAGTCTTAACTAGATCTTACATTGTATGAGTTTTTAAAATTAAACATTGAATGCTAATTTGGGTGAAGGGATCAATTCTGTTAAGGCTCTTGATGGTTTATATTGGCTAATATATGCAATAATCCATATGGAAATGCTATCAGGGGCAAAGGAATGGCTAAGAAGAAAGTTCAATATTAAGGAACTGCAGAAAGGTTGAGCTCCGTAAGAAAATTTTGAACAAGCTTGATATGGTGGCGTGGTAGTAAATGAGGCTTGGTGATCTAATTTTAGGTATAAGAAAAAGTAAAGGAAGGATCTGGTATGTTCCTCACCAAAATCCCTTTAATGAATAGTCCATAAGTTTCTCTATGTGCTATTCTCAGCTTCCTAAATGTCTAACACCCAACATAATGATCCACTATAATACTAATTTTTAATTTGTTAATTTAATTTTATAAGTACTCAAGCTGCAAGTCAATGGCAAATTAAATAATTCTTAGTTTAAAAAATGATCTAGGAGCCTCCTCATTTTAGGAAAAAAAGAAAAAAAAGATTTTGTTTCCTGACTTCTAAAGGAACATTTCTAACTAAAAAACTTTCACAAAATATTTTAAACAAATGTAATTAATTTTATAAAAATTGTTACCTACCACTTGTAGTAAGGATTACAGGTCTTTTAGTTGTTGCCATGAACGTTTTGATTGCATTTAAAAACCCAGCATCTTCATCGAAAATTACATCAACCTACAATCCATTTATAAGAATATAAATGTACTGTGTAATAATATACTTCCTAGATATCAATTAGGTTTACATATTAGATAGCCTATATGTCTGTTAGAGACAAAATTTATGAACAGTATGAATTCAGCCCATGCTGAAATCTTGGAATGTCTTAACACTATAAAAAAAGTATATAAATTATCAAACATTTAAACCAAGGAAATGCAGTCACCTGTAACTGGGTAGGTATAGATCAGACTAATTTCTACAATTCCTGAACAATAGTTAGTAACCTCAAATTGCATTTGTCTTCCTGAAGAAATTTTTCTATGGCTGACAGTTTTGTTTGCATTAATCTCAAATAGATACAAATATTCTTGACTTTCTTAGCTATTTTACAATCCTTTATGGAAAAACATTACTGGTAACTCTTAAAAGAAGTTTTTATCATGAGATACCATGATATACCTCTATAAGCCTACCTCCTCAAAAAGAATGAGAGATGTTGCATTTTTCCTGGTGGATTCCTCTGCTCCAAAGTCTCTGATGTTTGAATTAGCTGTCTTTGTCGGTTTAGCCTGAGTAATCTGTTTCTGTTCTAAAGAATTTTTTATTCCTACGTAAACAGAATATTAATATTTTAGGTTAAATCAACTGTTTATTAGAACACTGGATATTTTGGCAGAATAAGCTCAAACTGAAATCACTAATCTAAACTGAAACAAAATACCAAAATTCCTATACAGAAGACCTTCTGTGTAGCTGAGGTTCAATAAATAGCAATAGGAACTAATGAAATATGTTCACATTTTTATGTATTAATCATTAATATTTAAAAATATCAAATTTATTTTGTCAATGTAATATCTTACCTTTATTCTTTTCATGAAGTGCTCCTATTTCTTCATTATTTTTTAATCTGGAAGACACTTTAAAATAATTTGCCAAAGTCTTAGGGGGGAGTGCTCGCTTTGGTCCACTACTTTTTGGTGAAGGTGGAGGGAGCTTCCTTGGCGATGTAACAACTTTCTTAGGGGAGCTTAATTTTTCTGCCAAAAACGAATTACATTTGAAGACAAACATTCTAAAAATTAAACAGAAGTAATATATGCCTTGTTTCCAAGTTCAAGTGTCTAAAATATGTATAATTAGCATCACCAGAGGAGGTAGAGAGAACAGAAAAGACATTTAAAGAAGTAAGAGCTGAAAAATTTTCAAATCTGATGAAAACTATAAACCCACATATCCAAGAGGCTCAGCAAACCCCAAGTGCAAGAAACATGCAGAAAACTACAAGGGAAATCATAATCAAATTGCTGTAAAACCAGCAATAAAAAAGAAAATCTTAAAAGCAGTAAAGAATAATAATCACAAAAGATTGAAACACATTAACTATATAAAAATCCACGAGTCCCTAATGATACCAAAAACCAAAACAAAGAAACAAAAAAATTCATTGGTCAGCTTTGGAGGTTGGGAGGGCACCACTAAGAACTGATAAATAAAAGGACAGAATAAAGCATATTTAGTGACTTTTCTGTACAAACTGTATTTCAAAGTATCCAAATAGCTGATGAATCATAATGCTTATTCTTAGAATTCCAGTTAGTAAATGCAAAATGGCTGAGAGAACTTTTTTTAAATTGCCAGTTTTAATTTCTAATGAAACGAGTCTAGACAAAGATCATTAATGCTGTCAAGAAACTATTAGATAAGAGATTGATAGGGAACTTTATAATGGAAGGATCAGACTGAAAGTACTTGAACCCATCAGTCAATTTTAATATCACTAAAAGTGGGATAATTATGTGTCCCCTGCTACGATGCCATAGGAATGCCTTGGTCCTACCTATGCACATATACTAGCCTTCCAAAACTGAACCTGAATCTAATCAAGCCCACAGATCTAACTACCACTTTACTGGAAATACAGGGAAGAAAATATTAACCAAAACCATGAGGATACAACCAGCCAAGTTCAGAATGTGAGAAATTCTATGATATATGACCCAGGTCCTTCAACAAATAAATGACACGAAAAGAAAGGCTGAAGGAATTGTTACAGTGAAGAAAAGAAACTTAAGAGAAATTAATCAAATGTAAGATGTGACCTTCTTTGGATACTGATTTGAACCATTTGAAACACAAAAAAAAAACTGAAATCAACTGTGTATTAGATGATATTAAGGAAATTTTCTTAGGTCTGATAATATTGTATTTGTTATTATTATTTTTTAATGTCCTTATTAGTTAGAGATACCTATTGAAGTATTTATGGGTAAAATGATATAATGGTCTTCAGATTTGCTTTAAAATAGTCCAGAAAACACACACACAGAGCATGTGTATGTGTGTTGGAAAAGAAAAAAATATGAATGGCAACATGCTAAGATTTTTTCCTTAGATTTCTTTTTCTCCTCAAAAACATATGGCTTAAGTAGAATAATGTACTTACTTGGTGACTTGCCTATGTTGTAGCTATTAAAAAAACAAGGTTTTTGTGAGTTTACACCTTGCTTATCTACTTGATGGGACTGAGTAGCTTCCTTTAGTTGAGACAGAATTTGTCTACCACTGCGTTGGGAAGAGGCATTCACTTCAAATATCTAAAAGAACAAATATGAAAAAAGGTAGAATGTCTTATGGTTTATTTTAATTCATGGGTGATTATACATTAGCATTCTTTCACTATTACTAACCTTAAATCCAAGCTCCTGAGCACAGGCATAAACTGCAGCAGTTTTTCCCACTCCTGTTGGCCCTGTTATAAGAACAGTATTGCAAAGACGACTCTCTTCATCATCTGAACTTCCTTTAAAATCTATGCTGTCCAACAGATCTGAAAAATTATTCAAATGCACATAAAAGGATAATTGCTTAAGCTGCAACTCTATCTCACAAACCCAATTATCAAATCACACAAACTTCTTGCCAATAAAAGCTAGAAGTCTTATTTTTTTTTTTTTTTTTTTTTTTTTGTATAATTCATTAATATGTTTATTCTGAGTTGTAATCCATTATCACTTCAAAATGATCCACTTCAGAAAAAGTGTCCAGTGGATGCTGACCTACCAGTAAAAAAAGTCAGTCATTGATGTATAATACAAAATACACAATAAATTATACTTACATGCAATGACTAGACTATCACACACAAGGTAAAAAAATACAGAATTTTATGTACATCTTAAGATTTACATTTTCATATACATTTTATAAAGTTAAAAAAACAAATTCTCTGTGCAAAATCTTGTGTACAGAGTTTATATAATCCCATTCTTATGGCTATCCCACCACAAAGATATGCTTAAAACTATTAATACTATACTATAAACACTTTTATACTTCATATTCAATCTTGGCACCCATATACTAATACCATTATTTTTGAAATGATACTACAAAGGAATTAAAACACAATCATGCAGATGTTTCTTTTAATATAAGAAACATTTTAATATGTAAAATGTACTACTAATCGACATTTATCAATTCCATAGTTACCTAGTTCTGTTTAACTTCCTGTACCGCTTTCATACAGGTGCATGCAAAACTAGCAGATCATGGATTGTTTTAATAACACATTAAAAGAATACTATGAACTGACAATACTTAGGCATTAGGAATGCAACAGCCCTAACCTGTCTATTATTTCTGCTTTAGCAGAAACCTCAATTTAGACATTAGTTACTAAAATCCACAGATACGCTGATACTATAATTCCTAAGTGTATAGGATCTGCATCAGATAGTACATCAATCACTTAAAAAAACAAAACTAAGATGGTGTTTGACATTTACGAGTATATTCTCTGTTCTGAGACTGGAGGAGAAAGATCTAAGATAAGCCATTATCTTATCCCTGTTAAAAAGCACTTCACACTCCCAATCTGTTTAAATAAAGACACCCGAAGGCTTTATAAAAAGTTTAGGATATGCTACACTATTCCTCTTTAAAAATCTTAGACAGTAATAAATTGAAGGTAACAGCCGCTTCCCTCCTCTCCCAAGTAGCTAAAGATCCAGAAGGAAAATAAAGTGCCAATGTCTAAAGTATTTTCAATTGTTTAAGAAGCACTAACTCATTTGATGGCTTAAGATGAAAAATGAAAAATAGGCCAGTTCTGATCTGAATAAATAGAAGGTAGGTAATTCCAGTCTATGCAATTCCTGCCTATACGGGGGCTGGACCAGAAAACTACCTACTCCCCCATTTATTGCTTTGAAACCTGTGCACACACTGAATTCTGACACAGAACAATTCTATTTCTAAGATGGAAAGCACAGGGTCTTTGCCACTTTGAAGTTGAAAAAGAAGGTGCTCTCTTGATCACTGGATGGAGAAATGCTGAGACCCTCTTCTCCACAACTCATATCTTCACAAGAGTCTTCACTTTCGCTTTCATCAAAACAACCCCCCTCTGGTATTGTGGGCAATTCTGGAACACTATAGTAGCTGTTGTGGAGGTTCTGGGCTGTGCGCCTTGAAACAATCCAAACTAACTTTTTGTGATCAGGTTTGCAACATTCAGGAGAAGAATACTCGGCTAGGCATTTAGAAACTAACTCCCTCCAGTAAAAGAACTCGGTGTCATTAATCTTGGAATGTTTCTTAACAAGCAGGAGAATTTCCAATAATTCCATGGATTTCAATGTTTCTACTTCCAGATTGAGAAGGCACAAAGCTAATACTGATGGTTTTGCTTTTGAAAAGACAAGTCGGCAGTTGCAAGCTTTCAGCTGAGCTTCTAGTTTATCAAGGCTCAATATTTCTTTCCTTTCTGAAGTATGACAAAGTACAATAGTGTGGTATAAGTGCAAAAAGTTTAAGGCAGTAGTAGCTTCCAATTCATAGTGCAATTTTTCTGAAATTATTTTTTCCATCCGTTTTATGTCAGAAGAAGTACATTTACACTGACTAATCCGGATTACATCATGAGTAGATGGAATGTTGCATTCTTCTTCAACTATTCTAGCAGCCAGCAAAAAACAACAGACTCCAATGCAAGACAAATGTTTAGGCTTCACCTTCATAAAAGCCAAGAATCTATCCAAAATATTGACAGCCAGGACAAAAGTTTCAGTGCAAGATCCAAAAAAGTTGGTTAAACTCCTCAAATCTTCTACTTTGGCATTTCTCAATCGTGGACACAAAGTGTTATCATTCTCCGGAGTAGCCTCGATCAAGCTCAGTCCTTTTTCTCGAGGTTGGAATCTCTGTTCCTGTTCTAGGTAGAGGTTCAACAATCCGAAGAGCTGGACCCCTTCACGACCTGCCAGCTTCTCTGAACCCAAATCCTTCATCGTGCCGAATGCGCGCCTCCGCCAGCGGACCGGAGGGGGCTGGGCGCGGCGGGGGTGTCCGGACCAGTCTCCGAGGTCGGGGACCCGCCGCCTCAGCGGTACCCCAAGACCGGCATCCGACCCTTTCCCCCAGCCACCGCCGCCTCGGCCTTACAGCCCCGGCTCCATCCTGCTGACCGCGCGCCCACCCTCCCGCTGCAACGCAGCGCGGGCCCCTCCAGACCCGCCGCTCCAGGAGCAACTCCCACACCGTCGCCACTGCTGCGGCCGCCGCGAAGAAGCTAGAAGTCTTATTTACAAAAACTAGAAAACCAAATATCAAATACTAATTTTATAAAAATTCTTAGCTATTCTAACTCTAGAAATGTTCAGCAAAACAAAAAAAAAATGACTCAAAATACCTTCTTGTTTTTCATCTCTTTTTCCCTTCAAATTTTGTCCTTCTTCCAATTCAGCTCTTCTTTTCCAGTCTTTCAACCAACTGCCATAAGAAAATGTAGGTTAACAAAAATAATTCAAAAAATATAGACATCTCTTAGACCATATATTAAAAGGATTGTAGGGGGAAGTTATATTGTTTATTTTTAAGCACTCCACCCTGCTTCTGAATCAACTAAACAGTAAAATATTCTTATACAGGCACAAATATTGTTAAATGAAGTAATTTTTGCCTAAATACATATGACTATAAGTACATGGATATTCATCACACCACTGTTTATATTAGCCCTTAAAAGGAAAACCCTAAAAGAAATCTGGTGGGGGAAAAGATACATTATGATACATTCATGTAAGAAAACAGCTAACAGCAATCAAAAAGAATTGAGGTACATTGTATGATGACATGAAAGATATCTAAAGTATAATGCTAAGTATAATTGAAAGGGTTAAGTTCTAGTCTGGAGCTAGACTGCCTGTGTTTAACTCCCAGTTCCAGCACTTTCTAGCTGTGTGACACTGGACAAATAACCTCTCTGGGCCTCAGTTATGAGATAAGATGAGGACAACAGTATTCATCTTTATGGGATTATTCTAAGGATTAAATGAGCTAAGAACAGTTCAAACACTTAAAATAGTGCCAAGTTTATGACATTAGCTATCATTTCAGGTCTACTACAATTTCTTATCTGAAATCCTTTAGTTCATGTGAGTTTTAGAGTACAGAATTGTTCAGATATTAGAAAGGTAATTTGAGATGAACACCACATATTACATAATACCCCTAATGGGGTCTGGGGCAGGACATCTATAATCACTTAAATGATACCTTTTTAAAAAAAGTATGAATTCCTACTGAGAGAGACAGATAAAGACCATAATAAGCTTTATGTAATAAAATTTAAAAACTCAATTTTCAGAACTTTTTGGATTTGGGAATTGTAAACAGGGAATTATGGGCCTTATTAGAAGTAATACAAACCCATTTGTTAGGAAGAAAGAACTAATATATATATTAACTTATTTCTAGACGGTTTTATAAGAAATCTTTTAGTAGGAATTATCTCTGGAGAATAGATATCGGAGAAAAGAAAGACACTCCCTTTTCACTTAAAATTCTGCATTTTCATAAAAGATTTTGCCATGTAATGTATTACTTATAATTTTTTTTTTTTTTTTTGGCTCATAATAGAAAATGTTTAATGAACTAGTAACAGAAAAAGTCAGTTGAAGGAAGGCAGAGAAACTTTGTCTTGTAAGGACTAGAACCGAGGGACTCCATAATCATCTGGCATCCGTTCAATGTTGTACCTATGGTTAGAAATGTACATGATAGGAACTCCAGGGATCTTTCGAATTCTTCTCTTAAGGTCCCGGTCAACCATGGCCACAATATAACACTTATGCTGAGTTACTCTCTGTACCAAACAGTCATCTGCATAGGTTCCTTTGTGTGTGCATGGTAATCGTTCAAATCTTGGATCCTTGGCGATCCTTAGAGCCACTCGATACTTCTGTCCCAATTTCTCAATTTCAGCCATCACACAGTCAGTTATACAAGGGATACACTTGGCATACAAACAGTCCATCATTGACTGCACTAAATCCAGTTTGGCTTTAATGGAAAAGTTGATAAAGTTGGTATCTACCAGGATGTGGTAAGGTGGGCCCAGCTGTGTATTATATTGGAAAAATAAGCAGGAAGGATGTTGAGGCAACTCTCTTTCCTTGAGTGTGCTGGGATCTTTCTTTTCTTTCTTTTTAGGCTTTAATCTATCCTTTTCTTTAAGCCTCTGGTCTCTGAGACTAAGCATTCGCTTCATGGTCGCATACTTCCTTGTTTTCTTTTGTTTCCCCATGTTCACGCCACACTCTCTACTTATAATTTTAAAATTTCAATATAAATAAAATAAAATCAATAATAAATCATTAACTATTTCTCAATTTCTTTACAAATTTTACCAACCTATGTAACTTTTTTATGGCCACCTCATTGCCTATGAGTTCACTGGAGTTCTGAGGTTGATACTTCTCTGTCCAAAGCGTGTCTTCAATTCCAGAATCTAAAGCGAGAAACATATATGAAGGTATTCATTCCTGATATAAACACATATTATTAACTTACATTTGCATTACTGTTACAATGTAAGAATAATTGTGCAATTATTTATATTTACAAAATGCCAAAAAGGCAAATTTAGAACTTAACAACAAAACCCTTCTCCCTTAAAAAACTAACCATCATAAAGTCTCAAGAAAGTGAAGTTTAAAAGTGAACATTTAAATTTTTAATAACCTCTCAAGAAACATGAAACGTGAAATAATTTGTAGGATTGAAAAAGCAATAGTCTAAAGAAAACAAAAGCAGCATAAACTTTACTGGAGCCTACTTCTGACTACTGGAAAGAACCTAGTTAACGTGGAAAAATATGTTACGCTCCTAATTGAAAAGACTGAATATATAAAGGTGCCAATTCACTCCAAATCAATCTATAAACCATTGCAAAATCAAAATGCAATGGGATTTAAGCAGGTAGGGGAGCCTGAGAGTTCATTTAGTATAGTAAATGCAGAAGATAATAAAAAAATAATGATTGGAGACTTGTCTTACCAAGTATCAAAACATATTATAAAGCTACATAAATGGATGAATAAATCAAATCAATGGAAATACTTCGGAAAAACTATATAAACTAAATGGAAACATGTCAGAGATATGTGAAACAGGTTACAAGATAATGTGTATAGCATGATCCCAGTTTTTTAAAAAGCATATATGTACTCATAGAAGCATAAAAGAATCAAAGACTGTTAAGTATGGTTATTAGAGATAACCATAATTAGTGAGGCTTCTACTTATTTTATACACATATAAATAGTTTGAATGTTTCAATGAGCATATATTAAAAGAGAGAGGAAAAAAAAAGAGAGGTTAAAAAATGAAAGAGTTTCAGGACTCAAAGGAGAAAATCTTATTTACCAGGAATAGAAGATATTTTTGATGTAGATTCTTTGTCATCATCAATTATCACAATATCAAAATCTTCTGTTTCTGTTTTCACTTTACATGTTACATTCAAAGCAGTTTGTTTCTTCCTGGATGTTTTAGAAAATATACTTTTGCAAGAATCTAGCTTTATCCCAGAGGAGTTATTTCTTCTGTCAAGTTCTTCTGGCTTCTCACTTATATTTTTTGAACTTACTGAACATTCATTTGGTTTCTTTCTTTTTGACTTATGATTTTCAGTTTCCACTCGTTTCCTTTTGATTTCTTTTTGATTGACATCGGGTTCTAGTTGTGGACTTCCTACTTTGGGAATTATAGATATGTACGTGCTCACTAATCAGCAAAAACATTTTTTTTAATTCCTAATAATCTTAATATTTCAAAATATCCAATAGTCTTATTACTAAAAAATGAAAAGATAAAATTTAATGTGGCATATGAAATCAAGCTGGAAATCTTGTTACTTAGACTACCTTTAGTAAAAATTACATAAGTTAAAATGATCTCATCTAGGGCTTTCCTTAAATGAATAATTAATATTTTAACAGAATTAAAGCTGTCTGTGGGTTGGCATCTCTGGAAGCTGGCAGGAGCTAACACTGTATTGTACAAGAAGCTTTTACTTCAGCTGCACAATTCTCCCCGCCAGCTGTAAATAACATTCTGTCTACAGTGACCACTTCCAAGAATTAATGGTTAGCTCATCTTAGTGTTTTGGAAACTGAAATTTTAACATAAATAATAATTATCACTAACCTTGCTTACCATGACATTCAGAAAGTACCTGGTGCTCAGTTCGTTTTTTTAGAAGCAAAGGGAAATACTTTCTTAAGGGAAATTCAGGATTTGACCACCTGATCTCCTCCAGCAAAAGATTCCTTACTTCGTCAGTAAACTCCTTCCTTGTTCTCATAAGCTGCAATTAAGAATAAAATGCTTTTTAAAATGCCTTAATATTAATTATAACATACGTGGTTTCTGTCTAATGTCAACATCAATGTAGAATGAACTTTAATCACTAAATATAACTTTGCCAGCAAAGCTGTTATCTGCATAGCTTTTGAAGGATGAGCTCGTATTTTTCTTACTCTCCCTTTCAACCAATTTACTTTATACATTTATTTATTGTACACTGCTGACTTATAAATTATCTAAATGTGCTAAATAACCTAATATTTTGAAACTGGCTATCATTAATTTTTAAAATGTTTTTAAAGCTCTATGAGTATTTAAAAGATGTGTGCTACAATTAGTATTTATTTCTTAAAATTAGACTCTGGGAAAAATGAGCTCTAGACTACGACAGTAGATATCCAATTCTTTTTCCCTCTGAATGATGTGAAAGAAATACCACTACAATAACTGAGCCCTCTAACACTTACCACAACAGGAGAATTAATGCTTTTCAAATTTAAACTCAATGTTGAAAATTCACCAAGCGCAATACTGCATTTTGAGACATCTATTACTTTAGTATTCAGTTCTTTTAATTTAGTTAACAGAGCACAAGTGGGTGGTGTCAAGTGCCACAAATGGCACCCTAAAGAAAAGAGAAAAAATTATCTTAATAAATTTCCTTTATATACTGTCTATTTATTGAATGCTTAGTATATAAACATGGAAAGACTTGACAACTACATAATTACACAAAAGTACCAAAAACCCAAATGAGTACTCAGGGAACAAAATCCTTAATTCTAACAAATACAATTGGCAAAAAATTACATTACCTTCTTTCCCAACTATTAAAAGTGACCAAATATTAGCAAACTTTCTTTTCATTTTAACTCAACCTTAATAATCAAGGTAAAAAATTTAAGGTCAGTTAGCATCCTTTCAAAGTTTGAACTTTGAGTCAGACCTGGACTCAAATCTCTACTCTTCTATTTACTAATTACATGACCATGGGCAAGATCCTAAACCTTACTTTTCTCATCTGTAAAGTGGAGGTGACAATTATAATTCTCAACCTCCTAAAGTTTTTATGGTGATTAAACTAGACATGTACATGAAGTGCTTAGCAAATGCCAGACAATAACAAGTGTTCAATAACTCTTTTGGTACTAAGGACCTCTGTGCTTACCTCATCTGCTAAATTTTACAGTGGCACTCCCATGAAAACAGGTTTAACAAATTCATGTAAGAAAAGCATAACTAATTTTTGTAGTTGAACATACTATTAGAAAATGCTATATAAAACTGGACTAATAAATATAACAAAAAAGCGTCTGTCAATCAAGTGCCCAATGGCAGAGATGGAGGAAAAATGAAAAGGGATTACGAGAAAAACTCGATGGGAAATTCCCCATCCCAAAGAGAGGCTGAACAAAACTGATCAAGTATCAAGGTCAGAAATTCAAAAGGAAAAGAAAGGAGAACAGAGCACATTGTGGAATTTCATCGGCAAAAGGAGCACACTAAAACATACTGCAAAGCCAGCTGAGGAGAATGTAACTATTTTTGTGCTGAAAAAAAAGGGCTCTAGGTAAGAGCAATGACCAACTATAGATATAATATTTTGTACATGATCAGTAATTATAAGCTATAAGTAAAGTAAGATTGTGATTGCTATAGGTTTGTAACCAAAGGACTTAGATTATGTCTAGGCTAATATCACTGTAAAAGAGACTTGTACAAACAGTTCACTCTTGCATGCGGTTGTATATGAGAAAGAGGAAACTGGAGCAATGAAGCACTAGTACCCGTTACCCATACACTGGAGAAAATATTCATGGTACTAAACTGCAAAAGCTGTTCCGGAAGGGAGACAAACAGACTTCCCCTGGCCACCTAGTAGTAGACAGGAGAAGGACAGGGCTGGGGCTCCTCTGTGATAACACAGGCTATGATTTCAGAAGGGAACTGTCTTCATTCTAGAACACATGCCTCTCTAGGGAACAACATTCACTCAAGATCTCTCACATTTGCCTGTTCTCATGGAATAAGGGGTAAAGATGCCTTTGGCTTCCTTGGACCGCCCCCCCTCACATACATACCCATCCTCAGTAAACTGAGTCATAGGCTGAGGAAGAGATGATGAAACATACACTTAAAATTCCCACTAAAATCACCATAATTATACTTAAAACTCAGCCTCATCTTTAACCAACTTACATACATTTATATTACTTCTAACATTTAAGGAGTATTCTATAATAATAAACTTACCATCATCTTTTTGTTGTACATGAACAACTCTCTGAAAACTGGTACTCATAGCATTGTGCATATCCAATGCAACTGCTTTCTTTGCAATCTGTCGTTTCAACAAATCTGGCAAACCGCTCATTAGAAATTCACGCTTTGCTTTAAATTGCACATCACAATTCTGAGGTTTTTCAGATGTATCTTGACTTTTAAGAAAATGATTTGAAAAAGTTTAAGTTTATAAAACACTTAAAATATTACATTATCTAGAAAAAAATACATTTTAATTTAATTTGAAAAACTTTTATTCAGCATCCTAAAATGTTAAATCCTATTGGTAATCACAAAAATAAAAGTCTTTCAGTGTTAAGAAATTAAATAAAAATAAATATATATTTTAAAAAGACTGGAAGAACATCCACCAAAATGTTAACTGTGGCTATCTTTGAGTGGTAGGTAGGTGAGTTTTTATACTCTTCCTTTTCAGTTTTTAACATTTTTAAAATATATATTTAAATTATCATCAGAAATAAAATAAGTGCCATATTTTAAAAATTTTAATACAAGAGTGTCTAAAGTAATATTGCTTCTAATATAATAGCAGAGAAATCAGAACCCTTATTATCGGTGTCCTATTTTCACCTGACTTTAGTTTTACCTGGCTTACCTTCAGTTGCTAGTCATAGGAATCTCGACTGTAGGGGCAGGGGGTGGGAGAGAAGTAGAGGGAGGTGGAAGTGGGGTGGAAGGGAATGGAAGGGCGGGCAAAGACAGGGAATTGGAGTGTGTTTGTGGGGGAAGATATGTGATGATGTTATGTGAATACTGTGAATACTGAAATATTTTCTACAGATGGAAATTTGGGTTGGTGATTAAACAAGAGGCTACAAAAACTTTTATTTCTGTTTTCCTTTCCTATATGGGAGAAATGCGAGGAAATGAGGAGAAATGAGATCCAAAGCCAGATTGGAGGGACTGGTCTTAGAAAAGGGGAGGTACAGCTACTTTACTGTTAATAGGAGGGAAGGAAGAGACAATGGGTAAAGGGCTAAATTATCATGTATCTATAGCAGATGGTAATCTTAAAGGAGAGGAGTACAAGATATTAAAGCAGGTGGAGAGATACAATAGTTAAAAAAAACTTGGGAAACTGGATACATTGAGCAAATAAATAAACTGATTGAACAAATAAAATATATTGAGGATAAATGAGAGCCAAGTTTCTCACTGATGGAGAAGGTACTTATAAACATGAAAAGGGAGTGGGTGGGTGAAATAATCCTGAGTTGCTGGATGGAAACTAGAGATATAGGAATGAACTCAGGGCTTTATATCACACAGTAAGATATAGAAATAGTTTTGAATGTGTATGTGTATGCATTCGATACATGTATTTCCTAGCTTTATCTGCTGAGAAGGTATAGAAGAAATGACACTTCAAGAGCAATGAGCACCTAGATCCTGATTTCTAAATACCATCCTCCACTAAAAAGAACCAGGAAAAATGGCTGATTCCAACACTAGGGCAGGCGAAGTATAAAATGAGCCTGAAACATCTTACTTACCAAAAAGTAATGTTAAATGAATCATGGGGACAACCACAGGGATATAGAAGCCATCCTAAAGAGCTCCTATTGGCCAAGTTGATAACAATTTGAATGTCAAAATAAATGTTGATGATAATGGCTTACAACCCACTGAATAAAAGAGGAATCTATGAGTCCATATTGAGATAAGAAAATGAATAAATAGATAAATAAGAGAAGTGAAAGTTCTAATAGAAGCCAATTAACAAATATGGAAGGAATGATTGCAATAGAGAATCACCTTTAGGCAACCATATTGTGGTGGGTGACTGAGGTAGACACATCAGTCAATGTTAAGGTTAATAACTGGAGCAGGATATTGGTGTTATCTCAGAATATCTTCCCACAAAAAACTAATCAATTTCAAAGGGAAAAGGGTGGATTTAAAGTACAGAAACCAGGTAGATAGAAACACGTCTGGCTGATCAAGTTAAACATCCCAGTTGGTGGGACTGGTCACCATCGTATGTCTCCTTATGTGATGCACTGCGAAGAGCAGACCATTTCTATGATAATCCTGACAAGAATGTATGACCTGTAGGTTTGTACAGGTTAGTGAGAAATCCCAATACATCCCAAAGTAATTTGGGCAGAGAATAAAAATAAATTTGCAGGGCCACCCTGAGGAATTGGGGGAAAATGAGGACATGTTGGACTTCCCCATCTGAATATATTCAGAAAATATTACTGATATTCTCACAAACATTGAGGACTGCCAAATTAGTGGGCCTAGCCCTCGATCTTGGGCTTGCCCTTATGAAGCTTGTTACTGCAAAGGAGAGGCTAAGCCTACTTATAATTGTGCCTAAGAGTCTACCCCAGAGAACCTCTTTATTGCTCAGATGTGGCCTCACTCTCTGTAACCCCACTTGGTAGGTACACTCACTGCCCTCCTCACTACGTGGGACATGACTCCCAGGAGTGTAAATCTCCCTGGCAATGCAGAACATGACTCTTGGGGATAAGCCTGGACCCAGCATCATGGGACTGAGAAAATCTTCTTGACCAAAGGGGAAAGAGAGATGAAACAAAATAAACTTTCAGTGACTGAGAGATTTTAAATGAAGCTAAGAGATCACTCTAGAAGGCATTCTTATGCGCTATATAGATACCCTTTTTTAGATTTTAGTGTATTGGAATAGCTAGAAGGAAATACCTGAAACTGTAGAAATGCAACCCAGGAGTCTTGATTCTTGAAGACGACTGCATAACTATGTAGCTTACATGGTGCAACTGTGTGATTGCAAAAACCTTTTGGCTCACACTCCCTTTCTCCAGTGTATGGACAGATGAATAGAAAAATTGGGACAAAAACTAAATGAAAAATAGTGTGGGATGGGGGATGGAATGCTGTGGGTGTTCCTGTTTACTTTTATTTTTATTCTTTTTAGAGTAAGGAAAATGTTCAAAAATTAATTGGGATGATGAATGCATAATGATATGATGGTACTATGAACAGTTGGACTGTGGATGATTGTATGGTATGTGATTATATCTTAACAAAACTGAATTAAAAAAAAAAGTCATGATGCAATTAAAAAAAAAAAAAAAAGAATGTATGACCTGAGTGTGGTCATGAGGAAATATCAACAGACACATACAGCACATAATAACCCTTGACAATCTACTCAGCTACCTTAGATTCACTTTTTGTGGCACCTGCCTGTCAAAATCACCAGCATTCTACTTTATCTGCTCATGCATGTGAGCACCTAAAGTCACAAAACTGAGTACACTGATTCTACCATAAATTCACAATATCAGTTCAAATGGACCCTCGACACTGCAATCTTGCATTTTTCTGTTCAACTCGTTTTCTCTCCCACTCTTCATGAAGACGATCTCAAACATCTTTCATTCTTTTTAAACTCAGACCCTGTCCATTCCTACCTCCTCACCTTCAACAGATGTTCCCATGTCCCACATTACTGAGATAAGAGATATCAGATAGGAATTTCCTCATCTTCCTTACAAGGAACATGCAAATCTATCTATAACTCTACCCATTCTATCCTCCTTTCTCTCCTCTTAAAATAAAGAAGGTCCAATACAAGACTAACTCCTTCAAAACGGTTTGGAACTAATTCCATGCAACCTTCCCATAAACCTTAATGCCATCAATCATTCTTTCTCTCACATATTCAGTTTCTCAACTTTTCTGTGACTTGTAAACATGATCCAGTCTCTCTCATTAAATATATCAAAAAAAAAAAAAAAATCCTGATTCAATGTTTATGCCTCTCTAACTGACACCTTCTCTTCACAGCTAAAATTCTCAAAGTTGTCTATACTGGCTGTGATGGTAAGGTTCATGTCAACTTGGCCAGGTGATGGTGCCCAGTTGTCTGGTCAAGCAAACACTGGCCTAATCATTACTGCAAGGACATTTCATGGCTGGTTAATAAACCAGAAGGCTGTTTTATTAAATCATCAGTTGATTGACTGCATCTGTGGCAGATTACATCTACCATCAACTAAGGGAGTGTCTTCCGCAACGAGAATACAATCAGTTAGATTTAATCCAATCAGCTGAAGAATTTTAAGGGAGAAGAGAGAATTCCCACTTCTTCGGCCAGCCAGCCTCTCCTGGGGAGTTCATCAAAAACCTTCATCGGAGTCGCCAGCTCGCGGTCTGCCGTATGGAATTTGGACTCATACATCTCCACGGCTGTGTGAGACACTTTTATAAATCTCACATTTACAGTATCTCCTGTTGGTTCTGTTCCCCAAGAGAACCCTGACTAATACATTGGCTCTCTGCCATATGGAATTTGGACTCATACATCTCCATGGCTGCGTGAGACACTTTTATAAATCTCACATTTACAGATATCTCCTGTTGGTTCTGTTTCCCTAGAGAACCCTGACTAATACATTGGCTCTCTATTTCCTCACATCTCACTCACCCTTGAACTCGTTTCATCATGGCTTCCAGGCACACACTTGAATTATATCAAACATTTCAGAAAAAAGTAAGGCTAATTCTACACAAAGTATTTCAGAAAAGAGAAGAAAACACGTACCAATTCACAAAGACCAGCATAAAAATGATATCAAAACAAGACAAAGACATTGCAAGAAAACTACACACTAAAATCTCTCATAACTAGAGACATAAAAATCCTTTAAAAAGATTAGCAAATTGAATTCAGCAATATACAGAAAGACTAATAAATCACTATCCAATAAAGTTTATCCTAGAAATGCATGGTTGGTTTAACAATGGAAAAATCAATCAACTATAATTCACCACACTAACAAAGTAAAGGAGAAAAACTATATGACCATCTTGACAGATGCAAAAAAGCATCTGACAAAATTCAACAATCACTCATGATAAAAATTTGCAGGTATAAAAGGAGCTATGAAAATACTATAGGTGACATCATACTTAATGCTACAACGGTGAATGATTACCCCCTAAGGGCAGGAACAAGGCAAAGATGCTCAAATTTAACACTTCTATTCAGTCAACATTGTGCTGAAGTCCTAGTCAGTACAATTAGTTAAGAAAAATAAATAAAAAGAAAAAGATTGGAAAGGAAGAAGTAAAACTGTCCTTATTTGCAGACCATATAATTGTGTACATTTAAAAATCCTAGGGAATCTTTAAAAAGAGAGAGATTAAGTAAACTGGCACAACGTCAGACCCATAGGCAAAGAAAAAAAAAAAATCAACCGTGTTTCTGTATACTAGAAACAAACAGATGGAAAATAAAAATTTTTAAATACCATAAAGTAGCATAAAAAACAAAATACTTAGAGGTAAACTTAACAAAAATTTACAAAACCTCTACAACAAAAACTACAAAACACTGCTAAAAGAAATTAAAGACTTAAACAGACATACCATGTTCTTGAATCAGACTCATTATTAAGACGTCAATTTTCTCCAAATCAATTTATAAACTCAACACAATCACCTTCAAAATCCCAGGAGGATTTTGTGGAAATTGACATGCTAATTCTAACATTTATAAAAAATGCAAAGAACCTAGGATAGATAAAACAATCTTGAAAAAGAATATACCTGAAGGCCTATACACTACCTGATTTTAAGACTTAGTACAAAACTATAGTAATTAAAACTGTGTGGTAATGGTGTAAAAACAGAGAAATAAACCAATGAAATAAACTTCCCTTTATACAACTGTTTTACGAATCGAAACTATAAATTTTAAAAACTGATAAACTGGACTTCAATAAACGTCTGCTCTTTAAAAACCACCATTAAAAAATGAAAAGGCAAGCCAAGAGAGTGAGATACTACATTTGCAAAACATACATCTGACCAAGGCCTTGTATCCAGAATATATAAAGAATTCTCACAGCTCAATAAGAACAGAGACCACCCAAACAAAATTGGGTAAAAGATTTTTTAAGGAGGATGGACAAATAGCCAATAAGCATATGAAAAAAATGCTCATATCATTAGCTATCAGAGAAATTAAAATTAAAAATACTATGAGATATCACTATCTGCCTATTAGAACAGATAAAATTACAAACACTAACAATACCAACTGCTGACAAAGATGTGAAGCAACTAAAAATCTCATATAGTGCTGGTGGAAATGTAACATGGTGTAACTACTTTGGATAAGTATTTTTAAAAACTGCAAAAAATAAGTGTACACTTACCATACAACCCAGCCATTCCACTTCTGGGTATTTAACCCAAGAAAAAATGAAAATGTTATATCCGCACATCATTATGAACATCATATACGAATATTCATAACAGTTTCACTCACAAATGGCTTAATATTGGAAACAACCCAAATGCCCATCACCAAATGATAGACAAAATGTGGCACATCATACAGTGGAATACTACTCAGCAAAAATAAAGAATGAACATGAATAAATCTCAAAAATTATCATGCTGAGTGAAAGAAGCCAGACATAAAATAATAATACTGTATTGATTTCATTAATACAAAATTCTAGAAAATGCAAATCAATATACTAAAAAGAGATCCGTGTTTGTTTAGGGCTGGGGGCAGAGGGAGAAATCGGCTGCAAAAGAGCATGAGGTTCTTTTTTGGGGTGATGGAAACAATTCAGTATCATGATTGTGGTGGTGGTTTCACAGGTGTATACAATTGTCAAAGCTCACTAATGTACACTTTAAATGGATTCAGTTAATTGTACATAAATTATACCTCATAAAGGTTAAAATTAATTTAAACATTAAATTAAATGATTAAAAACAACAAAAAATCCACAATGAAAGACCACTATAAACCCAATAGAATGGCTAAAATTAAAAAGCCTGACAATGTCAAGCGTTGATGAGGATGTGGTGTAACTGGAGCTCTCATATATTGCTGGTGGGAGTATAAAATGGAAAAACTGCTTTGGAAGTTTGGTAATTTCTAAAAATGGTATACATGCACCTACTTAATAGAGCAAGACCCAAGAGAAATGAGAACACTTGTCTACACATGTGCACAAGAATGTTCATAGCAGCCTAATTCAAAAGAAACAATCAAAATGTCCACCAAAAAAGAATGGATAGATAAATTGTGGCATATTCATACAAGGAACACTATTCAGCAATGACATAGATCAAACTACGATACATTCAACACTATGGATAAATCTCAAAAATATTACCTTGACTGAAAGAAGCCAAATACAAAACTGTACTACCATATGATTTCATTTATATAAAATTCCAGAAAAGATTAATTAATCTATAGTGACAAGAAGCAGATCTGTGGTTGCATGGGACTAGGAATGGGGGACAAAGATTAACTGCAAAGAAGCACAAGGGAACATTTTTGGGGTGATAGAAATGTTCTATATCTTTATTGTGGTGGTGATTACACAAGTGTGTACATTTATTAAAATTCAAATTTTAATTCAAAATTTACTTAAAACAGATGCATATAATTATATGTATATTATACCTGAAAGAAACATTAAAAATATATATATATACATATATATGCTGACCAAGAAGCTAGATACAAAAGAGTATATACTGTATATTTCATTTATGTGAAGTTATAGAATAGACAAGCAAATCTTTGATAATAGAAATCAGAATAGTGGTAACCTCTTGGTGTGGTGGTGGTGGAGGTAATAATAGAAAAGGAGTAAGAGTAAACTTTACGGGGAAAAATATATTTTATATCTTGATATGGGTGTACTTGTCAAAATTGTACACTTAAGATCTATGCAGTTATCAATATGCAATTATACCTCAATAAAATGAAAACAGGGTAAAAACCTGAACTCAAGATGTCCCTACCTGGCCTTCTTCTACTGTACCATCCACTTGCAAATGCCAGAAACTTAGGTTTCATCCTTACATGTCCCTATCCCTCAGCTTCCCACACCCACGGATTTAATCATCAAGAGTTTTAAAATTTATCTCCTAAATACCTTTTCACACATCATCTCCAATACCGTTGCCCACAGCTCCATCATCTCATGACTGCATTCCTGCATCCACTCTAATCCCTACTCCAATCTACTCTTTAGACAATAACCAGATTAATTCAGCAGCTACATAAAACTTTAAACTCCAAATCTGTTTATATTCACACCCATGCTTAAAATTCTTTGACAGCTTCTCATTGCTCTTAGAGTAATGACAAAATTCTTTAACATGGCTTACAAGGTCCCTCATCGACTAACATCTACCTCACCAGCTTAATCTCACATTCTATTCACTTTTGCTCTCTCTACTCATGTTCACAGGCATCCTTTCAATCTCTTGTGTTTACCATGCTCCTTCCAATTATATACAGTCTTTGCATAGACCATTGGGAAGGAACAATTTTCCTCCCCCTGGTTAACTTGTCCCTATCACTTCAGATTTCAGTTCAAGTTTCAGGAAAGCCTTCCTTGATCAATTCTCTTAAAAACTGATACAGAACTTTGTACCTTTCCTTAGCATGACAATAATTTTTCTTCTGTTGGTTTGATCAAGTTTCCTCTCTAGAAGATAAGCCCTATGAAGTCAGGGAATGAATCTTGTTTTATTCCCCATAATATTCCTATACCAAGACAGTGCCTGGCATATAGTAGTTAATTAAATGTGTACTGCATGAATACAATTCATAGTAGGCACTTTGTTTTTTTGTTGGTTTATTATTTTGCTATTTTGCCAAGAGATGGGCACAAAGCTTTTACAGAAAAACAAGATCTTCAAACAGAGTTGTAGTAGTTTGTCCCAAAAAAGATGGCAGAGCAAGAAGCTTCGGGGCTCCATCCCTGAACAGAAGTTTTAAACAACTAGTAAGAACTGGCAGAAACATCTTTCACAAAGCTCCAGGAAACAGCTAAAAGATTGCCATTAACAGGATAACTGCCAAATCAAGACAAAGGCTACTTACAAGCAGAAGGATCTCGTGGTGCCCTGGCTGGCCCCTATCCCACTCCTTACTAGCTCAACATGGAACCAGCCCACACTCCCAGTGCAGATTCCTGGTCCAAGTTCAGAAGGAACAGAGTAATCCTTGTGCACATACTGGGAGCACATATGTCTGGCCCAATTTATCTGGTGGTGGCCTGAGGGACTCGCTGTTGCAGAACTTGCCCCTAGAAAGCAGCTCACATAGCTATCCTACAGAATGCTATCAGAAAGCAGTCAAGTGGCTGCCTGGGGCAAGGGATTGTTGGTTATAGGATATACAGTGCAGTGCCCAGACCATGAGGTAACTGTTTTCTAGGGAAGAAGAGACATCCAGAATCTTGTAAACAGGGGAATTCCTCAGGCCAAACATGCATACCCTAGACAAGACACATAAGGACAAAGGACCAGTAAAGCCCCTGCACTTTGGCCTGGAGCTGTTCTCTAAACTCATTGCATTGGGATAAGCTCTGAAGGAGAGCACTTACACAGGTCAATCTATAAAAACTGGGAATGGTGTTTTCTTTTTTTCCTTCTCTCTCTTCTCTTTCTCTCTCTCTCTCTTTGTTAAAAGGTCCTGGGATTCAAGGCAAGTTCTGTCATACACTAACTGGATACAAGCTTAAGGAACAGATGACTCAGAATCTAAATTCCAGAGACAATACATTAAAACATCAAAATGTCCACGTTTCAACAAAAGATTACAAAAACATACGGAGAAACAGGATGTGATAGCCCAGGCAAAGGAGAAGATTAAAGCTTTAGAAACTATCAATGAGGGGGATCAGACTTGGGACAGTTCAGAAAAACGTTAAGAAATGGTCCTAAATATGCTCAAAAAGCTAAAGGAAAACATGGACAAAGTACTAAAGGAAATCAGGGAAAACAATACAGGAACACAAAGAGATTATGAAGAGAGAGATAAAAATTATGAAAAGGAACCAAATAGAGCTAAAGAACCACAGTAACAGAAATTTTGAATTCCCTAGTGGGGTTCAATAACAGATTGGAGCTGACAAAAGAAAGTATCAATGAGTTTGAAGACAGACAATTGAAATCATCCAGTCTCAGGAGCAGAAAGAAGAATGAAGAAAAGTGAGAGCCTGAGGAACCTGGGGACATCATCAAGTATACCAATATACACATTGTGGCAATTCTAGAAGAGATGAAAGAGAGAAAGGAGCAGAGAGAATATTCAAAGAAATAATGGTTGAAAACTTGACAAATTTAACAAAAGTCATGTATATAGACAAGACTCTCAAACCCCAAACAAGATAAACCCAAATAGACCCACACTAATCAAACTGCTGAATGTCAAAGATAAAGGGAGAATTCTGAAAGCCGCCAGAGAAGCTAGGTGTTGCATACATGGTAACCCCAATAAAATTGTGTCTACAGCTCATTAGAAACCATGAAGGCAAGAAGGCAGTGGGAAGAAATATTTAAAGTGCTGAAAGCAAAAAAAAATCCAACCAAGAATTCTATATCTGGCAAAACTGTCTTTCAAAAATGAAGGAGGGATTATGACACTCCCAGATAAACATAAGATGAGGGACTTCGTTACTATTAGACCAGCCCTACAAGAAATGCTAAAGGGAGTTCTACAGGTTGAAAGGAAAGGACAATAGATAATTGACTGAAGCCAGAAAAATAATGACATGGGTAAATATAAATATCAGTACTATTGTATTTTTTATTTGTAACTTGACTTTTTACTTCCTACAGGATCTAAAAGGTAAATGCATAAAATGTAACAATAAATCAATGGTATTGAACTCATATAAATATGTAACTTGTGACAAGAACTGAAGTTGGGGGCCAGAGGGGTATAGGAACATGGTTTATGTATGCTATTGAAGTTGGTATCAAAGGAAATGAGATTGTTTGGGATTTAGGATGTTAAATTTAAAACCCATGGTAACCACACACACACACACACACACACACACACACACACACACACACACACACACACAAAACAGAGAATATACAAACTCACAAAGACAGAAAGTAGAGTACACGTTATCAGGGATGGAGGGCAGGGGCAAAGGGGAGTTAATGCAAAATGAGTGGAGAGTTCATGTTTGGGGTAAAGAAAAAGTTCTAGTAATGGATGCTGTTGAGGATACAACATTCAACGTGATTAATCCCACTGAACGGTATACTTAGGAAGGGTTGGGATGGGAAGATTTATGTTGTATATATGTTTCCACAATTAAAAAAGGAAGAAAGAAAGAAACTAAAGAGATTATGACAATTACATGCAATACATGATACTGGATGGGATCTAAAAATGGAGGAGAAAAGGCTCAAAAGGACATTATTGGGACATAAGAAAAAAATTGGTACATAGAAAGTAAGGTTTATATCAATGTTAAATTTCTTGACCTTGATAACTCCACTTAAGATTATTACATAAGGGAATATCCTTGTTCTTGGAAAGATACATGGAAGTATTAAGTATTCAAGGAGTATGACGTGCAACCTGTTCTTAAATATTCAGAAGACAGACAGGTAGGTAGTTAGGTAAAGAGACAGATGGACAGACAGAGAAATAATAGAATATTATGGCAAAGTGGCAAAATGCTAAAATTGGACACAGGTTTCTTGAGGATGGAGATATGTGGATTAATATTATTTTTGCAACCATCTTGTTAAATATGAAATTATTTCAAAATAAAAAGTTTAAAAAAATAGTAGTAGCATTGTCAATATTGTCATCTTTTAAAATGGACTTAAGGTTTCAAATGATAATTTACTTGCTTTCTCATCAAAGTAAAGAAATAAATACAAAATATATCCCATAAAATATTCTGATATTATAAAATATGTATTAGACTGACCTGCTTTCATCAAAACCAAGGACAGGAGCAGCTGTCTTTTGAGCTTTTCTGGCAAGAAATAAAGGAGCAACTTTCATTTTTCCTTAGAAAAATGAAAACTTGATTAGTATAAATGTTTACCACCACGCTATCTAAGTTTAACACTACAAATATAAATAAGTTCTTTCATGAACTAGTACAAATGTATGACACTTCAACAAAGAGTTAATAATAGAGTGGTATATAGGGAAAAAGAACCTATTGTAAGCTATGGTCTATGGTTAACAGTAATATTTTAATATTTCTTTCATCAACAGTAACAAGTATTTCTTTCATGCCACTACTAGGGGTCAATAATAGGGGGGAAAGGGGTATGGGTTGTTTTGGATTTTTTTTATGTGTTATTTTTCTTTTTGGAGCAATGAAAATTGTCTAAAATTGAGTGTGATGATGTTGGCACAACTAGGTGATGATACTATGAAACACTGCATACTTTGGATGGATTATGTGGTATGTGAATATACGTCAATAAAATTTGCAGCTAAAAAAATATTTACCACCTCCAGTTACTTTCAAAATTATATCTCTTGGACAACAATTTTATGATCTCACTGAGATGAAATAGATAGAATATGCAAATTTATAGTCAGAAACTACAATACAGGTTACCAGGGGCTGCGATGGGGTGGGAAATGAGAAGTTAATGCTTAACTGGTATAATTTCTGTTTGGGGTAAAGGAGATTTTGGTAATGGATACTGGCTAGGTAGCACAACATTATAAATGTAATTAACACCACTGAACTGTATATTTGAAAGTGGTTAAAATGAGAAATTTTAGCTTGTATGTATGTTACCAGAATAAAAACAAACAAACAAACAAACAAAACACACAAAGAACTGTACAAGACAAAGAGTGAACCCTAATGTAAATTATGGCCTATAGTTAATAGCATAATTATAATAACATTGTTTCATCATGTAATAAAGCTAAAACACACTAAAACAAAATATTAATAATAGGCAAACTGTATGTGTATGTGTAGGGTTTATACGGGATCTGTACTTTCTGCATGATTTTTCTGTAAACCTACAACAGCTATGATAGAAAAAATTTACAATAATAGCTCTCCTTTTTTAGTTTTTTAAATTAACTTTTTTTTTTAATTAAAAAAATTTCTATATAATGGTCTGGTCCTTCAACCTGGCAACCCACCTTTGGAGATTCTTACTCAATATGTCTATGGAAGGACCTAAAGATATAAAATATACAAAATTGACCCAGATGATTTTGATAATCAGACAGATTTGGGAGTCATCAATTTAAATGATGATAAATAGATACAAAGAATTGCAATAAATTAAAATACAGTGTTTTCCCTTTCTAAACTCTTCACCATACCATAACTTTACTTATTAAAATAGAAATAATATATAATACAACTAAAATTTTTGGTTTATAAAATGAGAGACTAAATTTGTGTCATGAGAGCATTCAGAACAATAAACCCCGCCCCCCCCAACACATTCACATTTCATCATAAATGTTAAGTCTATTTACCAGGTACATTTTTGGGAGACTTGTTCAGGCTTTTTCTTAGTACATTATTCAAACACTGAAGTTTCTTTTGATTTTTATCAGGATGCTTTAAAGAAGTAGGACTTGAATCTATTATTATTACAGAGTCCTAAATAAAATAAAAGTTTAAAAAGTATAAAATAATTTAAAGCCATAAAAAAATTTCAAAAGTATTACAGCGATAGAAGCCACAGACAATACAATTAGTAACTCCATACCACTTCACTGAGACACGATCTTATAGAAATAGAAAACACATGATGTGAATGGTAGTCTATGCTTGCATCATACAAATTGACATCATATCAAAAAGTGAGTTTATTATAAACATGAGCTGTTTTAAAGGTGAAACTAGTAGACTGCATTCCAGATAAAATAATCAATATAACCAAGATACAGAAATTCTGGCTATCTTCCTTTTAGAACTATACATCCTTGAAAATGTATTAGATGAAGTATACCATTTTCATATGGTTAGAATACATTTATTGAGCATCTACCATTAATCAGGCATTAGAGCAACCATAAATCAGGCAATATAGCAGGTGCTGGGACAAAACTCAGGATTGACTTCCAGATGACTCCAGGTTTTAGGGACAGAGAAAGGGCTAGCGCACGGGTAGACAGGTTAACTAGTTATAATATAGTATGGTGAGGGTAATATTGACTAAAGTACAAAAAAACCATGCAAGTACATTTAGGGAAAGAAACTATTTGACCTGAAGGCATTAGAACAGCTTCTAAGAGGAGGTGGTGACACTTGGTAGGAATTTAAAGGTTGAGTAACAATTCCTCATTAAAGAAGAGTACACAGAATAGTTATTTCAAGTGGAGACTACAAAATGAAAAGGTGAAAACTACACCACTTGTGTGGGGAGAAATGAATAATTCAGTGTTACTAGAGCAAAGAGTATGTGTATGGGGTATGGGGTTGTTCAGAGGAGAGGAAAAGCTAATTTGGCCTATGAAGGATTCTAAATAACTTGACAAGGATTCAGACTGTCTTCTGAAGGCAAAAAGGCACCAAAGGCTTTCAAAGCAAAACTGTAAATGATATTCCTTTCTACCATCTCAAGGCTATCTTACAATGCTAGCTTGTATAATTTTACAATGGTTTCCTTCTCTCTGAGCAGCAGAATAGGACAGAATTTATATCAATAAATATTTGTAATACTTACTTCTGTTTCTGACAATTTCTTCCTTTCAGGAAGCGTCTGATGTCTAGAGGAACGCCTTAAAGGTACTGATATTTCCTCAGTAGCCTTAGACCTACTAATGTGTAAAGCTTTTGCTTTTTCAATTAATTGTTTTGCTTTTGATATATTTTTTGAAGCATTATTTGCCTAGACAAAGATTAAAAATATTAAATTAGATCACTAATAAACATTTTATATGTAACAACAGAAAAAAACATATAATCACAAATCATATTACATAAAAGACAAACGGTTAGTCAAATCTTACCAGGGAACTTTAATTGAATTGTATCGTTGTATTTGTTTTGCCTTTACTTCTTACTTGAAATTTAGCAAGACAAATATAATTACATGCATTAAAAACACCCAGAAGGATGTCTATAGAGGCAGTATACATTAGAATTGATGGCTTCTTTCCCACTATCTTCATGGCATCTATCCTCTGATTTTATTCACCAAACTTAAGCAAAGTACTTTACATATAGGAACGTGTACAATTTTTTTTAACTTTGTCTTTTATTTAGTTGCAGTTTTTAAATTTCAGAAGGCAGTAAAACAACGATTCTAAGCATGTCTTTATGATACAAAGTTTAAAAACTGCATTATTGGAACAAATATATTTTTCCTCTTTTTATGTTTACCTACAAGCTCATAGAAAGGATAAATACCCAAAGATGGCAAACCAGGTAGGTCTGTCTCGTTACTTTTCACAAAAAAGTAGAAATACTTTGAGAAAATTATTTATTATAGCACAATGAAATATACTACTAAGGATGATGGACTCTACTAAGAAACTCATGGTGAAGTTTTAAAAATTGATAATAGTCAGTACTATCTACCAGTCTAAAATCAATGCTTGAAATTTTACATGTATTAAACCAAAATGTGTGGAGTCTTTGCTTGTTAGGGGTAGAAGGGCTGAAATAGCAGGCAATGGCTCTTCAGAGACCATGATGTCAAAGGCTGAAGGTGTTAAAATCTTTTGAATTATTCTTGCCAAATAGCATAAGATAGAAAATTAAGCAGTATATGATTTTTTACAATACCCCCCTCCCTAACATACATCAGAGCATAAGGCAGCATGAGGTAATAGTGTAAATGTATAACCTCTGCTCTCCTGAAGTTTACAGTCCAATAAAAAAGGAACTACTGGTAACCAGTCTGGCTAGAGGTAATTAGGGAAGGTTTCATGGAGACAGTGAAGATGAAGCTTAGTAACTAATGAATAGATTTTGGTAGTAGTAATGAGGACATTCTAAAAACTAAAGGTACAGTTGTGTAGCAGTCCAAACATTATGAAGAAAGGGTACATCATTATGAAGAAAGATTGTGATGGGATATATCAGCAATTCTTAACCTACAGATTGGTGATAGGCTTTAAGGGAACTGATGAACCAATGGAATCTGCTGGTAAATTTTGTGCATAAAATTTTCTAGGGAGAGGGTCAACAGCATTCACATATTCAAAGAAGTCTATGTTGTAGGAGATATCTTAAAAGTTTATGTTGGGAACTGGAGCAAAGGTGCATTATTGTCCACTTAGCATGAGATGCTGTGGGCCCCCTTCTCCCTTAATTCTTAACTTTGTGTCTGTGTCTCATTCCTGTGCCACCCTGTGCAACAAGTGGTGCCCAAACAGGGGCTCAAAGAACCAGATCTGCTTCCTGACAGAAGAATCGCTTGAACAACTGAGCTACAGTGGCGCTGGAACTTGGGTGGAGTTTACAAAGGTTGAATGCTATGGGAAGTAGAAATAACACAAATGTTCCTGACTTCATCCTTATGGGATTGACAGACTCTGAAGAGAGCCGGGAAAAGAAAGGCAACAAAAGAAGGTTTCAGTGGCTAACAGAATTCAGAGTAAAGAGGCTGTCCTGGAGGTTACTCTTATGAAATCTTCACCCAGATATTCCAAATGACCACAGTATTACAAGCCCAAGTCAACAGCAGTCCCCCAAATCCTAAAGAATACCCAGATCCTATCAGAGAATTTATAAAAGTTTCACTCACTAAGTTTGTTCTAAAGAACTTAAATCCTTCAGAGAACTCCTATGACAGCTTAGTACCAAAACCTGGAGGCAATAGCCTCTTCAACAACATCAACCAGATATGTCCACTTTTCTCATAAAGTTGGCACCTCTTTTCAACATGAACAAGTTAAGGTGGTCACTGCCTAGACATTCCCAAAGTTCAGGAAGGTTATTAAACTAGAGGAAGGTGTAGGGACAGAAAAGATGGTATTTAACAAAGGATGATGAATACTGAATCTCTAGATAAATGTTTGTATTTTTAAAGGCAACTAATGTGAAAAAAAATGGTGTTATCTTTCAAATTGTACCATATAAATCACGATGCATATTCCAATTTCAGAGAATTTTCTTATGGAAAGCACAATCAGATGTTACTTATTCTATAGAGAGGAAGTATAGCATTGCTTTAAGGTGTGATGACTTGGAGTTAAAAATTCAGAGTTTGGATTCTAGATCTGCCAGCTCTTTAGCTGTATATTGCTTAGTAAGTCACTGAAAGTATAAAAATAACAAGAATTTAATGCAATATGAAAAAATTTTGACAGTGATCATCAGAATGCTTACAGTCTTGCAAAATTTAACATAAACAATACTTTGGCTATGAAAATATTCGCTCATGTTCTATAAATATTTTGCTAATCTTTTTTGTGAACAAGCAGCTAAAAAGGATAAACAGAACTTCAAATTTTGGTATTAGAACAAAGTAAAATGTGTTAGAATTAAGTTATAGCAAAAAGTATATGTAAACATTGAAGAAAATTTTGAAAATATTTTAAATTGTAAAAAAGTAGAAATATCCCACCGATTTTTGAGGGTTTTGTTCATGGTCTTCTAGACTAATCTTATGGATATGGGTATGGATATATTACATATATATACATGTATATACTTTTTGTTATTATCAGTTTCTATTTTGCAGCTTTTGTTTTCCTCATCAGTCATCACTATAAATTTTGGTAATTCCTTTGTCATTTCAACTTGGGAGATGAATGTTTTCTTGGTACCTGAATGAAATCAAGAACCTCATCTTGCAATGCTTTAAGCCCTGAAGTTTTGTAAATTCATGCAGTTAAATATGTGCGTGCAGTTACTGTGTATCTGTTTTGGGTCTATCTGCTAACTATTTGAAAACACTACTATTCTGTGATGCAGCAACAAGCTTCATTGATTAATATTTCTTTAATTTTGATGTGATTCATCACTTATTTAATTTTTCCTGATTTCTATAAGTTCATGTTTTTTAAAAAGATATAATTTTTTGAGTTAAATTCTTGGTCCATTTGTCTCAAGAATTTTAATGGAGAAAAGTTACAAAGCTAAGAATTTATAATGAATCCAAATTTTGTGACACACCATAAATTTTGTTCAGATAGATTGCTAATATTTCCTTTTAAAAATGTCTGTATGCAATCCAGGAATGCAGTTTTAATTTTCTCTACCATTCAATGTATAATTAAGAAAGTATGCTTTCTTCATTTTCCTATATTTGATTATTTGCATTCAAGTCTAAGCAATGGTTACTAGATATATTTGTTCCTTCAAGTGATTTCTATTATTTTAATATATATGTAGGTTTCCTTGGTAGAATTATATTTCTTCATATTCTTAAATGATTTTTGAAAGGTTAAAATAAGTTTTAACCTCTGTTTTATGATTAAAATATTTATGAATTATCAAAAGTTCATCACTGTTCATTACTTTATTCAAATAATTAAAATTTGCTTTATTTGCTTCTACATTCTGAATTTAAATAAACATTAACTTAAATATAATATCCATAAAAAAAAAAAAAAAAAAAAAAAAAAAAAAGTTTATGTTGGAAGTCCTTGGACAATCAACTTGAAAAATTAGGGTAGGCTGGGAATGAGGACCTTCTAGATGAATGTGACCATTTAATTAAATTTGACTCTCACTTGAAACTTTATACAGAGAGGATGGAATTGTATCCCCCAAAAAGACATGTTCAAGTCCTAACCTCTGGTTCTCTGAATGTGAAGTTATTTGTAACCAGAATCTTTGAAGATATTATTAATTAAGATGAGGTCAAACTGAGAGAAAGAGAGGAAGATTATGTGATGGAGGCAGAAACAGAGTTACAAGCCAAGCCAAGGGACATCATGGACTGCCAGGCATTGCCAGAACTCTAGAGACTTCGAAAGAAGCATGACCCTGCTGACACCTTGATTTCAGACTTCTAGACTCCAGAACTCTAAGACAAATAAATTTGCTTTTTGAGTCAAATAATCTGTGGTACTTTGCTACAAAAGCTCTGGCAAACTAAGACAATGCATAAAAGAATGAACCCAAAGTCATTTTGAAAGTTGTTCTGTAAGTATCTCTGTTGCAAGAACTGTTATGAATATGAAGTACTTAGGATAACCAGCTTATTTCCTCATTCTTAAGGAACCTTGAAAAATGCCTCCCAGAAAATTACTACTCTAAGAGCTAGTAAACAAGCCTGGATAAGGCTTCAAATAACAATGTCCTGTGGAAAGAGGTTCATGGACTAATAGTATAAGACAAAATGACTGATCTAAGTAAATTTGGATAAGGGGCCCAATTTGGACACATTTAATTTTGACATTTGTCTCGCTGGAAAACTTATTATTGAATCACAATTCTAAGCAGTACATGCAGCAAACCAAGGCCCAGTATACCTGATACTGAAGTCAAAGTTATCCTCTGGAATGAAATTAGGAAGAATAAAATGTATGGGATACAGCTCATCTCAGAGACCTTAACCTTTAGTTTTTGTATGAGCCTCTGGATCCCAGAGTGCTTTCCAACAGGCTAAGAACCATCTAACAACTTATAGTTGTGTGACTATGGGAAAGTCACTTCCAACAATCTCACATAATCTGCATGCTTTCTCAACCCATGAACTGCAGTTTTTTCATCTATAAAACAGGACTAAATAATATCTACTTTATGAGATTAATGATTTAAGTACTAAGCACAGTGCCTGGAACATATACACAGTTAAAAAAAAATAATAGCTGTTAAACAAAAATGAAAGATAACTTTCTGTAGCAGTAGTTTTTGCCCAAGGATTATATCAGAATAACCTTGATAGCTTTTTAAAAACATATGTATGTGTACCTATACACCCCGGAAAGCATCTGATTCTGTCATGGTGGGGACAAGCAGCTATTTTGTAAAAGCAACTAAATTCTTTTTATATATCCCACCTTTACCTTTAGAGCAGTGGTTTTCAACCAGGGGTAATTTTGCCCCCCAAGGAGATATTTGACAATGTCTGGAGACATTTTTGGTCTAGGGAGTGTGGGTACTCCTGGTATCTCATTGGTAGAGGCCAAGGATATGGCTAAACATCCTAATATGCACAGGGCAGCCCCCCACAACAAAGAATTTTCCAGCCCAATATGTTAACAGTTTTGAGGTTGAGAAGTCCTGCTTCTGAGCCTCTGATCTTTAAAAATGAACCAATATCTCTAAAAAAAAAAAAAAAATTAGTATTGTTGATATTCTACCTTTGCATCATGCTCTTAAATGGCTTGGCATGGCACCATTACCAATGTTATCTGTATTTGAAATTTTGATATTTTGTTCACCATGGACTTTTTGCATTACTTTTGATTTTTTAAAACCTTGCATTCAAATACTATTTCCTGAGTTTTTTGGTGCCCCTTAAATTTGGGGCCCAAGGTAAATGCCCCACTATCCTTCCCTGCTTTAAAACCTGAAGCACACTTTTTCACTTTAATTATTATTCTGGTTATTTTTGTGCGTGTGGTAATGACGATGTTGGGGATTGATTTTGGTGATGAATGTACAACTATGTAACAGTACTGTGAACAATCGAATGTATGATTTGTTTTATATGACTGTGTGGTATGTGAATATATCTCAATAAAATGAATATTAAAAAAAAAAAAAAAAAATGAACCAAAATCTAATGATAACCTATAGGCAGTCTTAGGGAAAAATTACCAGAATGTAACTCTCACTAAGAAAGCTGTTTCCAAGTAAATTCTACTATGTCCTTGTCAACTGTTTTCATTTCACAATAACATATCTTGATAATCTTAATAAACTAACCAAAGGAATGGAATAATAGTGAAAAATAACTTAGGATTGTGGTTAACATAATCAAACTATGAAATATATACAACTTTTAGCTTATTATTTCTAATAGGTTTTTTGTTCTGTTTTATTTTTAACGATAGAGAATACTACTTCTAGGAGTCAAATATTTCAATTACCTTTCTCGTCTGAGAAGTAAAATCTCCATCAGGCACTTCAGATTTCTCAGGTCTTTTCTTAGATTTTTTCTTACATTTTTTGGGAGTACTAATTCTGGTGAATTTCATTCTGAAAAAAGAAAAGGTGTTAAGGAACATTTCATGATTATAATGTGCAAGAATCTCAATTAAATATGGAAAAGAACCAACTAGGGATCCAATTTTAAGACTACTCTAAAACAGAAAAAGGAAAAAAAAAACCTCCCATCAGTTTCAAACTACTGATTCAAAAGTAAGCCAAATTCAATGTTAAACTCTTTGAAAATATAAATTTTTTATTTAAAACTAATAAGCTTTACATATATTTAACTCCTAAGGTCACTCTTCTATTAGCCAGAACCAGCATGTAAGTATATAACTCATAGTGTCATGGCTTATTTAACCCATGAAATAAAGTGCTATAATTTATTTTTAATCTCATGCTCATTAAATATATATTCAAATTCACATTCAAAGGATATTTCTCCAGAGATTAGCAACAGTGATGAATAAGGATATAGACTTCATCTAAAACACATGTAGAAATCTTCTGAAATTATGTCTGACTAAATTAAATGGGGAAAATAAGGAGCATTTTTGAAGTCCCATTCTCTATTTCTTACTAAATAAATCAGTGATGTTCTAGAAAAAATAATACGCTCTGATGTTCAAAGTATTTTCCTTCGCCACTACCATTACATGCAGAATACTAGAGAACAAAACAAAACTTTACCTAATAGGGCTTTCTGAATCAGAGGGTACTGTTATTAATTCTGCTGTATATAAGCTATGCTCTCCTGATAAATTGGCTGCGTTGGGAGTGGAAGCCTTTACTGGAGTATTATCCTGTACATCTTCAGAATCAGAATCTCTAATGATCACTGTAGTAGGTGTGCTGCTACTCCTTACAGATCTTCTTGTTGTTTTGGGTGTGGAAACATTTACCAAGCTGTCTTCAGGTTCAGCTTTAAAATGTATAACTTTGACATCCTTAACTGGTGTGCTGGTTTTTCTTGATGATTTACTATTGTTACAGTGAGAGGATATCTTTAAAGGGTCAGCATTTGCTATCTCTTCACAAACAAGACTTTCACTCTTAAATAAAGTGCTGCTTTTAAAAACTCCTGTTTTCTTTTGTCTTAAACTCCTTCTAACCCTATTTTGATTTTGCTTAGCTTTTAAGGAAAAGATTGTTTCTTTCTTTTGAGTTTTTCCCTTCCTATTTTCAACTGAAGTAGCCTCAGCATCTAATGTTTCCTTACCCTTTTTCTTTAGCTTTTTACTTTTCTCCTTAGGAAAACTTCTTTTAGCAGGGTGTGGCTGTGAACTGCCATTATTTGAAACAATTTGAATGTTAGAATTTTCCATGACTTTTTTAGAAATACTGTCTCTTCCTTCCTCATTTAAAGATTTTTCATTAAGATCTTTCTGCTTATCCGAAGATTTTTTAGTTGCATTTTTAGGTGCATCAGATGCTGGCTGCCTAAACGCTTTCATAAATTGCTGTCTTTCTTCTAGAGTGCATTTTGGCTTTACAGCGTCAAAATTTCCAGCTTCCAACACTGCCAATTCTAATTCTTCCTCCTGTATAACAACATTTGATTTTCTTTTCTGAATTGTCTGTTCACTCTCAGGATCAGATAGACTGTTTTCCATTTCAATTTGCTTTTGTTTCAAGAAAATTGGATGTATTTTCACTTTCTTTTTGGGGGGTACAGGATGAACTTGTGCAAGAACAGTTACTGTCTTAAAGAGTACTTGCTGGGAACTTTCACAGGTTTCTGTATCACAAATATTATCACTTTTGACTATTTCTTCAACAGTTTCAGACGGAACACAAATTGACATTGTAGAGGCCGGTATCTGTTCCACTTTGTTTTCCTTGTGACTTTTTAAAAATTCTTCATATGAGACAGTTATTATACTATCATTTAGCTGGGCTGCTTCAGTTACATTATCTCCAGGATCTCCATCATTTGCCATACTCTCAATTTCATTAGTTAGGGAAGACATCTGTTTATCATCTTTACCATCATTTTTAAGGAGATTTGGTTCCTTTGCCAAGGAATAACTTTCAGATATTTCTATTACATCTCTGCGCTTCCTTTTTCTCAATTTTTTGCAATCATTTTTTGTGGTGCCTTGTTTAGGATTTATTTTCTCAGAATTTTTTTTTGAGGTCATAGTGTTTGACTGGCTTTTGGTATCTTGAATACTTTCTTCAAGTATAGCTACATGTTTCTGGTAGAGGAAAACAGAAGTACTGCTTTCCACAAAATCATTATTTAAACTAGAGTCTTCTTTGCTATCATCATTATTAATTTCAACTGGAGATTCATTTTCAGGTTTAATATTATTTAGTTTATGAGATAAATTAACTCTCTTTCCTCTCTTCTTAAACTCTGCATTTGGGAAAATTTCTAAAGGTGTTTTACAGTCTTTGCCACTGTCAGCAGGCAACAGTTCAGATGACATTATCTTACACTGTTTCACTGATTCTGTCTTCTCATTTGTTGGTGAGGTCTTTCTAAAATAATCCAGAATATTACTGGATTTTGGTGGAGAGAAAACCCTATCTCCAGTCTTCCCTATTGGTGGCAAATATTTTGTAATTGTTTTGCAAGAAGATCTGCCATCTTTCCTTCGTTTTTTACATGGCTGTAGATATAAAAGAAGAAAAAAAGACACTTATTTCAAGCAAAATAATACAAAATATAAATTTTAAACATCAATCTATATTTTAAGTAATTGAATAAAGAAATAAAGGATCCTTAGATGACAAACCTGATAAATAGGAAAGAACACAAGATTTGAAGTTAAACTTATATTCAAATCCCAGTGTCACAATGAGCTGTACCCTTATAATTATAACTGTGTATTTTTCATTGTATATAATGTTCACATTTTAAAAAACAATCCCCCAAACCACTATATTTATGAGTAAATTTATTAATCTCTCTTAGCTTCTTTTTACTATATGAACTGTGAATAGCACCACCAATTTTACAGAACTTGAAATGAAGGCATTGGATAAAATACGTCAAGTCTGACACATGGTAGGAACAATACAAATGTTTTATATACATATATAACATAATGAGCAAGCCTAGGATTCCAATATTTACAAATCAAATAGAAAACATGGTGAAAGATCGCCAGAAGAACACTTATCACAAAGTCTGTTTTAATTTGCTATTAAAACAACTACTATCTTCCTCTTACATTAGGTGATTACACTCAGTATTAAGACGACTAAAATGTTAGGCATGACTACCTTTTTATTGGTCATAAATTAGTAATTTATTTAATAGAAAACAGATATCACCTTATTGGTTACAAAAAGCACAATAGGTTTTCTCTTTAATTTTCTCTTCTCTGTTTTTAGAATAAACCTGCCAGAATAACAAGGAAATTTCTAAGATAAATAATAAATAGGGGAATTATACTTCTAGAAAACTGAATTGTATTATAAAGCTATCAAGATTAAAAGTAGTACTGATACAGGCAGGCAGCTTAATGGAATGGGTTAGAAAACTCATTAACAGACACAAGTAAATATTTAAGAACTTAGTATCAGGACAAATTTCTAACCTGAAGAAAAATAAATTCAGACAGATTAAAACTGTACTTGTTACAAAGAAGTCATAAATGCACTTAGAAAATGCTGATGAGTACTGATATAATCCTGAGATGGTATTAGAGGCACTATACCATAAGCTTTGGAGTCAAAGCTACATTCAAGTGTTACCTCTGACATCTACTGGGTGTGACCTTAATCAAATTAAACTCTTTTTTTCAAGATTTTCTTTTTTTTTCCCTTAAACTTTTAAAATTTGAAATAATTTCAAACTTATAGGACAGTTGCAAAAATAATACAAAACCCATAAAAGAACTCCAACATATTCCCCACCCCAAGATACCCATATCAATCAATTTTAACACTGTACCAAATTAAACTTTTTAACCTTTTCTTGTTTGTGGACTTCACAGGGTTGATACTAAAGAATTTTAAGCAATAGTGTTTATAAAGCCCTTACCCTTACCTTACAAAAGAGTGTCATAATGAAACAGGTTCTCTAAGTAGGCCAACAAAGGAAACTACAGGAAAAGATTGATAAAACTGACCACACAAATCAAGAACTGTAATTCAAATATCAAAAGTCTTTCTTCACACCTACAAGTTGAGAACTGCCTTCAATTAGCAAATAAGTATCATAACAACTACTATCAAGCATACAAAAGCCACTCAACTCCAAAAAATAAGAAAGGGTCACGGTTAAAGGAACATACATCTTGGCTCACTTCGAGGACCCCAGGATACATACTTCAGTTAGAATGCTAGCCTGAGGTGAAAACGGGTAAAAATACAGCAACTATCTATCTTAAGATGCTAGTCCACTACTTCATGGCATGAGAATCTCCTTATAATAATTGCTTAGTGCATTTCACTGAAACTTGACAGACACATGAAAACATCAGTATGCCACACTGGATTTCTAAATGCAGTATATTAAGATCTAGGGCCAGGAGAAACTGATTTCTTCATTAAGTATCTTGTTTAATTCCAGTAGTGACATTTAAGAGGCATTCATAGCACAGGGAAAAGGATAGGCTAGTTGAACTTTAAAGATCCTTTTCAATGCTCAAGTTCGATGATTCCGTATCACGAAACCAGAACTTGACCCTCGGATCCTCCATGACATGTCAAAAGTCCAAAACATCGTGTTCCACTAACATTTCAGGATCTGGTAACTGGCCATACCATTCTAAATCCTGATGTACCCTACCGTAAACATCTCACAATCCCAGTGTTTGTCAGGACTACTCTAAAAAGAGGGTCCAGCAATTTTTCACACAATGTCGTAACTTTGGGGTCTCACCATGTCCTTCCCTTCCCCTCAGAGATACGAAGTCGGGATCACCTTCCACCCATTCACCCCCATCAGCCGGAGAAAGGAACTCGACAGACACTCGACCGCACCTCAATCTCGTAGTCCTTCACTGGAGGGGGAGCAGCCGCCGCCGCCATGGCGAGGACCCCTACCATGCTCCCTGTTTCCCGGAATCCCAGCTCCTAGGACTTTTCGTAGACCGGACCGGCCCGCCTGGAGGCCATGGAGGCGGCCCGCTCCAGAAGGAGAGCGGAGCTGGCTGCCGGGTCCGTCTCGGATTCCCCCGCGCCCACCGGCCCGGAGAGGGCGCGGAGCCCGGGCCGAGATCAGCCGAGTCGAACGAGGGAAGAGGCAATGAGAAAGCGCGGGCGGCAAGACTCCTGGGGCGCGGCGAGCACCAGGTGTTCCCGAAGCGGGCGGTCGAGGCTGAGCCTTCAGGACTACTCGGTTCCGGGCGGGGAAAGCAGGCCGAACTCAGATCAGTCCAAAGGGCTTCAGAACGAATTCTTGTCAATTGGGTTTTCGCGCCGTCCGGAGCGCGGGGGGCGGAGCTTACTGTTGCTTCCTGAGGCTTGAGCGGACGGTGAGCGGAAGGGGCCAAAACTTCTCTTGGCGAACTTGCCCCAAACGGGATCATATTATTGTGGAATTTAACGCCGGCCGGGACTTTAGAGATTCGAATTTCTCGTATCTTGTAGCCCAGTTTCACATATGAGGACCTGATTTGACTTGGATCACCTAGTCAGTGATAAAATTAAAACCCTAGACTCTTGACGCCCCAGATTGGCCCCTTTTTTAAAGTGGAAATTTGAAAAAAGAAGTAACAGTTGCTATATTCCTGTCATCCCGAATAAAATGTTAATTTTTTGGTGTGAGTCCTACCTCGAGATAGGCCCATTTGGGGTCCCGGCGTTACATTTATACCCCTAATTTGGCTAAGAAGACTTTTTTTTTCCCTTCGCGAGCAGCTGAGGGGCCCAAGGTCGTCGCCTCATCTGATTGGCTCGTGTTGGGTCCTAGCAGGATCCCGATAATTTACTGGCTTGTAGTAATGATAGCCTCGGGCATTATTTCCATTGTTTTCATGGATTTGTTTAGTCTTGTTTTCTTTTACGTGAAAGTTGCAATTACATAAACATAATGAATGTTAGTTTGAAAGCATAGTTTTTAACTGAAGGGTATGTAAGAAGTGAATCAAGTGTGTAAGAGCTGAAACAGATAAAAAGACAAGCAAGTAAAGTTGGAAAGCTACCTTGTTAGGTGTTATGCAAACTGCTTTTAACTACTGAAGAATTTGTGTATCTTGTCATAAGGGGGGTTAATTTGGATGCTAAGAGCACACAGAAATTTTTTCCTAATGAAATCAGTGGTAATTACTTTTTCTTTGAAAATGAGTCCTGAATAAGATTTTTCAGGAGGGGGAACACTGTAACTGCTTTTAGTCTTCTTCTAAATATATACTTTTTTGTTGCTTTGTTATATATGTTATAAATTCAGGCAGTATATGAACATTGTTCCAAAAAAAGGAAGAAGAAACATAAATGAGAAAATTAGAGAAAGATAAAAAATTTCCTTTGACTTCCACTCCTAAACCTCTTCTCCGAGAGGTGGCCACTATTATTTATTTGGTGTGTACCACTGCAGTCTTTTTTATACCTTTACATACATATATGTATCAATTGGAAATCATTAGTTTTGTATTTATTTACAAAAAAAATTATAAATAAATCATATCACTGTAAATATCATTCAATAACTTGCTTTTTTTGCTTAACATCATTTTCCAGAGCTATTCATGACGCATGTAGATCTCATTCCTGAGTTTTCTGTCCAACCGTGCACCACATTTTAATTATCCATTTCCTCAGAGATGGACACTTTCTATTATTCAGTGAGTCAGTGAATATTTTTGCCCAGGTCCCCTTACACATGTGTAACGTTTCTCTAATAGAGACATCTAAAAGTGAGTTATAGGGTATGTCTCCAGTGCTTTTTATCCTTCTTGATTATTAGGCATTTGCACTACATTGAGTTGTTAAGCATATGCACTAAGTTTATTTCTAGATATGTAGCCAGTATTTTACACAACTCTTATTTAGGAGCTGATGGTATTTATCAATTTTAAATTAAATGGCTCTAATGTTTATATAGCAGCTTAGAGTTTATAGTGTGCCAGTAACATTTTAGAATATCTTCCCCATTTTTTTTCATTACCCCTACTTATTTTATTATTTTTTAAAATTTTTATCAGAGTAATGCCTACACTTTGTTAAAAACATCAAAGAGCATTGCAAAAAAAAGCATAAAAAAAAAAAGCTGATCCCTGTTTCACAACCCAGGTCTCTTTCCCATAGACAACCCCTTTCAACTCTTAGCAGTATAAATATCTCCTCATTTTAAAATATACAATATGTTTGTATAGCTATTTCTTGATTTAACTATATTAAACAGTATTCATTAATTTCCTAATTTCCTGTTATGGTGATTGAGGATTTAATTCTCTTATAGTACCACTCTTCACCCTTTCTCTCCTTCCAACCTCCCAATACAGTTATATGGCAATTTTTATTAAATCAGTCATCAATGTTTGCATTTTTATGACTATGTAAATATTGTTGAGCCAAATGGTTTTCTTTCTCTTCCATGTATTTGCTTTTCCTGGGATTAATAATTACCTCTCTTTTTTTTTTCCTATTATGCTTTGTTTCTATGTTTCTATTATCAAATGCCGAGGATGATAGTAAAAATAATCAACAAAAGGTAGGCCAAAGTACCAGAGAATCCAGAACAGATTCTGGCTCTCAGGGCTAGAGGAGGGGCCAGAGGCTCCCTGCTGTGCCAGACCTTCACTTGTTAGTTTCTAGGTCCTGGGGAGGTTGTGGGTCTGGGGAGTCTGCTGTCTCTTCACAGGGGGCTCCCAACGATCCGTATGAGGTGGTCTTTTCTCTGGGACATTCAGTTTATATTCCAGTTTGGAAGAGTTGTATATCTTGAAGTTGGGTAGGGACTGTTGGGAAAGGTCACCTAACTGCATGTAATAGAACCCTGGACCTGGAACATCTAACTCTGATTTTAACTAATACCCCTCCCCCCCATTTCAATCACATATCTGACTGTCACCTTCTGTGGTATTCATTCCATAAATACCATGGAGTCCTACTATGTGCCAGGCACTGTTTTAGGCACTAGGAAGCAGCATGAACAAAACAGACAAAAATCCCTAGCCTCCTGGAATTTACATTCTAGTTGGAAGGGACATATAGTAAAATCCATAAGTAAGTAAAATATATGGCATGATAATGATAAATGCTGAGGAGAAAATAGAGCAGGAAGTGGGATAAGGAAAGGAATGTCAGGCGAAGGGTTGCAATTTTAGAAAGTAGTCAGGAAAGTATAGGGGGCCTCCTAATGAGCTTCTCAAGTGTCTGTAGGGGAGTTGGGCCAATTCTGAATAGTTCTTTCTCTGAAGTTTGGGATGTAACTTCTTTCAGTCATCTGGGCAATTACTACGCCCCCATACAATTTCTATTTTCCAAAAATTTGTGAAACTCTCTTGTGCTCCTTTGTGACCGATCTTGTTCTGGTTGTCCTTAATCAGGTTTTAATTCCTTTACTGTTATTTTGATGAAGTTTGGAAGGGAACAGAGAGAATCCCATGTGGCCAACCCAAGAAAAATCTTAACACTCAACTTTCTTAAGAGTCCTAAGGCTCACCCTATGCACGGAAACTTCCCTGACTCCTTCTACCACTAACTTTGTCCCAGGCTGGATTAGGTGGCAGGTCTGTGTACTTCTATAATACTCTCACTGTACACAGTGCATTATATTATACATTCCTGTTTATTTGTGTTTTCCCCTACTGGACTAGGAAGATGAGTTCTAGAGCTCATTCCTGTTTTTATTCTCAGCACCTAGCCCAGGGTCAGACACATACCTTGTACTCTTTAAACATTTTGTAAATGAATGTGTGCTTTCATATGACCCTATTATTCAGACTTTACACCAGACCTACAAAGACAGTTTTATTATTGACAGTTTATAAAAGTAGAAACTACAGCACAGAGATATTTCCAAGATATTTCCAAAGTTAAAGTGTATAGGTGCATCACCTAACTTCAACTTCAGTGCTTTTTTGCAATAACACATTGTAGTCAGCACATGGAGAAAAGGTGGAAGATGTCATTTTTTCCCCAATATCACATCCCCTTCTCTTAATAACCATCCCTGTTGTCATTCTGGTATCCATACTTCCTCCACGTGACCCTGTACTTAGGAGAAGCTAACTCCACCCCTGGCTCTGGATCTACTTACACTAATCAGCATAATCCAATCCCTGGTCTCACTTATTGGTTAAAGGTAAGCTTGTGACCACGACTGTGCCAATGAGACATGCAAGGAGATCTTCAGGGTGCCTCTGGGAGATAAGTGTGTGTGTACTACTGAGATAGGTGGAGGAAGGAGTCTTCCCACTCCTTCCAGATGGTGTGTAAGAACAAATAGCCTAAAAATAAGGTGTCACAAATGACAGAGAAGAGATTGGGAAACCTGACCTTTGAATCAAACAAGCCTGAAGCCCTTTCAGTTGTATTAGTCAATGAATCCCCTTTACTGTATAAGACAGTTGGAGTTAGGTTTTCTGTAACTTGCAACTAAAAGTATCCAAACTGATACAAAATGAAAAGTAGGCACAGATGGGAAAGACAAGAAGAACCAAAGTTTAATTCACCTATGAAAAAGATGTAAATATATACTGAAGACATTTAGGAACATTCTGAATCAATCAAGAGGTCATTGAGGTAGACTCAAGAAACACGGACACAAAATATATTAACATAGATGTGTTATCATCCAACCTATCAATCAAGGGGAATTTTGTCTTTACCTTCTCACCCTCGGGTTGTCTTACCAACCTGGCTGTCAAGCTGTTGTACTGAACTGAGAGATAGGAATGGAGGCAGGTAGGGGGAAGCTGAGCATCAGAGGTTTGTATTGAGCAGAGTAAGGGGTTGAGGAAAAGAGAAACTTCAGCACTAATCAGGAATGAGAGAACAGGATTGGAGAAGAGGATATTAAAAAAGAGTTTCTATGGGTTATGAATTGAGACCATTTAAAATTCTGTAAAGAGAGATATGACATAAATGCAACATGTGATTCTGGACCAGATCCATTTGCTATAAAAGATGTCATTGGCAGTTGTATAAAAATGTAGCTTATGAGGGGTGACAATGGGATTGGGAAAGCCATAAGGACCACACTCCACTTTGTCTAGTTTATGGATGGATGAGTAGAAAAATAGGGGAAGGAAACAAACAGACAAAGGTACCCAGTGTTCTTTTTTACTTCAATTGCTCTTTTTCACTCTAATTATTATTCTTGTTATTTTTGTGTGTGTGCTAATGAAGGTGTCAGGGATTGATTTGGGTGATGAATGTACCACTATGTAATGGTACTGTAAACAATCGAAAGTACGATTTGTTTTGTATGACTGCATGATATGTGAATATATCTCAATAAAATGAAGATTAAAAAAAAAAAAAGATGTCATTGGGACAAGTGATTAAACTTGAAAAGAGTCTGAGGATTAGATGGCAGTAAAGTGTCAGTGTTAATTTCCTGTTTCTGATGGTTCCATTGTAGGTGGTAGGAGAATGTCCTTGTTTGTAAGAGAATGTCCTTGTTTGTAGGATGTTGGGAATTTACTCTCAAATGGCTCAGGAAAAAAAAATTCACTCTACTTGCAACTTTTCTGTAAGTTTGAGGTTTTAAAATTTAAAATATATAGCACAAATAAAAGTTTTCAAGTGACATAAATTGAGATCTGAATTACCTCAATTATTTTTGGCTGCTTGACTGTGTTTCTTTGTATGAGTTGCTATTCAAAAACTGGGCCCAAGATTTACTTAATTATAGCCAGTTGATTCTAAAGAATATGTTAATAGTATTAAGTGTGCAAACAGGAGTCAGAGTGCAAAAATATGTCAGTATGCCTAGTACAATTAGAAGCTTCCTGGGAGGAGGTTGAAAAGAAAAGACGGGAAAACTTTGTTGACCAGATGACCAAAATATTCTGGCCTGAATCTACATTTATCAATCAACTCTCTAGTTAAAACTTGATTTTCCAGTTGTTATGATTTGTGCAGCAATTATATTCTCATTGTAAATAAATGAATTGGCAAGTTTCTTATATCTTTGTTTCTTGTAAGTCTTACTAGCATGAGTCTGTCTGCCTGAATCTGCTCACCTCTGGGTATACTTGAAAAGCCAACTACAGAGCAATGCGATGCCACAGAGATTATAACTCTGTAAAACCTTGCCTGATGACCAGCTGGTTTTTGTCATTGCCACCTCTAGATCATCTTTCTCTCATTACCAACAAGGGCATTTATTCTTTAGGAATTTATGCTCTTAAGTTAAAAACAAGGTCTCCAACAATTTCAAATGTGGGGATTTTTCACAAGATTTCCTTTAGTTTTCTTTGGTTTGGTTTGGTATAATGTAGATATGTTAGATACACATTTCCTGACTCCCATCAATTAGTAGGTTAAGGATATAAAGCTGAATGAAACTAAGGATTGTATTTTGGCTTTATGGAAGTTTTAATTTTTAAAATTTCCATAGTGAAGCTCTCAAGGCTAGGGTCCACTTCTGTTCAACTGCTTTATAAAGTACACAGTACATAGTATGTACATATTATGACATTTAATCATATCTTGCACTGATTCAATCTGCGCCTAAGCCCTCCAATAAACCTGAGCCATTTGACTATCTTTTCCCCTCCTTTCATTGTCAAACCTCTGTAAAGAAGGCCGTGATCCTAATTCAAGCCTCTTTCATATACCACCTGGACTAATGCCACATTATTTTTCCTTGTTTTCAGCCCCCCCCCATATCTATCCTAGGAATATTTATTTCACTGAACAAACATTTATTGAGAATTTACTAGGCATAATCCCTACCTTATCTTAAGACAGACCCAAGTCCCACCTTTACATCATTTCTCTCTAAAACATTGTTTCGTAATGTCACTGCACAAGCAGAAACTTCTACTGCCTAAAGTCAAAATGTCTTAACCTGAACTCCATGGCCCTTACGCTTCTCTTAACTTCATCTCCCAATGTATTGTTCAGTTCTGCCTCTCCAGCCAACTGGCCTGCTCCTTTCTCAAACAATCCACTTATATTCCCATCTTCAAGACCTTATTGCCCACGTGGAATATGACTCCCGGGTAGGAATGTAGACCTGGCATCGTGGGACGGAGAACATCTTCTTGACCAAAAGGGGGATGTGAAAGGAAATGAAATAAGCTTCAGTGGCAGAGAGATTCCAAAAGGAGCTGAGAGGTCACTCTGGTGGGCACTCTTACGCACAATTTAGACAACCCTTTTTAGGTTCTAAAGAATTGGGGTAGCTGGTGGTGGATACCTGAAACTATCAAACTACAACCCAGAACCCATGAATCTCGAAGACAGTTGTATAAAAATGTAGCTTATGAGGGGTGACAATGGGATTGGGAAAGCCATAAGGACCACACTCCACTTTGTCTAGTTTATGGATGGATGAGTAGAAAAATAGAGGAAGGAAACAAACAAACAGACAAAGGTACCCAGTGTTCTTTTTTACTTTAATTGTTTTCATTTTAATTATTACTATTGTTATTTTTGTGTGTGTGCTAATGAAGGTGTCAGGGATTGATTTAGGTGATGAATGTACAACTATGTAATGGTACTGTGAACAATTGAATGTACAATTTGTTTTGTATGACTGCATGGTATGTGAATATATCTCAATAAAATGAAGATTTAAAAAAAAAAAAAAAGACCTTATTGCCCTCCCACTTCATTATGCCCTACCTGAGTTACCTTTCCCCAGTCCTTTTTTTTTTTTTTTTTTTTTTTTTTTAAATATGTAATTTTCTCAACATAGCTTTATCATTACACTACAAAAATATTAAAACTATAGGCAGGATGGTGTAGCAGATGCTGTCAGAGCCCTGCTCTGTCTCCTGGGCCTTTACCATGTCTGAGTATACTTACCAACTTCAGCTCTTAGCCTGTCCACTTTCCCTGCCTCCAGACTCTCTCTGCCCACTCACAAGGCACTGGAAGTACAAGGAAATCACCACTGCCTCCCCAGTCCTTTTTGTTTAGTTAAGACCTTCATTCATTCAACCAATATTTGTTTTTGTTACCTATATTTTACCTAAGCGCCAGGTTACCTTTACCTTCAGGATAAAGCTGATTTCCTGTTTTCTCCAGAGGGACTTCGCTTTTCGCTTTTCTAAACTTCTCTGGTTCCGTGCATCGGGGTCATTTACTAAGCATAAAACAATGTGATAGAAAGAGACTTAGTGGGCCCAGGAAAACTGAGATCTAGCCTCTAGTTCCTTGCATAAGCTTGAGCAAATGGCATCCTGCCTCCAGCTCTGGCTGAAGCAACTTTCAGCTTTGATTTCCTAGGCCACAGGAACAAGCCGACTTACCAGTTGTTTTTGTATGACTCGTGACCTAAGAGTGGTTTTTACCTTTTTAAATGGTTGGGAAAAAATGAAAAGATTATTTCCTGACATGTGAATATTCTATTAAATTCACATATCAGCGTCCATAAAGTCTTATTTGCACAGGCCATTTGTTTGCTATGGCTGCTTTCCTGCTAAACAGAATTGAGTAGCAGTGACAGAGACCATTTGGCCCTTTACAAAAAAATTTTGCTTAGTTTCTGCCAGGATTTCTATCTCGTTGGTCACAGCTTAGACCTTTGTCTTGGCTCCCTCATTGGACTATAAGTTTCTGAGTACTGGGACCGTTGTTTGATCCCTCCGAGCATGGTGTCTGGTGCATGGTACCCTCCAAAAATGCTTGCCGCTGGTGGGATGCTCATTTACCAGAGAGGCAGTAAAATGACGATTTAAGAACCAGGGCACTGGAGTCAGATCTGGGTTGAAATATCCAACGTCTTGAAACATCCAACAGTTGATTCACCTCTCCGTCCCTCATCTTCCTCCTCTCAGAACTGGTGATGCAAGTAGGATTGATAGTGAGGCAAGATGTGGAGATCACTTAGCGAAGCGTCAGTTATTAATCTTTTCATGCCTCCAAGTCTTTCCTGAGGAAGCACCGCGGACGCTGTGCAGGCGCCGGCCGAGCCGGGTCGCCTGCAGGACCCGTGGCGCTGCGACGAGGATGCCGGCACGCGGAGCGCCGCCGCGCGGACGTCAATCAAGGCCGTCGCGGGGCGTGTCGGGGCGTGTCGTGGCGGCGCTTCCGCCTGAGCGAGGCCGCACCGGGTGGCTCCGCTGTGCAGTGAGTTGTGTAGCGCTCGCTGCCGCAGCTGGCGGCCGCGGGGCCGCACGGGGGTTGAGATGGAGCTGGAGCCCGAGCTGCTGCTGCAGGAGGCCCGCGAGAACGTAGTGGCGGCGCAGAGCTACCGGCGGGAGCTGGGCCAGAGGCTGCAGGGCTTGCGGGAGGCGCGGAGGCAGGTCGGAGGGCCGCGCCCGAAGGGGCGCTGTGGGTCCCGGGGAGGGCGCCGGGTGCGGGGAGGTGGGAGTGTCCGAAGACACTGAAGGGAGAAGGGAGGGAGTTCTGAAGTTGAAGCCTAGTAGGGTCTGGGAGTGTGGGGGTCGGAGGAGAGGAGCGAATGTGGGTACTGGGACGTCTTAAGAGGAAGGAATAAGTTTGGGGATTGAAGTGGAGTGAGGGGCGTTCCCTAAACTGATTGGGGCGGTGATGGGGCTAGGAGTGGGGTCCGAGGTTGGGCAGAGTGAGGGGTGAGGGACTTGAGCGAACTCCGAAGGGATCAAAGTGAGTAGTGATGGCTGAAGAGAATTGGGGAGGGCGGGGATTATTGGGGAAAACCTGCCTTGGGGATGGGGATTGATTTGGGGGAGCTAAGGAAAATGTGGGGCCAGTGACTCGGGGCGAGTTGAAGGTAGAGACTGGATATTGGCAGCGGAAGGCCAGGAGAGGGAGAAATAGAGATTGAGAAAAGAGTTAACACTAAGTGAATGGCCGAAAGTAGTACTTAGTAATATCTCTTATCATCTTGAATGCATTAAAAAATTTTTTTTAGTAATCCCGTTCTAGATGGCTTGGAATTCAAGGTGAAGGTGAAGCTGTGTTGGAAGGGCAGAAGAAGGAAAATGAAATGCTTGGTGTAGGGATATGGTAAAACGGATTTAAAGAGCCTAGTCCTGAACTGAGAAGCTAAATATACTTTCAAGTGGCACAGTTTATCTGTTCCAGTAGGAAGAGGGTTATCAAAGATATAGGAACGCCACATGGTTCCTCTACACCCTTTAACATTTACAGAAAAAGATTATAACCCACTGCAAATGTGTAATAGGACAGATAACCCTCAGTCTACTATTAACCTAGGTGCTTAATAGATTATTTTTGAGTGAGTGGGATTCCATCTGTATTTCTGTAGATCACACTTGATGTTAATCTATATTATCATGTCAGTAACTCACATGCTGCTTAGAATCTGAAAATGTACACCTTGTAGAATATGCTGTAGTAACAGTGGCTTTGGATACTCTCATTATTAGAGATATTTAACATGCTTTGAGTCTTAGATATTTCAAAATTCTTCCTTCCAGCATCCTTGAAAAGTTTTTGTAGGACAAACATCATTCATATTTTACTAACAAAACTGGGAACAGTATCTAGGTATGGCTATCCTGATTTGGTGAATGCTTTTCACAGCCTTACAATGGACTCATCCCAACTTCTGTTTGAAAACATCTGCATTATTCCATCTGCTCTTTTGGAAGAAATCTAAATCTAGGGCATTGTTTAAAAAGAGAGAAATTAAAATGCCTCTTACTATATGACTAATGTTTAAACCAGTTAAGATATACCTGAGTGTGACTATTGTTTAACTTTGTGTCAGCAATTAAGAAGCAGTAGAGTTGACAATAAATGGATGAGGCTAATACCTGGGAGTAGTACTTATTAATTTCTCACATAATAGTGAATGAATTTTTAAAAATTTAGTGTGATCCCATCCTAGATGGTTTAGTATTCAATTTTCAAAACTATATCCTTTTGAATTTTATGTTCATAATTTAAATACAGAACATGCTTTTCTGTAATTTAGCATAGATTTTGTTTTGTTTTGTTTTGTTTTGTTTTGTTTTAGGCCCTTTGTCTTTTGAGCTTGAGATAGAAAATGCTAAGAGAACATCCATCACAGTTAGGTTCATGATGACAGTGCCTTCTGACTGACTAATAATGTAGTTCTCTTTTGTGTCCTGGCATGTGTTTTACGCCAGTGCCAGTTACAACAGCATCTCTCCTCAAAGCTGATTCTAGTGGATTGTACATGTTTTGGTTTGTAGAGTAAGTCCTTTGTTAATTTGCATTTCAAAGAAGATCTGTGTTACAAAAATGTTATCAAGATAAGCAGCTGCTTTTGTGTAGTGGTTACGATATTTTTATGGTTCCAGTCACTTGCAGAATAACTATATAAAATTTATGGCCTTTTGGTCAAAGATTTTTTCTGGGAGAAGGATGAGAAGAGCAGAGAGGAAAAGATGCTCCCTATTTGTGTATATGTTTTACTAGCTGATTTTATTTCCTTTTAGCATATTTTTTAAAAATTGAGATATAATTTACATACCATAAAATTCATGCTTTAAGGTGTACAATTCAGTGGTGTTTAGTATATTCACAAAGCTGTACAACCATCAACTATGATCGAATTCCAGAACATATTCATCACCCCAAAAAGAAGCCTCTTACCCATTAGCGGTCACTCCTCCCAGCCCCTGACAATTACCAGTCTACTTTCTGTCTCTATGGATTTGCCTATTTTGGACATTTCGAAAAAGGGAATTATACAATATGTGATCTTTTGCATCTGGCTTCTTTCACTTAGCATAATATTTTCAAGGTTCATCCTCGTTATAGTGCATATCAGTACTTCATTCCTTTTATCCCTGAATATTTTTCTAGTATATGTATATATATCACTTATTTCATTCATCCGTTGATGGACATTTGGGTTGTTTTCACTTTTTGACCATTATGAATAAAGCTGTTATGAACGTTCATATAGAAGTGTTTGTGTAGACAGATGTTTTCAGTTCTCTTGGGTATATGCCTAGGAGTGGACTTTGCTGGGGCATATGATAACTATAACCTTTTGCAGAATGCTCAGGATACTTTTTTTGGGGGGGTGAGTACTTTTTATCTTTGCTTTTGTTTCTCACTCTTTAAAAATCTCTCATAAATTTGTCTTGTGTTAAGAAATCATGTCTGTGAAAGTTTAGAAGGAAGAATAAAATCTTTTAAGTTATTCTGTCAAAACAACTGCCTATATGTAGCAGTTTCATCTCTTGTGGTTAAGCTTAGGCCCTACCCTCTGTTCTCAGAGAAAAGGAAGTTCTGTGTAGGAATGTAAGGGTTGTCTGTAACACTTACTGTTTAAATGAGTTAAAAGGCTAGAGAGATGTTCCTTGTCTTCAGGAAATCAGATAATGTTTACAGCGAGCCTGGCCTAACTGATGTTGAAATCCTTAAGAGCAGTTTTCTATAGCTCCCTGGAATCCTTGGGATAAAGATGTAAATACCCAAAGAAATTAACTGTCTCTCTCTCCTCAAATACTCATTTGTTCTTTCACTCAATGAATCTTTATTGGGTGCCTATTTTGGGTCGGGTACTTCTGGGTCTTAAGGATACTATGGTAAGGAAAATAGATGCCTACTCCAATGGATTTACCCTTTATTTTTGTGGCTGATCATTAGATTATTGTCTGCAAAAACAAAACAAATAAGAAAGGCCTCTTAGTTCTTGTGTATTCATTTTTAGATTTCACTTCCATTGTTTTTCAACACTTGCTTTACTTCTACAAGGTTGGCTTTTGCTTGCTGCAGTAGAGAGCTGATCAAAATGCCTTGTAATGAATGATGTTAGCTGGCCACGCATACCTCACAGTGTGGTATTCAGTACGGTAATGGCCCTGCCACAGTCTAGGGCCTGGCCCTTAAGCTTTGCAAGTTGAGAAACTCCATCTTTGTATGTTATTAATGGAAGATTAGCTTGAGGTCCTGGGGGACGCCTTCAGGGAAAAAGGCCTTCATGTGCCCTTTAATGTGATTTAGTGTCTCTCAGAGCATTGGGAAGAGCACTTACTTTCAGAGTAAGTGGCCAGATCCTAATCCCTAATTGTTACTATTTGATGAGGCCCTGCCCAGCTCTGGTCAGTGGTGTCCCTTAGACCCTTGCCTACTACAAGTTTCTGTAACCAGCAGCATCACCTAGGAGCTTGTCAGAAATGCAGAATCTTGGGCCCCACCCCAGACTACTGAATCAGAATCTGCACTTTAATAAGATCCTCAGGTGTTAAGGTGCATGTTAAAGGTTGAGACACACTGTCTTAGACTACACCATTATCACTTCATCTCTCTACTGCTTTTTATGGTTAAATCTCAACAAAAGGCCTGTCTTCTTAAAATGCCATGGTTTATCCTCAAGATTAAAAAGTTGTTTGAAATGTCACATACTTGTTTGTTAGATAGTTACACAAAGATATACAAATGAATAATCAGCAATCTTAAGCTGAACGTTTAATTACAGCTTGTCCTTGCATGTCTTAGCATCTATAAGGTGGCCATTTGATGAATAAATCTTTTGTAGTATTTTGTTTTCATTTTTTAACAGCTGATTTCAAACAACTTTTTGAAGATTTAACTAGTAATCTTGCTATTCCTAATGTGCAATGTCAGGTTTTCTTTAGGTCATTATTTCCACAGAATTTGAAAACACAGAGCATACTAGTTAAAGACTAGGACAGATATAGAACTCAGTGAAAAAAAAAAAGTAAGTTATTTCAGTAAAACAGGACAGGAAGTCTTAGTAGCTTAGCAAAGAAAAGAAAGCTATTATTGCTCCTTTTATCTCCCACTTCCCCTTCTGTTACCAGTTTTCAAAACAGTACAAAAATCTGTTTGAATGTTATTTGTTACTACAGGAGTGCTTAAAATGTCCCTATTATAGTATCCTAAGAAAAGATTAAATCTAGAGCTAGGGAAAATCACAAACATACGAAGTAATTTAAAAATAAACCCCATAATTCTGCCACTTAGAGACAATTACTGTTAGCATTGTGGTGTATCCTTCCACACATATTGTTTTACAGAGTTGAAAGTCTGGTATAAATGCAACTTTGTATCCATTTTTTTCTTTTGGTAAGCATTATATCATAAGCATTTATTGTGAGCATTTTTCCATGAGCACCCTAATTTTTCATGCGGAGGTGAATGGAGTCTATTACATAGATACCTATGGAACATTTATTGGTGTTGATTGGGTCAAGTCCCCCAAAATATTGGGAGCAAGGCTCCGGAAGTGGAACTTATTAGTTGGCAACCATAAAAATAAGTCACATATTATTTGTGTCCAAAAGACCACATGTTTACATTGGTTTTCCAATCATATTTTTATTTTATTTTTTGTTTTTTTTCCCAATCATATTTTTACAAATAAGTTATCTAATTTTCTTTAAACATGATCCTCAAAGCTGCTTGTTAAGTCCATAATTCACTTGAAATCTAAGAGGAGATAGAGGATGCATTCTGCATCAGTGATATTGAAATCTATGATGTTAGCTAAAAAATGTGAGTGTATGTCACAGAGTCACCTAGTTTTCCTCTATGTAGATATATTTTTTAAAATGTACATTGTAATGTATATGCAATTTTGGTAGAGAAGAACTATTCTTACTACTATAAATCTGGTAAATAATGTGACTAATTTGTGATCTGTAAAGCCAAGCAAATATAGGACTGCCTATTATTGAGGTATATGAAATAATTATTTATATTTGCTGTTATTTTACTTCGTTAGCATTTAACCCTACTCTGAAACATTCCTTGGCCCTCAGGCCTTGAGGAATTTAACTTCCATCAACCTGTTTCCATATCTGTAAAATGGGGATGATAGTACCTACTTCACTTGGCCAAGGTGAGACTTAAAACGAGAAAAATACTTAAAATACTCAGCACAATTCCTGGGACATAGAATTGCTTAATAAATATTAGCTATAATAATAATACCAGTAAATGTTAGTTTTTCAAGGTGATATCCCTACTTCTGCAACTGGCTACTTATTCTTTAAATGTCTCATGCTCTCTCTCCCAGCAGAATATCCCCTTTGTTCTCTGATGGCAGTTTGTGACTGTTTCACTTGTATAAGAACTAATTACCTTTATTATAGTTACATGTGCATGCAAATGTCTGTCTCCGTTACCAGAAGGTGAGTTTTTTGAGGTCAGGACTATGTCTTATTCATCTTTATGATCCCAGTTTCTGGCACATACTAGACTTCAAAAACTTGAATTAGTGCTTTTATGGATGTTGTAGGTGTAATTTTACAGACATTGTTTTTAGAATGTCTGGTCTTGATTGTATGCAACCTATTCATTAATGCAGGTAATCAAGAATTAAACCTTTGTTTTATCATATGGTTTGGTTATCTGTTACTATGTAGTAAACTACACCAAAGTTTAGCAGCTTAAAAAGCAACCATTATATTTGCTTAAAATTCTGGGGGTTGATTGAAGCTCAGTTGGGCAGTTCTTCTGCTGGTTTTGTTTGACAACTCAAGTGGTTGCAGTCAGATGGCAGCTGAGGCTGGAAAGTCCAAGATGGTAGAACATTCCCTCACATGTCTGGAGCCTTGGTGGTAGCAGGACTCACTGGAATGCGGGCATGGCTGGGCCAGTCCCTCCTCTCCCTCTCTCCCTCTCTCCCTCTCTCTCTCTCTCTCTCTCTCTCTCTCTCTCTCTCTCTCTCTCTTTCTTTCTCTCTCACTTTCTCTCTCTTTCCATTTGACCTCTCCAGCAGGATAGCCATGTTTTTTACATGGAGGCTTTGGTCCACAAGACTACAAAAGCAGAAGTTGCTGGGCATTTTGATGGCTGAAGCCTGGAACTGGCACAGAATCAATTCCACTGTGTCGCTATGGGTTATAGCTAGTCACAGGGCCAGCCCAGATTCAAAGGGAGAGGACTGCACAAGGACAATAAATACTGGGAGATGTGAATCGTGGTTCACTGGGGTCCACTAATGGAAGAGACTACCAAATCATATACCGTAATACAAATTTTCATTTTGAAAGTTTTCACAAAGCCTACCTATAAGAGAGACAAGAGGAACAATGTAGCAGTACTTACAAGTACATACTTGAGTCAGACTAAATTTGAATTCCAGCACTGCTGCTTTACTAGCTTTGTGACATGGGTATGTTTTACACATCAACAGATGTTTCCTTCCCAAGGTGGTGTTAGGGTTTAAGTAAGATCATGGTTGTAAGTACCTCGCACACAGTAGTTGCTCAATGGATGATACCACTGCTGTATTGTCATTACTATTACCTTTATTATTAATCACTGACATCTTGGTGTCAATGCAAAGACAAATAGCTAATGTAATACCTTTCAGATGAACCAAAAAAATATTTTGGTTAGGTTCTTCAATTTCAGTTGACTATTTTATATCTTTACTTTGCCTTTTATCTTTGATTAGTATGTTCTTGTTAGCTGATAAGTTTTTAAAACTAGTCTCTAATTTTAAATTAGTTTTAATTTCCTATTAGCAAAACAATTGGGAAAATAAATTCTTCAATTAAACTTGGAGGATGAAAATTCTTTTCTGCTTCTATAAAGTCATGAAAATGCATGTTTTAGTGGAAATACTGGTATATTCCAGTTACTTAATTTCCTTAAATACACACAGTACTATATTATACATATTATACTATATTATATATTGCCTTTTAGAGCAGAGATGTCTTAAATCAGGTTCTACATTGGTTTTATGACTTCTTAGTGGCTAAACTCAGGAGGAAAATTTGTCAGTTGCTGCTGTCTTAGAGGGTTGTTAAATATATATTCCTCAGGCTTTTGGGTAAATTAGTATTGAAGTATAAACTTGATGATTTTTGGCCTTTTGTGAGCTCCTCCTCATGATAAAATTTTTAAAATATTTGCACTGGGATTAGATTCAGCTACAGTGGAAACTTTGTAAATGAGTTTTAATGTTCTGTTACAGTAGAGGTTTTTGTGGAAAATTGGTTCAGGATATTATCAACATAAACAGTATCTATTACAGTTTACTTTTTGAGACCTTGAGTTGCCTGTGGTTTGTATGCTTCTTAAATCTTTGTTACAAACCACTGCTTTTTTTGTTTTTTTTTTTCCTCTTGGATAGATAGCATTTGGGGTTGATTCAGTCCTCTACCACACATCTCTTTATGGAAGGGCAAGAAATACGTATTATACAGGAAGTGCTTTCAGCCAATATATAATTTACAGGTTTACCTGGTAACTCTTTAAAACGAGATCTGTAAGTACTAACTAGGTTGGTGTAGTGGAAAGAACACGGTCTTTTGAGTCAGACTGTTAGGGCCAAATAACTTGGGTAAGTTATTTGACTTCTTTGAGCCTCACTTTCTTCAGCTGTAAACAATATAGACCCACCTCTCAGAGTTGTTGCAAATATGTAATGAGTTCATTGAACACATTGGAACATGGTACCCCATGAAATATGAAGAAATTCACTCAGCAGTGAAGTCCACATTTTTAAATGAGTTTCATAAAGCCAAATAAATGCATTTGCTTTGTAACATGATTTGAATTAAAGGTGACTGAGTCCTCATGAAGTATTTCATGGAGGAGAAAACAATTTCAAGGTAGTATCAAATTTGAAACAGCATTGGTTGACATTCTGTGAACAAAAGGAGCAATTTACAGTGAGAGCACAGGAGGTGAGTTTGGAAATGGATGCCCCCTTCCCTAGTCCTCTTGATGCTTTGTGTTCATATACTTCCTTTTTTCTGAATATCTGGAACAGAAACAAATCATAGGCTGTGCAACTGCTAAAGGAGCTTTTGAATTCTTTCTAAAGAGGAAACTGGCTTTACCTAACCAGTGCACTTCCTGCGTGTGCCGCATCCGTTAAAAAGTGAAACATGGGTGGTGGGATAGTGCTCAACTGCAGAATTTCCCCTTAGTGGTAGGGTACTAAATGCATTTCAGTCTCTGACAGGATGTCCTCATCTGTGCTGAGCTCTTAAGGCAGTGCTACTCATGGATTCAAATCACCTGAGGATCTTGTTAAAATGCAGATTCTGATTCAGTGGTTCTGGGTGGGGCCTAAGAGCCTTCATTTTGAACAACATCCCTGGTGATATATCAAAATTATAAGGAATTCTTTCCCTGATTCCTTTAAAATAAGTTCTTAAAAACATGAAAAAAACACATGATTAATTTCATTTTTGTATAGCAAACATTTATTTGTTGGGTGCTATGTTAGGTTTGGGGCCATTTCTCAAGAATTTCACAGTTGGATGATGAACTAAATTAAGTACATTTTCAGTTGGTGGCCATTTTTTTAACTTTTATTTGGATTCATGTCATGAAATTTTCTAATAACTTTACAGAGATTACTTAATAAATTTAAATTAGGAATTTAATGATTTCTTTATTATTTAAGGAATTCTTTTATTTATTGCATAAATACCATTAATGCCAAGTGGAGAAAAAGATGTTTCCTTAATCTGCCCACAGCAAATCACACACTCTTCTTTTTTTTTTTTTTCCTATGTTTCTTTTTAATCCTTGCCCATGGACATCTTTGGTTTTCACATGTGAAGATTATTGGAAAACAATTTTGTATTCTGCTTTTTAATGTAATGTTAGAAAATAAATAGAAAGCTTTTTCAATTTCTCTATTAACTGATGAAATATTGTCCTTCATCCATATTTTGATATGTTGTTTCTTGGTGGATTTTTCTTGGTCTTCAGACTCTTGCTAAGATAAAGTTAGTAAAAGGTTTAGGGTGATAAACATAATATGTTATATGATGCTTATATGATAATATCTGCAAAGACAAGTATATGTTTGCTTTAATTCAATTGAGTGTTTGGCTTATAGTTAGGATTTCCCTATTAAGTGAGAGAAAGAGAATTGTATGTTGACTGTACTCTTAAAAAAAAAACAAAAAACAAAAAACCTGGTGTCTGTATAAACAACCAATTTATTTTCAAAATGTGTATGAGAGGTAAAGATTCTCCTGTCGTACCACCTAGAATGGGAATTCTTAATTGGGGTCTGTGGACCTACAGCAGTATTTCTCATGGGGTGGACCGTTGATTCACAGGTGCACTTGTGAAAAATGAGAACCCCATTCATACACTCTTCTAGTCCCACCTCTTAAGATTCTTCTTCATTGGGTCTGGGATGGAGTCCTACAATCTGCATTTTATTCTTCTGCAAATCAAGTTTCAAAACTACTGCTCTAAGTTAGTCATATTTGGGATCTGAGGAAATTTGTAAACCCTCTAAAACTGAACAAATTTCTTTAGGGCACGGATTATTCATTTTTCTTGGAAGAGGTCAGTAAACCTCTCATCAATATTCTCAAAGAGGACCTTGAATCAAAAAGTATTAAGTCATTGTTCCAGAGGTTTTTTTTTCACAAACATTCTCTGCCTCCTATGAGTGCCATTGGATTTTAAATAAATTCTTAATTTTTCTTTAGCACAATAAGGGCATTTTATCCATGAAGTGATTTTTTTTTTTAGTATCATGTCTTTCTAATCTACTATTTCTTGACTTCTCTTTCAGTAAAGTGAATTTTAATCCCCTCCTAATTAAAAAAAAAAAATTTGTACTGAAACATACTATTGCCAAGAACTACTTTGTGCAGATAACAATACTTTCTGACATTTATTAACTGAGAACAATGTGCCAGGCATTGTACCAAGTGTAGTACATAGATTGTTTAATGTAATCCTCACAGTGACTCTGTAAGGTAAACATTGTTATGCCCATTTTACAAATAAAGAAACTGAGCCATGGAGTGCTTAATTAACTTGACTCAAGTGTCATGATTCGTGGATGATGATAGAACTGGATATGAGCCCATTGTCTGACCTAAAGGCCAATCCTATGCAATTCTGCCAGTTTGTACAAATGATCATATTTGGTTTACCAGTGAATGGAAGATGATGGTTGTATATTAGCCTTGAGATAGTTATGGGTGATGCCTGTGGATTAGCCTTTTCTGGAGATTCTGATTCTGAATTTTTATGCTATTTCTTCTCAGATTAAAGAGAGTGCATCACAGACAAGAGATGTCCTCAAACAGCATTTTAATGATTTAAAGGGAACCCTTGGGAAGCTCCTGGATGAGCGATTGGTGACCCTTTTGCAAGAAGTGGACACCATTGAGCAGGAGACCATTAAGCCTCTGGATGACTGCCAGAAGCTCATAGAGCATGGAGTTAACACTGCAGAGGACTTAGTCCGAGAAGGTGGGAGTCCAAGGAGTTTATTAAGTTCTTTCAGATCAACACTTTGCTGATTTCTCAGGATACCAGTAGGCTTTTTTTTTTTTTTTTTTTCCTGTTTTTCTTTCCATCTGAGGGTTTCTTGGGGTGTTGCTACCTTGGGACAGTTTGTAATATATGATAGCAGATAAACACTGAGGTATCCCAGAGTAAGTGAAATTAAAGTGTTACTCATAAGCATTTACAAAACAAGGTGGAGTAAATTATTTTTCTCAAATGGTTCTTTGATAATAGTATCTCATTCACTGTTAACAGTTAGTTTAAAGATCATTTTGAGTCATTAAATATTTTTCAAAGTGCTCGTGGTTAATAGAATTTAATTCATTTATTCTTTCAGAAGGTTAGAACAAGTGATTGGTGTTTACTCCTGAAATTGTAGTTGTTTTGAATTATAGTTGTTATGTTCCTATCTTTAGCCAATTATTTTGTTTGTCGTATCCAGACCTTGCCTTGATGCCTACCTCCCTCCATGTGGAAGGGTCACAAGTGTATCACTCCAACTGAAAATTAATCCTTTTTTTTTTTTTTTCATCTCACTTAGAGTATGGTACTATTTATCTTTACATGATAATTACAGTTTTGTCTTCTCTTCAGTGAGAAGTGTTTATTTGCCACTGACTGTAACATTGCCTCTGAGAATACTTTTTTTTCAGCAGGGCCACAGAATATGTCCCCCTGGAGGCTTTGCATTTAGAAACAAACACAAACAGATCAGTACAGGTCAGCAGTGTCCACCCATCTCCCTGAGGACTGAGAAATATTTTCATTTTAGAAAATAAACCTTTTAGGCACATATATGTTTGTCATAGCATTTGATACTTGAATTACTTTATACTTAAGAAATATTTTTAATTTCAAATTCTTTTAGTGCCTGAGGGACAAAACTTATTTTTGGAATTTTGAGAATTTTGAGGCAGTGTATGTCTCTGTTTTCCTTTTGGTGAGGGAGAAAGTCATATGATCTCAAAAAATTTGTAACTCCAGGGTATTTTCAGATGGAAAAGAGTTCTGGCAGTATTCTTCAGAGCTGGGGAAGGGCATAGAAGTTGGTTGTTTCCCTGTAGCATTTCCTTTTATTGTCTGTTTTGAGTCATTTCTAATCTGATGTATGAGACTTTCAGGAAAACAAAACTGCATCATTTGGCTTAGTATGACCCTCTGCCCTATTGTTCCTGCCTATTTGAGTTGATAAAGATTCTGCGGAAGGAATGAGAAAAACTCCCTGAGGCTTCTGTTTTGCATAAAATTGGTTGATCAACCAGATTTCACCTGTCTAGAACAGAATCTTTCATCTCTAGCAAAGTGTTTCCTTTGTATGCATACGTCTTTTCTTCTTGGGTTTAACCTTAGACTCACTTTCTAAAGTAGTTTCTACTTTTCCTTTTTGGGAATTTGATTGTGGCATCATTTAAGAACTATTTGCAAGAAAATTAGAGCCCCACCTAGACTTGGGGTGTGTTGATTACATTATAATCTGACCATTTCTCACCATGCTAGCTCTCTTAATCCTGATTATAGGTGAGGTTGCCATTCTTGGTGGTGTAGGAGAACAGAATGACAAATTGTGGAGTTTTACCAAAAAGGCCTCTCACATTCAGTTGGACAGGTAAGTGTTAGTGCTCTTGGGCTTACTTTTAAGCATTAACAGTATCTGCCCCACCAAGCCCCTGTCCCCTTAAAGGTTCTGAGTAAGAGAGATAATGAATATGATTTTCAGGTTTCACAACCCATCACCAATATAACTAGTATGAAATAGTTGTGATTATAATCTTTCATATAGTATTAATGCAGATTTTCTTCAATGCCAGTGTGTAAGAAAATTTTGAAATCTTAAAAAATTTGGAACATGATTATTGAAACGAGTCATATCTCAGTAAACCTGAGCCTTTGGTATAAACCCGACAATTGTGATCCTACCAGTTTTCTTTCTGTTCATTTATACTTGTTTGGCAAGAGAATCTTTATGTAACATTTTGCAAAGACCCCACTGCCATGAGCATTATTTACTGGAGGCTTCAACATCCTTATAGCATGTGACTTTCTATAATATTCCTTGTATTTTTAATTCTCAGTTAAAAGACTCACAAACACATGAGCTTTTTGTTTCCTTAGCTTACCAGAAGTGCCTTTATTGGTTGATGTGCCTTGTTTATCTGCTCAGTTGGATGACTCAGTTCTTAACATAGTTAAAGATCACATTTTTAACCATGGAACGGTAGCATCTCGCCCACCCGTTCAGATAGAAGAACTAATAGAAAAACCTGGAGGCATCATAGTACGATGGTGTAAGGTATGTAACTCAGAATTTTAGAAGTAGCTTTGACGTTATGGATTTGAGAACATTAGGGCCTTTAAAATTTTTGTTATTAACTACCTTTAAATATTTTATTCTTTTCCTAAAGCAAAAATCGCTTTGCTCTACAATTAAAATAAAGTCACAGGGAAATTGAACTGAGGTAGTGTTTCCAGTTTGAGATAAACAGTTTTGAAGGTACTTTTAAAAAATCTCTGTAAAATAACATTGATTCACATCTCATATTTCCCAGACTTAACTCTAGTGAGTTGAGGATCTCTATTTCTGTTTATTAGAAAAGTCAAAAGGTTAACAGTGAATATTGACTGTGTAACACTTTGTGTTCAACATTGAACTAATACCTCTGAAATGAGATTCCTAAAGTATGGTTTCTTTACACTCTTAGCCCTGCCAAGAATTTTGAGTATTAAATCATTTTAATATATATATTTATAATATATATATTTATAATATATATTATGTATGTTTAAATATTTATAAATGAGTTACCATATTTTAGATAGAAGCCATATCCAAATGAGTCATGTTTCAGATGTTGACAAATACATCATTCTGAAGTGGGTGCTTAGCTTCTGGAAACTATAATGTTGTGTGATTTTTTTAAAAAAATGAAGCCTTGGTATAGAAGAAAAAAGTAGAGATGCTTTTTTTTTGATTCAAAATAAGGACTCATTTTTATTCTTTTGTCTGCTAGTGGACTTTGGGGAGTTTCCAGTATTTTCCTGTAAGCTTTCTTAGTCATGTTTCATTGTACAAGTATGTAAAGTTTTTTCCTGAAGTATATACCAAGCCATAGAATTATGAAGTCGTCTTCGAGTATTGGGTCTATATTCTACTACATAATAACCTCTTTTTCAAAAGTGATTGTACCAGTTTAGCCATCCACCAGCAGTATATGAGTTCCTATTACTCCACATCCTGGCCAATATTTGGCCTTGTCAGACTTTATATTTTTGCCACTGTAGTATTTCATTCTGGTTTGAGAACTGCATTTCTCAATTTAGGTTGAGTATTTTTACATGTAGTTTTGGCTGTTTATATTTCTTATTCTATAGAATGCTTATTCCCAAAATGTTTTTGCTCATTTTTCTGCTGAGTGGTTTATCTTTTATTAATTTTTAGGAAACCTTTATAGAGTCTGGATAGTAATTCTTTCTTAGTTGTATGAGTGATGTAGTTGTGTGCAATACTTATCCTTGAATTTTGAATATTTTGTCTTCAGCATTATTATGTAGAAAGGTTGTTTATTCAAAGGAAGCAGAATTTTTCATTTTAAACTGGGAAATATAAAATACATGGTTCAATAAAGAAAAGAAGGGAAATAATGGTAGCGTATTTCCTAGCTCTCTTAATAATGACTCATATTCAACACGTGGGTCTGAATGCTGGGCCCAAAGTGCCCCCCATTCAAAGTTCTTAAGTAGTATATTGAAAGATGTTATCCTTGGTTGATTAGCTAACATAAAGCCTTTCTCCTTAGGTTGATGACGACTTTGCAGCCCAAGATTACAGGCTCCAGTTCCGTAAATGTACTTCAAATCATTTTGAGGATGTATATGTAGGCTCTGAAACTGAATTTATAGTATTACACATAGACCCCAATGTTGATTATCAGTTCAGAGTCTGTGCCCGAGGAGATGGCCGACAGGAGTGGAGTCCTTGGAGTGTCCCCCAGATAGGTCACTCCACGTTGGTACCTCATGGTATGCTCTTGTCTTCTCACTCCTGAAGCTTAACTATAGAAAAGAACACTTGTATTCTTTGCTAAGGGCAGCACACTGACAACCCTTCTTTCTAAGAACAAATTCTGAATTGTTGAGAACAACATGAAAATGTTTTCTTACTTCCTGCTCAAATTCATGCAAATTTTGAGAAATTTTCGTGAGTTCTCTTGTCCAGAGTTAAAAAATAATGCTCAACCAGGAGTATTAACATCACCTTAAGTCAAAGTTTTAAACATTGCATAGGACACTGATTTTCCACACCCTCAATCAATATTTTGACAGTCTTTTTCTTAAAAGTCTTATGATTTGAAATTGGTCTCTCTCCTGCATTATAATTTTAAAAGACTTAGACTCATTGTTAATTAGTTCTTAATTAGGTTGGAATAAGTACAAACAATTTTGCTTTAACCATGATTTTATTAGATAGGAGATAATACTTATGTGATTTTCCATGTCAAAATTGTGCAGTAATGGACTAAAATCTCTTATAATGACAACCTATCACTGAATCTTTTATTTTGTTGAACTTGTTCATGATTTCTAAGAATAGTCTTCTACTTCCAAGCTTTATTTTTTGTGTCTGTATTGAAGATATTCCTCAAGATTCTAATTCTTAATATCTCTGCATTAAAAAGAATGGACAGCTGGCTTTGAGGGATACAGTCTCAGCAGTCGAAGAAATATAGCACTCCGGAATGATTCTGAATCGTCAGGTGTTCTCTACTCCAGCGCTCCAACTTATTTTTGTGGACAGACATTAACATTCAGGCAAGTAGATATTAAAATATCCATCTTTCATGCATTAGGCAGTAGAGTGAAGTGCTTACAGCATACCTGAGCTTAGGACTTAAAATAGTCCTGAGTTTCTAGGTTTATACCTTCATTTGAAGGCAGTGTTAGTTTGGGGACGTTTCTTTATTTCTCTGCACTTCAGTTTTCTCATCTGTATTCATGGGATTATTATGAAGATTAACTGAACTAATGTATATAAAATGCTTTGCTTTTCCTTGATACATAGAAGACACTCAATATGTTTCTCTTTTTCTCTAGTAAATAGAATATGTCTCCTACAAAAGTCAATTTTAAAAATTCAGAGGCCAAGAGACTTTTTTTCTCCTTTTGTGAATCAATAAAAGCAGTTCTCTGTGAGAGATAACGTATCAATGCAAACACACTATGTATATAATTCTGTGTGAAATCAAACTGAAAGCAAGTCTGTCTTACCACCAATTAATTTTCTATTTCTTTACCCATTTTTCTTGTATTAGAAAATTTTCCTTTCTCTTGTTTTCATGTTTTCTGAGATGTACACTCTATGGTCATGTTTCTAAATAGCTCCCCCTAGAAACCAAAGCCCAGTTTTGATATGTACAAGTAAGGCTTGCTTGATTTTCACCGTCCTCAGCTGGTAAAGTAGCAAACTTTCCTCTAACATTTAAGTCTTGAGGTGATGGGATTTTATTCTGAATGCTTGCCTCACATTCCTCTCATTCTCTGTCCTTGTTATATAAGGCATGGAGAGTATTTGAAAGTTTTATCTAAGCCAGTGTTGCCCTGTTCCTTTCCAGCCAAGTCATTTGAATGTCAGCCCTGTTACCATAATGCACTGGTTTATGCTTTGTCTCATTTTGACACCTCCTCTCACCCCTTATGTTATGATGAAAGAATGACTTAATAACCAGAAAAATACTTACAATGAGAGAGAAATAAGAAATCTACTATCTAAGGTTTATTTAATTATTCCCTAAGTAATCATGAGTTTTTCTATACTAACATACCTCTTCTCTGTCTACATCCCTTATTGGTGGAAATTCTTTCGTTAGTGAATCTCTTAGGAGCTAGGTCTTTTGTGCAACCTGAGTTGGTGGATTCAAAACATATCTCAGAATATCAACATTATCATCATAGTAATAATAATTGTAGTTGATATTTAAATAGCATTTACTATGTGCCAGATATCTTTCTAAGCACATTACTTGCATTAACTCATTTGATTGTCACAATAGCCCAATGATACAGGTGTAGTTACCCATTTTAGGGATAAGGGAAATGAGGCAAAGAGAAGTCGCTAACCCAGTGTCACAGAACTAGTAAATGATGGAGCTAGAATTTAAACCAGGCAGTCTGGCTTCAGAGTCGGTGTTCCTAACCACTCATCTAAATTACTTCTTGTTTGTCTTTTTCATGTGAGAGGAACATGATTCTAGTTAGTGTGAAAATCTAGAGTTTTTCCACTACTGTACCCTCAGCCCTTCTCCTTTTCTCTCTTTATGTGACTTTTTTATCCTCTGGTGATGGTGATGCTTGTCAGTTGATCCTGGCACTCTTGCTTTTTAAATTCTTCCTCTTATGAACACAGAGAAAGGTCTAACAGGCTACATGCTTTGATTTATTTCTTAAATAATTCAATAAATATTTATTAAATAAGACATTGGAATTTATACTAATTGATTTGAATCCACTTTTTACCATCTGTGGACTGACCCTTAGTAAGCCTCACTAAGCTGTTAGCACACACCCCTCCACACACACACAACTCACCTAGGTTTTAAGAATTCAACAAAGATGCATGACTGGGTCCCACTTGGCAGAGTGATTAACTGAAACTCAGGTAAATGCAGTATTATCTTAGCCAGACCTTTGCATTTTTGTCATTTTTTTTCTTTGTGGAATGAAAATATTTTCTCCCCTTGTTTAAAGGAATTTCAGGCGTCAGCAATTAAGTCAGAATAAAGGGAGTGGGGGGACACACCCATGCATGAGAGCGGGGCAGATGGGCCTCTTAAATAAAGGTAAACTTTATTACCTTTTTTGAGGGTACCTGAGGGTCTAGTAATTAAAAGGGGGACTATACTCCTTAGGCACTACCTGGTTGTTCAGCCCACTCTGCCTCTGCTGAAGTTTCTGGAAAGCTTAGAGCTACTGAGACCAGAGAAACTACTGGCTGGCTCTTAGGCTCTTAACAGTCTCTAGAGCCTATGCTCATTTAGTACTAGCATATCCGTCCTCTCAGGGAGAGCCCTGATTTCCTGTCTGAGCATTCCTGCTTTCCCTTTCCTGCTTTTAAGATTTCTTAATCTTATTATTACTTTTTAAACCATATTATTACTTTCTCTTTGCCACCACCTCCTTTCTTTAAAGCAGCCTCCTGTCCTCTTGGTGCTAGCAGCCTCCCTTATCCTAGGAGATAGGCTGTTATTGTCTTTCTTTTACAGGTGAAGAAACAGAAGCACAGAGAGACTAATTAACTAGCTAGAGACTAATTAACCAGCCTAATTAATTAATTAGTCTAGCTTTAAAGTCTGTGCTCATAACCTCCCTCTCACAAATTAACACAAGATGGTGAATCATGGGGAGCATAGGCTAGCTATTCTTTTATAACTAATGTGTTTCCTTCAGAGAACATTTAAAAAAAATGATGTTGCAGTTACTATTGCTGTGTAACAAACCACTCCAAAACTTAGAGGTTTAAAACAACAATAATAATTTATTTTGCTAATGAAACTGCAATTTGAGCAGTAGGTGAGGTCAGTTTCTGTTCCATGTGTTGTCAGCTGGGGTGATTATATACCCCAAAATGTTCACTCATATGTCTAGAAAATTGATTCTAGTTCTTGGTTCCTTTCCATGTGGGCTCCTCCATGGGCTGTTTGGACTTCCTCACAGTATGGTGGCTGGATTCCAAGAATGAACAAACTGAGAGATAGGAGAAGCAGTCTGTTTCTGAAGGTCTTGGTCTATAGTATTACTTCTTCTACCTTATGTTGGTCAACAGTCACAGAACCCAGATCCAAGGGTAGGAACAAAGACCCTACTTCTTTTTTTTTTTTTTTTTTTTTTTTTTTTAAATAACAAGCATGTATTGTCTCACAATTTCAGATGTTAGAAGTCCAAAATCAAGGCATTGGCAAGGACATTCTTTCTCTCCAAAATCTGTAGCATTTTGGTGCTGGCTTGCCAAAATCCTTGGGGATCCTTGGATTGCATTTTTGTTCCCATCACATGGTGAAAAGACCCTACTTCTTTATGGGAGGAGTCAAAGAATTTGAGGGTTATATCTTAGAACCACCATTTTTGCTATCTTTTAGAAAGGAATCCCTTGGAATATGTGAATTTGGTTTAATGCTTGTCTTTGTTTTAAACATTAGCGTTACCTTTCTAAATGAATTTAAGCTTGAGGAGGTCTTTCTTTCTCGGTACAAGGCTGATGTCTACCATTACCAGCTGTATCTTTAATACTAATTGTTAGCACCTCACATTAAAAGAACTCCAGTCTAATTTATCTATTCCTGGAAAATCCCAAAGGGCCGTGGTCAGACTCTCCTTGGAGTCTATCAGGATTAAGAAGTTAATTTGTTTTTAACTGGGGTCTTTGAAATCTTGCTGTGCCTCTGTATATTAAGATAGAATGTACAGTCCCCAGGAGAATACAGCTTTGCTGGGGTTTTATATTTTGCCATAGTGATCCCCTATAGAGATATGGTGTGTAGTCCTTTCAGGTTGAAGCTTGGCTCTTATTACAGACATGGGGAATGTAGGACAGAAGAGTTTTCCCCACAGACCCTTTAATAAAGACTTTCATGTGATAAGTCAGCTGGTTTCTAAGTAAATCTCCTTTAGGTTTTTATACGGTGGCTTTTAGTTTGTTTGTGAAAGGGGATTACGTGAAATCTTGAAGGCACCTCAGCTTTGGGGAGTTTATATGTAAGAACTATTCTTCCCAGATAGTCTGTAAGGAATATTTCTTAGACTTTTTCCTGTTTGTATTCTCCCTAACTTAAACTATTTTTCTAAAATGTAAGGGCAGTTCTCCTGATTAGTTCATGAAACTGCACTATACAAACAGATGTTCCACACCAATACAAGGTGTTGGTGGCAGGGTGGTGTATAGTAATCCTGTATTTTATGCATGATTGCTCTATAAACCTACAACTTCTCTAATAAAGGAAAAAAGGAAAGGTCCAGACTCCATGTGGAACATAGAGGAAGGAGAGATGACTTCTAGATGAGGGGTTGGCGAAGGCTTTATCTCAAGTAGAACTGGAAAAGGGCGGTTCAGGTGGAGCAAACAAAGCAAGAACCAAAGGTATGAAGATAAAAAAAAAAAGTACAAAGAATAGCAAGTGATGAATCTGGGGGAATATGGTCAGAAAAATTCCAGAAAGGGAGCATGTTGTTTTGGATAGGATGTGTATATTTCTTCTTTAATTCTTAAAAGAAATGCCCCTTTTAGAGCTCACTTATACCCATGTACAAGGAAGATACTTGATACTGCATACAGAGATCATTTTTCCCTGACAAGAAGCTCAATAGCCTCACTAAGTAAAACCACACTGAGTTTAGGTTTCATAATCTTTGCATTTGACTCATGAATCCACAAATTGAACTCGACTATACAAAATAATAGCCAGGTAGCATTTGTTGAGCCCTACTGTGTGTTAGTTCCAAGCGCTTGAATGAGTTAACGTTTGTAAATCCTCATTACATCCTTATGAGGTAGACATGCTTTAGAGATGAGGAAACTGAGACATAAAAAGATTAAGCAACACCGTTTAATAATGGAGCTGACTACTTTCTGTTTTAGGGCCTTGGCTCTTCCGCTTGGTATCACCCCAGATCTTTTCCCTCTGCTCACCTTTCACATCTCAGGTAAAGTGTCATTCCCTCAGAGAGGTCTTACGTATTAGGAAAGGCAACCTCCTATCTCTACTTATGCTCTACCACGTTATCCTATTTTATCTGCTTCATATCACTCAAGACATTATCTTATATATTTATGTATGCTTATTGTTCATCTCCACTTTTAGAATGTGAGCTCTCTCAAGTTTATTTTTTTACTGCTCATATGCCTGGAAACCCAGAACTTTGCCAGGCATAATGTTAATAAGGCATTAAAAAATGTTGACTATTATCAATTCAATGTTCTGTAACCATAATTAAGGCTTCTGTGCTTTGGCTAAGATTATTTTTAAAATTTGGAAATTAAGCAGTGTCATATTACTGTGACCATGTAATTATTATTCTCTACTTAAATAAAATCCCAAAATATGTTCCAAAAAAATAAATAAATAAATAATGGAGCTGAGATTCAAATCCTGACAGACTAGCTGCCGAGTCGATACCCTTTCCCATCATGCTATACTTAATTGATCATGTTGAACCTTGTAGGACTCTGCTTTTGCTCTGAGTGAGAGGGGAGGCCTTTGAAAGAACTGAGTAAATGAATTACATGATCTGGCTTATGTTTTAAAGGCCACTTTGGCTGTTGTTTGGAAAATAGCCTTTAAAGAAGTAAGAGTACAGGCAGGGAGACCATTTAAGAGGCCATTATAATAATCTTGGTGACGGCTGATGGTGGCTTAGAACAGGATAGGGCAGTGGAGGTAATCATAAGTGGTCAGAATCTAGATATATTCTGAGCATGAATTGACAGGATTTCTGACTGATTGGTTGTGGAATGTGAAAAAGGAGTTAAAGATGACCCCAGGATTTTTGGACTAAGAAACTGGAAGAATAGAACTGCCGTTTAACAGAGGTACAGTAGGCTGTAGGAGGAGCAGATTTCTGGGGGAATATCAGTTTGTTCTTTGACAAACTAAATACAAGTTCCTTACTAGACATATAAGTGAAGATGGGGAGTATGCAGTTGGATATGTAAGTCTGGAGTTCACTGGGGAGGACAAAGCTGGAGATAATAATTTGGGAGTTATCAGAGTATGGATAGTGTTCAAAGTAATAAGCCTGGATGAGATCAGCCAGGGAGTAAATGTAGATAGAGGGTGTTGGAGGACTCCAATGTTCAGAGTTTGTGGAGAAAAGAAAGAACCAGCAAAGGATTCTGATGGGGAGTAGCAACTGAGGTAAGAGAAAAAGCAGGAGAACATGTTCTTGAAGCCAAGTGAAGGAAGTATTTCAAAGAGGAGGTAGTGATTGATTGGGTCAAATGCTGTTGATAGATCAGGTAAGAAAAGGACTGAGAATTTGAGTTTGCAATGTGGAATTTCAGTGGAGAAATGGGGGAGGGGTGAAAGCTTGATTGGAGCGGGTTCAAATAAGAAAATGGGAACTTCTGAAACCAGTAGGTACATGGTAGCATTTTAGGTCTGAATTTTTCCACTTCTATAAGTCTTATGGAGTAGTAAGGAGAATAAGGTTGGGGAGGACCCATCAGCACTTTTTCAACAAAACTAAGGGGCAGAAAAATCTCTCAAATTCCAGATTAAATGCTTCCTAAACCACAGCTAGGCAGTAAACCTATCAAGGAAATTCTGATGGTTTTCTGCGGGAAAAATGATGAATGTAGAAGAGCCAATCTAAGTGTGCTGGTTTGAATGTATTATGTCCCCCAGAAAAAGCCATATTCGTTGATGCAGTCTTGTGGGACAGACGTTTTGGTGCTGATTAGATTTGCATGGAAATGCGCCTCCTCCAACTGTAGGTGATAACTCTGATGAGATATTTCCATGGAGGTCTGGCCCCACCCATTCAGGGTGGGCCTTGATCAGTGGAGCCATATAAATGGGCTGACAAACAGAAGGAACTTGGTGAAGCTGAGAGTGACGTTTTGAAGAGGAGCTACAGCCAAGAGGGACACTTTGAAGAAAGCACAGGAGCTGCAGATGAGAGACAGTTTGAAAACGGCCATTGAAAGCAGACTCTTGCTCCGGAGAAGCTGAGAGAGGACAGATATCCCAAGTGCAACTAAGAGTGACATTTTTGAGGAACTGCAGCCTATAGAGGACCGTCCTGGGAGAAAGCCACTTTGAAACCAGAAATTTGGAGCAGACGCCAGCCGCGTGCCTTCCCAGCTAAGAGAGGTTTTCCAGACACCATTGGCCATCCTCCAGTGAAGGTACCCAATTGCTGATGTGTTACCTTGGACACTTTATGGCCTTAAGACTATAACTGTGTAACCAAGTAAACCCCCTTTTATAAAAGTCAATCCATTTCTGGTGTTTTGCATTCCGGCAGCATTAGCAAACTAAAACACTAAGATATCTCCAAATATTCAGTCCCAGAAGGAGAAGACTCCACTCTAAAAGGTGAATACAATAAAGGCTAGGACTGTACAGTCCTTGAGCATTGGGAAGCAGAGAGAAGAGGTATAGAAATTGTCCAGGGTAATCCAGAGTGTATCACTTTAGAAAGCAAGGACTATGTCCCTTGGCTAGAGTGGTGTGTGAAGCAGTCATTAAAGAAACTTGAGAAGCTCAGGTCTGGCAATAGAAGCTATCTTGAACCAGAATAGGTTTTGGATATCAGAGAAGGCTTGCGCTTCACAGAGTGCCATATCATAAGACAGTACATTCCTATAGCAACAGGGGACAGGTCTTAACAGCTGTAAAGCCTGAAAGTTACCTGGGTGGCCCATTCACCCCTTGAAACCCTCCTATTAGTATTTGAAAACCCAGTCTATTGATATGAATAACACAATATGAATGTTTGTAGTATCTAGACAAAGATAGGATAAGAGAAAAAAAATGAAAAAGGATAGCAAAGCTTTTCTACAGATGATGAAAACTACCAGAAAAATGGTTGCCACAAATGAGGACAAAATTGTATTCAGCATTCCAATATGATTTTTTTCTTACAAAAAAAAAAGCTTAATTGCACTTACGGAGGATTAAAAAAAAAAACAAAAAAACCCCACAAGAATTTAGGGAAGAGATGACCAGACAGTGGAGGTGGTAAACAGAAACAGAAACACATGAAAGAGCAATTGCCAGAATTTAGGAAAGAAGTAGAAGAGAAAGAAACTGTTTCAAAGATCAGTACCAAATTACAAAGAGCACGAAGGAGACTGATACCATGGGAAGTAGGAATACAAAGAAAAGTGAATAAAATATAACAAAAATAGAGATAAAAGGGATTCAAGAGAAAATGATAGAAAAAGATAGGCAAAAGAGAACCAACACAGGTATAGAGGCCCTAAAGTAGAAAACCAGAACAGGGAGACATAACATCTGTCAAAATACAATTTGAGAAACATTTCTGAAATAAAAGCTTCTATCTCTAAGTCTATCATGATTTTTAAAAAATCATTAATGGCTGTTGAATTTTGTGATATATCTTTTCTGCATCTCCATGCCCCCCCCCCCAGTCTCTTAATGCAGTGATTTAGATGTATAGATATTCTAATGTTAAGTCTTTGCGTTCATGAGATAAATTCTACTTGGTTGTATTGCTTTATGTTATATCTACATTGCTGGTTTGAATTTGCTAATTTATTTATTTCTTTATGGTTTTGTGTTTGTTTATATGTATCTATATTGATGAATGAAATTGCCCCATAATTTTCTTTTTTCAGACTATCCTTTTCTGGTTTGTGTGTCAAGGTTACGATAGCCTCATAAGATAATTGGGTGATCTTTTCCTGTTTTATATTTAAAAAAAAAATAAATAAATTACGGCAGAGATTGTCTCTTCCTTGAAGATTTTTATAAAATAGTCTGGGTTAAGTGGCTTTTTTTTTTTTTTTTTTTTTAATTTACATAAGTAAAATTCAGTCTTTTTTGTTGTACAGCTCTGTGAATTTTGACAAATACATTCAATCATGTAACTACTGATACAATCACGATGCAGAACATCTCCATGACTCCATCACACTAAAATATTTTCTCACGCTGCCTGTCTGTATTAACCCTTCTCTGGCAGCTACTGATATGCTGGGTTTTTAAATTGAGATTGCATTGAATTTATAGATCAATTTGGGAGTAATGGACATCTTCATAATCTTGAATGTTCCAGTGTATGATATGGTATATTTCTCCATTTATTTAGTTTTTTTTAAAAAAAGTCTTTGATCAGTGTTTTGTAGTTTTTGGCATGCAGATCTCAAACATATTTTGTTAGATTTATATCCTGCAGTATTGCTAAATTTATTTATTACTCTAGTAGCTCTTACCTTTCAGGTTGTCTGTAGACAATCTTTTCATCTGTGAAAAGAGACTGTTTTGTTTATTTTTTTTCTCTCATTACTCTGCCTTGGACCACTACTATGATTCCAAATAGGTATATTGAAAACAGACATTCTTGCCTTGTTCCATATCTTAGTAGGAAGGCATTCAGTCTCTCACCATTAAGTGTTATGCTAGCTGTAGGTTTTTCGTAGATTCCCTATATCAGATTAAGGAAGTCCACTTCTTGTCCTAGTTTGCTGATAGTTTTTATCATAAGTTGATGTTTAATTTTGTCAAATTCTTTTTCTGCCTCTGTGAAGATAATCATATGGTTTTTAATCTATGGATATGATGAAGTACAGTGATAGGTTTTCAAATGGTAGACCAGCTTGGTATTCCCTCGAGCAACCACAATTGGTCATATACTATTTTTAATATATATTTCTAAATGTGATTTTTAATATTTTGTTGAGGATTTTTATATCTCTTCACAAGAGGGATATTTGTTTTCTTACAATGTCTTTATCTGGTTTTGGTATCCGGGTAATGCTGATCTCATAAAATGAATTTGGAAGTGTTTCTCCCTCTTTTATTTTCCAGAAGAATTTGTGTAAAATTGGTATTATTTCTTCCTTAAGTGTTTGGAAGTATTCACCAATGAATTTGCCATTCTAGAGAGTTCTTTGTTGGAAAAATTTTAGCTTCTGTATTATATACAGGACTATTCAAGTTGTCTATCTTGTTATGAGAGAGGATAAATTCTATTTTAGGATCAACGTATAAGTAAAGGGACATATTCCTATATCAAAAATCCTTTGCCAGGACTTGTAAGGTATTCCTTCTCTTTCATCATTATTCTCGACAAGTTAAGCTGTGCCATGTCCCTGTTTGTTGATATAAGGCTTATTCCTTCTTCCTTAGGATAGTTTCCTGTTAGTGACACATAGACTGTCTGCATTCCCGGAAGCATTTACAATCTTTCCAGCAGTGTATGAGGATACTGATGTCACCGCATCCTTGTCAGCATTAAGTATTGCTGCTGCTTCTCAATCTGTAACTGATAGATTAAAATAAAATTCTCATTTTAATTTTTATTTCTTATACTGATTACATTTTTCATATGTTTATTAGCAATGCAGCTGAACTTTTTGGATCTTTGCTCCAGATGTTCACTGTGAGAAGAAGGAAGTTTGAGATTGTATGATAGTGAGGCCATGTCACTTAAATCTAATAAAAGTTAACCAGGGCGGGGCAAGATGGCAGACTGGTGAGCTGTATGTTTTAGTTACTCCTCCAGGAAAGTAGGTAAAAAGCCAGGAACTGCGTGGACTGGACACCACAGAGCAATCTGTCTTTGGGCATACTTCATACAACACTCATGAAAACGTGGAACTGCTGAGATCAGCGAAATCTGTAAGTTTTTGCGGCCAGGGGACCCGCGCCCCTCCCTGCCAGGCTCAGTCCCGGGGGAGGAGGGGCTGTCAGCTCCAGGAAGGAGAAGGGAGAATTGCAGTGGCTGCTCTCATCGGAAACTCATTCTACTGATTCAAACTCCAACCATAGATAGACTGAGGCCAGACACCAGAGACTCTGAGAGCAGCCAGCCCAGCAGAGAGGAGACGGGCATAGAAGGAAAACAACACAAGAAGCTCCAAAGTAAAAGCAGAGGATTTTTGGAGTTCTGGTGAACACAGAAAGGGGAAGGGCGGAGATCAGGCCTTGAGGCGCATATGCAAATCCCGAAGCAAGGCTGATCTCTCTGCCCAGGGCACCTTTCCTTAATGGCCCTGGTTGCTTTGTCTATTAGCATTTCAATAACCCATTAGATCTCTGAGGAGGGCCGTTTTTTTTTTTTGTTTTTTTTTTTGTTTTTTTTTTTTTTTAAATCCTTTTTGCTTTTTCTAAAACAATTACTCTAAGAAGCTCAATACAGAAAGCTTCAAAGAATTGAAATTTGGGCACGTCAAGTCAAGAGCAGAAATAAGAGAGCTCTGAGACAAAAGGCAATAATCCAGTGGCTGAGAAAATTCACTAAACAACACAACTTCCCAAGAAAAGGGGGGTGTCCGCTCACAGCCACCATCCTGGTGGACAGGAAACACTCCTGCCCATCGCCAGCCCCATAGCCCAGAGCTGCCCCAGACAACCCAGTGTGACGGAAGTGCTTCAAATAACAGGCACACACCACAAAACTGGGCGTGGACATTAGCCTTCCCTGCAACCTCAGCTGAATGTCCCAGAGCTGGGAAGGGGGAGCAGTGTGAATTAACAGAGCCCCATTCAGCCATCATTTGAGCAGACTGGGAGCCTCCCAACACAGCCCAGCAGCCCAGAACTGCCCTGGGGGGACGGCACTCACCTGTGACATAGCACAGTCATCCCTCAACAGAGGACCCGGGGTGCACAGCCTGGAAGAGGGGCCCACTTGCAAGTCTCAGGAGCCATACGCCAATACCAAAGACTTGTGGGTCAGTGGCAGAGACAAACTGTGGCAGGACTGAACTGAAGGATTAGACTATTGCAGTAGCTTTAAAACTCTAGGATCATCAGGGAGATTTGATTGTTAGGGCCACCCCCCCTCCCCGACTGCCCAGAAACACGCCCCACATACAGGGCAGGCAACACCAACTACACACGCAAGCTTGGGACACCAATTGGGCCCCACAAGACTCACTCCCCCACTCACCAAAAAGGCTAAGCAGGGGAGATCTGGCTTGTGGAGAACAGGTGGCTCGTGGACGCCACCTGCTGGTTAGTTAGAGAAAGTGTACTCCACGAAGCTGTAGATCTGATAAATTAGAGATAAGGACTTCAACTGGTCTACAAACCCTAAAAGAACCCTATCAAGGACAGCAAATGCCACGAGGCCAAAAACAACAGAAAATTATAAAGCATATGAAAAAACCAGACGATATGGATAACCCAAGCCCAAGCACCCAAATCAAAAGACCAGAAGAGACACACCTAGAGCAGCTACTCAAAGAACTAAAGATGAACAATGAGACCCTAGTACGGGATATGAAGGAAATCAAGAAGACCCTAGAAGAGCATAAAGAAGACATTGCAAGACTAAATAAAAAAATGGATGATCTTATGGAAATTAAAGAAACTGTTGACCAAATTAAAAAGATTCTGGACACTCATAGTACAAGACTAGAGGAAGTTGAACAACGAATCAGTGACCTGGAAGATGACAGAATGGAAAATGAAAGCATAAAAGAAAGAATGGGGAAAAAAATTGAAAAACTCGAAATGGACCTCAGGGATATGATAGATAATATGAAGCGTCCGAATATAAGACTCATTGGTGTCCCAGAAGGGGAAGAAAAGGGTAAAGGTCTAGGAAGAGTATTCAAAGAAATTGTTGGGGAAAACTTCCCAAATCTTCTAAACAACATAAATACACAAATCATAAATGCTCAGCGAACTCCAAATAGAATAAATCCAAAAAAACCCACTCCGAGACATATACTGATCACACTGTCAAACATAGAAGAGAAGGAGCAAGTTCTGAAAGCAGCAAGAGAAAAGCAATTCACCACATACAAAGGAAACAGCATAAGAGTAAGTAGTGACTACTCAGCAGCCACCATGGAGGCGAGAAGGCAATGGCACGATATATTTAAAATTCTGAGAGAGAGGAATTTCCAGCCAAGAATACTTTATCCAGCAAAGCTCTCCTTCAAATTTGAGGGAGAGCTTAAATTTTTCACAGACAAAGAAATGCTGAGAGAATTTGCTAACAAGAGACCTGCCCTACTGGAGATACTAAAGGGAGCCCTACAGACAGAGAAACAAAGACAGGACAGAGAGACTTGGAGAAAGGTTCAGTACTAAAGAGATTCGGTATGGGTACAATAAAGGATACTAATAGAGAGAGGGAAAAATATGGCAAACATAATCCAAAGGATAAGATGGCCGATTCAAGAAATGCCTTCACGGTTTTAACGTTGAATGTAAATGGATTAAACTCCCCAATTAAAAGATATAGATTCGCAGAATGGATCAAAAAAAATGAACCATCAATATGTTGCATACAAGAGACTCATCTTAGACACAGGGACACAAAGAAATTGAAAGTGAAAGGATGGAAAAAAATATTTCATGCAAGCTACAGCCAAAAGAAAGCAGGTGTAGCAATATTAATCTCAGATAAAATAGACTTCAAATGCAGGGATGTTTTGAGAGACAAAGAAGGCCACTACATACTAATAAAAGGGGCAATTCAGCAAGAAGAAATAACAATCGTAAATGTCTATGCACCCAATCAAGGTGCCACAAAATACATGAGAGAAACATTGGCAAAACTAAAGGAAGCAATTGATGTTTCCACAATAATTGTGAGAGACTTCAACACATCACTCTCTCCTATAGATAGATCAACCAGACAGAAGACCAATAAGGAAATTGAAAACCTAAACAATCTGATAAATGAATTAGATTTAACAGACATCTACAGGACATTACATCCCAAATCACCAGGATACACATACTTTTCTAGTGCTCACGGAACTTTCTCCAGAATAGATCATATGCTGGGACATAAAACAAGCCTCAATAAATTTAAAAAGATTGAAATTATTCAAAGCACATTCTCTGACCGCAATGGAATACAATTAGAAGTCAATAACCATCAGAGACTTAGAAAATTCACAAATACCTGGAGGTTAAACAACACACTCCTAAACAATCAGTGGGTTAAAGAAGAAATAGCAAGAGAAATTGCTAAATATATAGAGACGAATGAAAATGAGAACACAACATACCAAAACCTATGGGATGCAGCAAAAGCAGTGCTAAGGGGGAAATTTATAGCACTAAACGCATATATTAAAAAGGAAGAAAGAGCCAAAATCAAAGAACTAATGGATCAACTGAAGAAGCTAGAAAATGAACAGCAAACCAATCCTAAACCAAGTAGAAGAAAAGAAATAACAAGGATTAAAGCAGAAATAAATGACATAGAGAACAAAAAAACAATAGAAAGGATAAATATCACCAAAAGTTGGTTCTTTGAGAAGATCAACAAGATTGACAAGCCCCTAGCTAGACTGACAAAATCAAAAAGAGAGAAGACCCATATAAACAAAATAATGAATGAAAAAGGTGACATAACTGCAGATCCTGAAGAAATTAAAAAAATTATAAGAGGATATTATGAACAACTGTATGGCAACAAACTGGATAATGTAGAAGAAATGGACAATTTCCTGGAAACATATGAACAACCTAGACTGACCAGAGAAGAAATAGAAGACCTCAACCAACCCATCACAAGCAAAGAGATCCAATCAGTCATCAAAAATCTTCCCACAAATAAATGCCCAGGGCCAGATGGCTTCACAGGGGAATTCTACCAAACTTTCCAGAAAGAACTGACACCAATCTTACTCAAACTCTTTCAAAACATTGAAAAAAATGGAACACTACCTAACTCATTTTATGAAGCTAACATCAATCTAATACCAAAACCAGGCAAAGATGCTACAAAAAGGAAAACTACCGGCCAATCTCCCTAATGAATATAGATGCAAAAATCCTCAACAAAATACTTGCAAATCGAATCCAAAGACACATTAAAAAAATCATACACCATGACCAAGTGGGGTTCATTCCAGGCATGCAAGGATGGTTCAACATCAGAAAAACAATCAATGTATTACAACACATTAAAAACTCGAAAGGGAAAAATCAATTGATCATCTCAATAGATGCTGAAAAAGCATTTGACAAAATCCAACATCCCTTTTGATAAAAACACTTCAAAAGGTAGGAATTGAAGGAAACTTCCTCAACATGATAAAGAGCATATATGAAAACCCACAGCCAGCATAGTACTCAATGGTGAGAGACTGAAAGCCTTCCCTCTAAGATCAGGAACAAGACAAGGATGCCCGCTGTCACCACTGTTATTCAACATTGTGCTGGAAGTGCTAGCCAGGGCAATCCGGCAAGACAAAGAAATAAAAGGCATCCAAATTGGAAAAGAAGAAGTAAAACTGTCATTGTTTGCAGATGATATGATCTTATATCTAGAAAACCCTGAGAAATCAACGATACACCTACTAGAGCTAATAAACAAATTTAGCAAAGTAGCGGGATACAAGATTAATGCACATAAGTCAGTAATGTTTCTATATGCTAGAAATGAACAAACTGAAGAGACACTCAAGAAAAAGATAACATTTTCAATAGCAACTAAAAAAATCAAGTACCTAGGAATCAACTTAACCAAAGATGTAAAAGACCTATACAAAGAAAACTACATAACTCTACTAAAAGAAATAGAAGGGGACCTTAAAAGATGGAAAAATATTCCATGTTCATGGATAGGAAGGCTAAATGTCATTAAGATGTCAATTCTACCCAAACTCATCTACAGATTCAATGCAATCCCAATCAAAATTCCAACAACCTACTTTGCAGACTTGGAAAAGCTAGTTATCAAATTTATTTGGAAAGGGAAGATGCCTCGAATTGCTAAAGACACTCTAAAAAAGAAAAACGAAGTGGGAGGACTTACACTCCCTGACTTTGAAGCTTATTATAAAGCCACAGTTGCCAAGACAGCATGGTACTGGCACAAAGATAGACATATAGATCAATGGAATCGAATTGAGAATTCAGAGATAGACCCTCAGATCTATGGCCGACTGATCTTTGATAAGGCCCCCAAAGTCACCGAACTGAGCCATAATGGTCTTTTCAACAAATGGGGCTGGGAGAGTTGGATATCCATATCCAAAAGAATGAAAGAGGACCCCTACCTCACCCCCTACACAAAAATTAACTCAAAATGGACCAAAGATCTCAATATAAAAGAAAGTACCATAAAACTCCTAGAAGATAATGTAGGAAAACATCTTCAAGACCTTGTATTAGGAGGCCACTTCCTAGACTTTACACCCAAAGCACAAGCAACAAAAGAGAAAATAGATAAATGGGAACTCCTCAAGCTTAGAAGTTTCTGCACCTCAAAGGAATTTCTCAAAAAGGTAAAGAGGCAGCCAACTCAATGGGAAAAAATTTTTGGAAACCATGTATCTGACAAAAGACTGATATCTTGCATATACAAAGAAATCCTACAACTCAATGACAATAGTACAGACAGCCCAATTATAAAATGGGCAAAAGATATGAAAAGACAGTTCTCTGAAGAGGAAATACAAATGACCAAGAAACACATGAAAAAATGTTCAGCTTCACTAGCTATTAGAGAGATGCAAATTAAGACCACAATGAGATACCATCTAACACCGGTTAGAATGGCTGCCATTAAACAAACAGGAAACTACAAATGCTGGAGGGGATGTGGAGAAATTGGAACTCTTATTCATTGTTGGTGGGACTGTATAATGGTTCAGCCACTCTGGAAGTCAGTCTGGCAGTTCCTTAGAAAACTAGATATAGAGCTACCATTCGATCCAGCGATTGCACTCCTCGGTATATACCCGGAAGATCGGAAAGCAGTGACACGAACAGATATCTGCACGCCAATGTTCATAGCAGCATTATTCACAATTGCCAAGAGATGGAAACAACCCAAATGTCCTTCAACAGAGGAGTGGATAAATAAAATGTGGTATATACACACGATGGAATACTACGCGGCAGTAAGAAGGAACGATCTGGTGAAACATATGACAACATGGATGAACCTTGAAGACATAATGCTGAGCGAAATAAGCCAGGCACAAAAAGAGAAATATTATATGCTACCACTAATGTGAACTTTGAAAAATGTAAAACAAATGGTTTATAATGTAGAATGTAGGGGAACTAGCAGTAGAGAGCAATTAAGGAAGGGGGAACAATAATCCAGGAAGAACAGATAAGCTATTTAACGTTCTGGGGATGCCCAGAAATGACTATGGTCTGTTAATTTCCGATGGTTGTAGTAGGAACAAGTTCACTGAAATGTTGCTATATTATGTAACTTTCTTGGGGTAAAGTAGGAACATGTTGGAAGTTAAGCAGTTATCTTAGGTTAGTTGTCTTTTTCTTACTCCCTTGCTATGGTCTCTTTGAAATGCTCTTTTATTGTATGTTTGTTTTCTTTTTAACTTTTTTTTTCATACAGGTGATTTGAAAAAAGAAGGGAAAGTTAAAAAAAAAAAAAAAAAAAAAAAAAAAAAGACAAACAAGGGGAAAAAAAAAAAAAAAAAAGATGTAGTGCCCCCTTGAGGAGCCTGTGGAGAATGCAGGGGTATTCGCCTACCCCACCTCCATGGTTGCTAACATGACCACAGACATAGGGGACTGGTGGTTTGATGGGTTGAGCCCTCTACCATAAGTTTTACCCTTGGGAAGACGGTTGCTGCAAAGGAGAGGCTAGGCCTCCCTGTATTTGTGCCTAAGAGTCTCCTCCTGAATGCCTCTTTGTTGCTCAGATGTGGCCCTCTCTCTCTGGCTAAGCCAACTTGAAAGGTGAAATCACTGCCCTCCCCCCTACGTGGGATCAGACACCCAGGGAAGTGAATCTCCCTGGCAACGTGGAATATGACTCCCAGGGAGGAATGTAGACCTGGCACCGTGGGACGGAGAACATCTTCTTGACCAAAAGGGGGATGTGAAAGGAAATGAAATAAGCTTCAGTGGCAGAGAGATTCCAAAAGGAGCCGAGAGGTCACTCTGGTGGGCACTCTTATGCACACTTTAGACAACCCTTTTTAGGTTCTAAAGAATTGGGGTAGCTGGTGGTGGATACCTGAAACTATCAAACTACAACCCAGAACCCATGAATCTCGAAGACAGTTGTATAAAAATGTAGCTTATGAGGGGTGACAATGGGATTGGGAAAGCCATAAGGACCAAACACCACTTTGTCTAGTTTATGGATGGATGTGTAGAAAAGTAGGGGAAGGAAACAAACAGACAAAGGTACCCAGTGTTCTTTTTTACTTCAATTGCTCTTTTTCACTCTAATTATTATTCTTGTTATTTTTGTGTGTGTGCTAATGAAGGTGTCAGGGATTGATTTAGGTGATGAATGTACAACTATGTAATGGTACTGTAAACAATCGAAAGTACAATTTGTTTTGTATGACTGCGTGGTATGTGAATATATCTCAATAAAATGATGATTTAAAAAAAAAAAAAAAGTTAACCAACTTGCAGAGTAATAGGAGTAAAGTAGTTTTCTTATTGCCATCAAACTCTCTCTTTTAATTCACCAATGTTCTTTCTCAGAATATTTTTACCTCTAAGAAAATTATCAGTCAGAGCTTTCAACTTTGATATATGCAATAGATGCATTCCTACCAATTTATATATAAATTGACTTATTAATTGTATCTCGTTTAGATACATTAGGGAAGGTCACAGTATTCTAGCATTAATTATTCTGTGTTTTTAATACAGTTCTTGTATTTGTAAGATTTATACCAGGTGTCTTATAGGACTTGACTTGTTTGTATGAGAGAAAAACTACAGTTGGTTTTTAGGAATTTCCTGACAACTTGTCTTGCAATGTTAAAAATTCAGAGATTTTATGCTTTGATTCTATTTCTTAGAAGTTCTTATTAGTGAACTAGGAAAACAATTCTGTGTTTCAGACATATTAGCTATTTATTTTCCTGGTTCATTCTGTGTTCAGAGCAATTTTTGTAACCTTTTTATGCCATGCTTGTCTTGTTTTTCAAATGCTATTTTGGTGACAGGACGTTTTTATGTACTATTTTGTGATTTATTCCAATAAGGACTTTTTCCCCCTTCCTCCCCTATTTTTTTCTCACTGTTTTGAAGGACCTTTTTAATTTCAAGCAGTTTTATTTGAATTAATTATTCAATTAAAAAGTTGAATTACTGAAAAAATGTATTCTGTAACATATCTGCTATCCTCTAACCAGAAGTAATAAATATTAATGTTTTTACTTTTTAGAGAAACAAAATACTGGGGATATTAGAGATGAAATTCAAGTCCCTTGTGTTCTTTACATTCCTCTATACATCTATATTAATCCATATAGTATTTTTAGTGTTTTTTTTTTAACTTTTTAAACATCATTTCAGACTTACAGTAAAATTGCAAGAATAGTACAAAGAATTCCCAAATATCCTTCACCGAGATTCCCCAATACTATATTTGCTTTATCATTTTCTCTTTTGCAGAATCGTTTTCAGTGTTTCCTAAAAACAAAGAGATTACCAAAGTTAGAAAATTAACATTAATAGAATACTATTATCTAACCTACATACCTCATCAGATTCAATTGTTCCAAATAATGTTCTTTCTCGAAAACAAATCTTGGGTCATTCATTATATTTAGTTGTCATGTCTCTTTGGTCTCTTTTAATGTATACTAGTTCCTCTGTCTTTTGACTTTCATGACATTGACATTTTTTGAAGAATACAGTTCAGTTATTTTATAGACTGTCCCTCAATTTGGATTTGTCTCAAGTTTCCTTATGATTGGATTCAAGTTATATATCTTTGGTAGGAATATTATAGAAGTGATATTGTTTTATTTTCTGTGCATCATATCAGAAGCCGCTTGATGTCAGTTTGTCATGTGGCTGATGCTAGGATCAATGTATAAGTAAAGGAATCACTTGGTTAAGGTGGTATCTGCAAGGTTTCTCCATTTTACATTTATAGTAATTAATAAGTATCTTGTGAAGAAATAGTTTGAGTCCATATAAATGTCGTCTTACTCATCAGTTAGCCACTAGTTTACCATCTATTGATGATTCTTGCTTGAATTGATTATTAGGAATGGCAATTTATCTTATTCCATTATTCCTTCTACATTTACTAGTTTGTATTCTACTCTAAGAAAGAGTTGTTTCTTCACCAGCATATATGTATGTATTTATAGAGCAGTATGGATTCATGGATTCTTATTTTATTCAAAGGGTTGTAATCTGTAACTGTCATTTGCTTGATTCTCAAATTAGCCCAGGTTTTTTGTTATGTTTTAAAATTTACATTAATTTAATTACTGAACTTATTGTTTTTATAGCTTACTTTTTTTCACACAAAGTTATGTTTTTGAAATTTGTCCACAGTAATCTAGTTAATTTACTTATTTATAATTGCTAGATAAATATTTTTTTCATTTCTCTACTGATGGATGTTTGGACAATTTTGAGTGTCTGCAATTATAAACAGTATTGTAGTGCTGCAGTGAATACCTTGTACATATTTCCTTGTGTACAGATGTTAGAATTTTTCTAGGTAGCATGTGCAGAAGAGAAATTGCTGGGTCATTGTCTATGAACATTTTCAGCTTCTCCAGATATTGTCAAATTAATTGCTTTCTTCAGAAACCATACCAAATGATACTCCCAACGGTAGTATATGAGAATTCCTATCTATTTATGTCCCCTCCAGAAGTTAGTGTGGCCCTGTTTTTAAAGTTTTGTGGGAAAATGGCATCTCATTTTATTTTGTATTTTCCCTAATTTCTAATCAGGTCAGATATCTTTTCATGGATTTATTGGCCATTCTGGTTTTTATGTGTGTGGATTGCCTAACTGGATACTTTGCCTATTTTTCTTTTGGATTATTTTTCTTTTTCTGATTGATTTTTGTGAGTTTAAGGGGTTTTAAAAATTCTTCACTTACTGATAATTGCTATATTCTTCTATAATCTGTATTCATTTTTTCCCCTGGTGAAATATCTTTTAATTGGGAAGAGTGGATAAGATATAATACTGAAGTGAGAGTTCATTTTTGATAGAACTATAATAACAAGAGAGAAGCCAGAGCATAAAAGTACAAATACAGTAATTATATTAGATGTAATGGACAAAACATCACAATTCAAAGGTAGAAAATGTCAGATAGGATGAAAAACCAAGACCCAACTATATGCTGTTAGCAAAAATATTATTTTCAATAAAGGTATGCAAGTAAGTTAAATTAAATGATGGAAAAAGATATACTATGCTAACAATAATTAAAAAAAACTGGAGTTGCCATATCAATATTAAACAAAGTATATTTTAGAGTAAATAATATGACCATGGATTAAATTTGGTCATTTCACAATGATAATGAGGTTATAAAAATCCTAATCTTTATAGACCAATGAAAGAGCTTGAAAATAAACAGAAATTATAGAACTTCAAGGAGAAACAGATTAATCCAAAATTATAGTAAGGTGTTCAATACTTGATAGAACAAGTAGACAGAAATTCAATAAGAACACAAAAGACTTAAACAGCACTAACAATCAAATTGACCTATTTGACATTTGTAGAACCCTATACCCAATAACAGTAGATACAGTTCTTTTCAAATACATATTCTGGGCCATGAAAGACAGACCATATTCCAGGCTACAAAGCAGATTTCAATAAATTTAAAAGAATTCAAGTCATACACATGATGTTTTATGGTGAAAATGGAATTAAGATAGAAATCAAAAACTGAAAGATACCTGGAAAATCCTCAAATATTTGGAAAACAAATAACACACTTCTAAATAGTCTGTGATTCAATTATGAAATTAAAAAAAAATATTTTAACTAAGTAAAAATGAAGATAACATGTAAAATTATTTGGGATGCAACTGAAACAGTTTTTAGAAATTTATGTCCCAAAATGTTCTATATTCATTTTTGCTCCAGATTTCTTCTCAGAATAATTGTTCAGAAATATAAAGTAAAAATATAATTCCTCTCATATTTCTTTGGCCTGCTGGCTCAGATGTTAATTTACTTCAGAAACCTGCCCACATATTAATTATGATCTGCATGTTTGCCACTTGACAATGAAAGACATTTTGAGGCCACATTGAATATAAGTAATCAAATCTACCCTTGGAAAGTCACATTCCACGCCACACTAATTTTTCTTTCTCTTTGCCAAGACTGGCTTTCTGGAATGGAAGGAAGGATGTAGCAATAGAGATATATGTTTACCTTTGTACTTAAGTTTCTCATTTCTAGAGTACATGATGAATGATGTGTTGGCAGATTTTGAAACTAAAACGTAAAAAAAAGCCTTAAACTTTCCAAATATGAAATTCTCGAAGCAAAATAGTGTGCTCATAACTATAACATCTTTTTTTGAGATTATAATATCTGGTATTAAAGGCTTTAAATACTTTGATAAACTGTATATATAAACAGTAATCAGCTCATTGCATAGTCTTTCATGTTGAAGGTTTAGGTGACAGCAGTATTCTAATGGTAAACATGAGAAATTTTCTACCTGTTTGGAGCCAGAATATATAATGCAGATGTGCCATTACAGTTACTGGTGGTGACTTTGCGGTCAAAATTCCTAGATTCAGATACTGGATCTACCTTCAGCTAGGTGATCATGGTCAAGTTATTTAAACTTTAAGAATTTTTTTTTTCCTTTTCTGCCTATTTCCTCATCTTTAAAATGGGTATGATAATAACAATACCTACCTCATAGGTTGTTATGAGATTATTTTGATACATAGAGAGAGGACAGAAAAAACTTTTAGAATGGTGCTGTTATATAGTAGGTGCTCAATCATTGCTACTCTTATTTAGAAAAGAACAATTGTAATAAGATTGCCTTTTGTATGCTTAGTAGCTATTAGATACCATGTTTAAAAAAATAAAGATCAAGTGACTTGTCCACCTTATTTACAGAGTTGAAACTGTAGGACAGCCAGACAGAAGAGACAGTATAGGAGTGTGTGCAGAAAAACAGAACGGATATGACTCTTTGCAGCGGGATCAAGCAGTGTGCGTTAGTACAAATGGTAAGAGTTAAATAACTGTCATTCTTCTTGAAATATATGAATTACTATAGTAAAATATGCATCTATCCCAAAATTATACATTTATTGTAGGACATAAGAAGTTTTAGGTCTTGGTGACATATGGCTACTACATACAAAGTATTGTTTGAAACCCTTTACAAATAAATCATCTAATCATTCTAACAACTCTTTGAGGTGGGTGGTAGTGTTATACCCATTTTATAGATGATGAAAACTGAGGTACAGAGAATTTAAGTAACTGGCTTAAATTCGCAGAGCTAGGAAGTGACTACTGGGATTTGAATCAGGCAGGCTGTCTCTGAATTCTGTGTATAGGTCAACATACTCATTTTATAGATTAGGATACTGGGGAGGGTTTACTTAATTTGTGCTCTAATATCTCTAGTGCTCTTTCGTATCTTATTCCACAGTTATCATTTTTAAAAATCACTGCCCAGACATGTTAATGAGGTCAGGTATTAGGTAGAACAAGATTATCATTTATTTCATACAAAATAGTCTTGCTGTTTTACAGGATGTACATTTGTGATGGAATTAAGTTTCTTTTGATGCTCTCCATGTGGGAAACCCAGTTTCTGTTGGATAAGAGTAGAGCTCTGGACCAGAACTCTAAAGTGTGATTGATGTTTTAACTTTTTCTCCTGTAAAGAGGATGAGAGGTTAATTTTGACATATTTAAATGCATTATCTATGATCTGTTGACATTCCAAAATGTTTTCTTTATCTGAATTAGGAAATTAGCAGTGTTACCAATAATCTAGAACCTGTTTCAGTTCTCTTAGAATTATTGCTCATTATGTAAATGATTCTTTACCTTTTTAGGTGCAGTTTTTGTAAACGGAAAAGAAATGACTAATCAGTTGCCTGCAGTTACTTCTGGGTCCACTGTCACATTTGACATTGAAGCTGTGACTCTAGGAACCACCAATGAAGGGGGAAACTTCAAGCTTCGAGTAACTATTAGCTCAAATAACAGAGAAGTGGTTTTTGATTGGTTACTTGATCAATCATGTGGTTCTCTTTACTTTGGATGCTCATTTTTCTATCCTGGATGGAAAGTGTTAGTCTTTTAGATTTTTGGATGAGTGGCTTTGGTTTGCAGGGTTTTAACATAGCTCTTCTTGGCTCAGTTTAGTTGTAATTGATAAAAATAGTTGGATTCATCTCTCAGTCAATTGGAAATGAAAAATGTTTACGGAATTCATTTCGGAATATTTTAGCAATAAGATACTTGAATTTTGTGGACAAAATCATATTGCAGCTAATTTAATTTTTAGCATAGTAGCAGTTGAAATAATACATCATAAAAATCTAATTGTTTTAAAAGTTGGCTACTAAAATAGAAAAAAGTCAATATAATATTATTTTATTAAATCTTTATGTTTTAAGAATCCAAGACCATGTAAAACTAGAATAAAACAACAGAAATAGACCAGATAGAAGCCAGAGTTCTGTAATATACATTCACTCATGTGCTCTCCACATGAGTATGTTGAATATTCTCTTCATGTCAGGTGTTTAATAAGCAGTGTTGACTTTAATCTTATGCTCAATAATCTTTAAGTCCCAAAAGCTTTATAATGTTTGCATTTTTAAAAATTCTGAGCAGATGTCTATAATAGTCAAAGTATTTTCTTTTGTTCTCTTTGCAGTTTGATTCAAGGTAGGCTAGTGGATTTTTGCAGGGTAAAACTATTTATGGAAGTAGCATATGCAACAGTGTTAGCCATTTCACAGGTGTGTAATATGCACATGTGCATATCCAGCCTCGGTGATATGCATGCATCCTTTATAGCATATGATCTGCTGTTTAATGTCAGTTTGATAAATGGTCTTTGAGTGGACCAAACATAGCTTAAATACTTGACCTATTTTTTGAAAACTTAAATTTGTGTAAAATATTTATTTGACAAACTTAGTATGTAAAAACGATGGTCTTAACTTGCTATACCAGCCTACGGAATTTTTATTAATGTGAATTTTTTTTGTACTTTTTACCAGTAGAAAAACATTTAGAAAAGCAAGTTTGATATTTTTGTAAGATAATTTATTTGCAGATTCAAATTCCCTGTTAGGCAATCATGACCTTTTTCCCCTGCCTTTTATATATAAGTAAGTAGCCTTTCACTTTGGTTAGTGATTACTAAGAAAATTGTGCTAGAATGTAGATTCCTTGTCCAGATGCCTGAAACAAAATAAAAAAAACTAAAAGTTACATATGTGTATTTTTTTCTATGAGATTTGATTAATTCACTTTTAATCTGTTTTCTGTATTAACCACGTAGTGTTCAGTAGAAGGGAGAGGGGGCTTCTTGTGCTCCAGTCATTTTAATTCAGGCTTCACTATAACTTATGAATGGATAACTTGTTCTTTTTTATATTCTGCATATTTGATACCAGGCATCATGCCTGATACATAACATGTGCACAATAAATGTTGGTTGGAATGAAAGTAGATGAGTTATTTTCTCTAGAACTTCATGTGATTCCCTTCCTTCAGCAAACATTGACTGAGTATCTTTGTTTCTAATCCTCTGTAAGAGAATGGTGTCTTAAATTTATGCCTGTAGAAACCAATCTGTCTTTTCACAAAAGTGACTTAAACCTAACTTAATTCTAGACAGAAGTGGATTGTAATATTTTTAATTCTGAAAATAATTTAAATATTGATTTTCCTTTTTTTTTTTTTGAACTGTGAACTGAAGATTTTTCTAAAGCTAATTCATTTCTGCTCAGAGAGATAAGCCTAGTATTCCAAAACTATTTGTGTGCAAATAGTAAAATGCCTACTCTCTAGTAGACCTTACGCTTGGAGAGAAGAGAGAGTTTGGGTGATGATAAGAAGAGTTGACATTTATTGAGCCTTACTATGTGTGAGACACAGTGCTGAATTTTTTAAATACATTGACTATCATATTGACTCTATATGCATATTTATGATATTGGTATTACTATTATTTTTACTTTGCAGAGGAGGAAACAGGCTCAAGAGATGTGAACGTACTTGTTTAAAGTCATGGCTAGTAGCTAGTCTAGCCACACTTCTCGCCCCAAACTGTTTTACTACGGAGTCCCAGCTCTGAACCATTACGGTCTTGGCAGGAGTGGACATGAAGGGGAAAGCCCCAGTTGTAGATAAGAACGATAAAATTAAAGAATTGGTATCTAATTAATCCTGTAGGTAAAAAGGTTTATTTTCAAAAAAATGAGTTGGAATGAGAAAGACCAGTCAATAGGCTGTCATCCTTGAGAGAAACATAACTGTAAAATGAGCCAGTCAGTGCTGGTAGGGATATATATCCAATGGATATTTGAATTAGGACCTAAAGCACTTGATTGATATGAGGGTAGAAAAACGAGTTAAATTGGATTTGTAGCCTGATTGGTTGGGGATATCCATAATTAGAGAAGTAATTTTCATTGAATTAGAACTTTATGTTTAGTTAGGAGTTGTGCTCTTTAAGGAGTACATTATCAAAACGCAGTTTGTTTAAAGAAGAGCCCAGAAGGTCTGATAAATTCTCTTTGTGCCATAGTAGGCTTGCTACTGTAATGAACAGAATTCTACTGTGCTCCATGTTTTTCTCTCTGTTCCTTAAACATTCTGGATAAACTGCAAAAAGTTTATTATAATTGATTATGCTAAGAGTTGGCCATGGTAGGATAGTCTGAAGGGACAGGAGTGGTCTGGCCCTGATGAACTCTTAAAATGACCTGCTGAACTCTGTTTCAGTATAGGACCACACTGAGGGAGAACTTCTGGAACTAGAATTAAAACTGAGCAGGATAGATTCAAAGAGATTAAAGGAAATCTTGGTTTATTCTAAACCAAAGTGGGGAAAGGGAATATCCCAGATAGAAAATCCAAGAAAGCAAGCTACTGTATTTCTGAACCCTACAGAACTGAAAAGGAAGCTCTGTGAAGTTAGCAAAGCTTTCCAGAATCTCATGACATTCAAGTTTTGAAAAATTTATGTCACATGAAAACAATCTACGGAAAAATATCAAGGAAAAATCCCATAGAGTCATTATAAGAAAAAAGATTAAGTAGCAGAATAACATCTTTACAGACAATGAAGACATGCTGGAAAGATACCCACACAACAAATTGTTTACTATCTATTTCAAAGTGAATTCAGGGAACAATGTTACTTTGATCCCTTACTGAGGAATTTACTAGAAAATGAGTTTCAGATATCGATATGACTAGAGAGACATCAACGTAAGGACTGGTGGTGAACATTAAATATATAGTTACGTGTAGAATTAAGACTAAATGATAGCTATGAGAGAATAGCATGTAATGGTTATGTCTCTGATAATGTAGATTTAGTACAACTCAAAAAATGGGGAAAGCAGATGCAAAACACATCTTTTATGTTTTCAGTAATCACATTGATAGTATTGTTGACTGTTGTATGTGTAATGAGATAAAACAACTGAAGAGTTATGGGATATTCTAATTTTTCCCTTCCTTGTGTCCTAGAATCAGGATTCTCTGTATGGACTAAAGGATATAAATGAAAATTATATTAATATTCATTCATACATATTCTAGCTTTGTCCACTGAAAAACTAGAAACAGTGACAACTCAGTAGCAGAAAGCATTCGTAGTGACCAGTTTGTATTCCTGACTTACCATTTCTCACTAAAAGAAACCAGGGCTTCTTGGAGGAATAGCTGATTCCACATGTGGGACAAGAAATACACAAGATGAACCTGGAACAGAAATACCAGATTCAAGGAATACCAGGTCTCACAGGGGTAGGTGAAAAGGTCTCAAGCCAACTTGAAGTGATTCCTACTAGCCAAAGATGGGCCAATTTGATCTTCAGTAATGACAATAATTGTAATGAATTGAAACCCATCATATATGTTTACATTCATGGGCTTAATGAAAAAATTTGGTCACCTTCAGAGGATGACAGGGAACCAACGCATGGTCTTGTAAACTAAAAATAAAGAGAAAGGATCAACCATTTATCCTGACTTTCTTATAAGAACTGTACCACTAGATAACCAAAGAATAGATGAGTGAAGTGTCTCTTTATAAAAGTATTCTATCTAATAAATGTCATTTTCAAATCCCAAAGAGTAGATATAGACATTAAGTATTAACAGCTGCTAAGATCACAAAGTGACAGCCAGATATTGTGTATCTCCTGTAGTCTTGCCAAACTCTTACAGTACTACCAAAGAAATCACACCTGATTCTAATCCAATCCCTAGACCCAGCTGCTAATTTGCAGGAAATAGCAAGGACAGAGGAGAAACTCTACAGGTCAAATGGCCTGCGTTTGTCAACAGATAAATTTTAAGGATATAGAAGGGAAGCCTTAAATGAAAAGAGATGTAAAAGACATTAAATTTTTAGCAAAACTAAACTATTGTGACTAAGGATACTCATTTAGGTGATAAAACCATAAAAAGAAAAATGCAAGGAAGAAATTACTGTAAAAGTCACATAATGCTTCCTTTTGACAGGAAGGAGGGGTTTGTGATTGGGAAGGGACACACTGAAGAAGTTTCTGAATGGTCAGGCAAAGTTTTATTTCTTGATCTGGATAGTGGTCTTGTGATAATTCATTAAGCTATACATTTGAACTGTGGTTTTCTGAGTCTGTTTTATTTTACGATAAAAAGAATGTTTTTTAAAATGTACTAGAGAGGCGGGGCAAGATGGCAGACTGGTGAGCTGTATGTTTTAGTTACTCCTCCAGGAAAGGAGGTAGAAAGCCAGGAACTGCGTGGACTGGGCACCACAGAGCAATCTGACTTTGGGCATACTTCATACAACACTCGTGAAAACGTGGAACTCCTGAGATCAGCGAAATCTGTAAGTTTTTGCGGCCAGGGGACTCGCGCCCCTCCCTGCCAGGCTCAGTCCCGTGGGAGGAGGGGCTGTCAGCTCCGGGAAGGAGAAGGGAGAACTGCAGTGGCAGCCCTTATGGGAAACTCATTCTACTGATCCAAACTCCAACCATAGATAGACTGAGACCAGACACCAGAGAATCTGAGAGCAGCCAGCCCAGCAGAGAGGAGACAGGCATAGAAAAAAAACAACACGAAAAACTCCAAAATAAAAGCGGAGGATTTTTGGAGTTCTGGTGAACATAGAAGGGGGAAGGGCAGAGCTCAGGCTGGAGCTCAGGCCCTGAGGCGCATATGCAAATCCCAAAGAAAAGCTGACCTCTCTGCCCTGTGGACCTTTCCTTAATGGCCCTGGTTGCTTTGTCTCTTAGCATTTCAATAACCCATTAGATCTCTGAGGAGGGCCCTTTTTTTTTTTTTTTTTTTAAATCCTTTTTTCTTTTTCTAAAACAATTACTCTAAGAAGCCCAATACAGAAAGCTTGAAAGACCTGCAATTTGGGCAGGTCAAGTCAAGAGCAGAACTAGGAGAGCTCTGAGACAAAAGGCAATAATCCAGTGGCTGAGAAAATTCACTAAACACCACAACTTCCCAAGAAAAGGGGGGTGTCCGCTCACAGCCATCATCCTGGTGGACAGGAAACACTCCTGCCCATCGCCAGCCCCATAGCCCAGAACTGCCCCAGACAACCCAGTGTGACGGAAGTGCTTCAAATAACAGGCACACACCACAAAACTGGGCATGGACATTAGCCTTCCCTGCAACCTCAGCTGATTGTCCCAGAGTTGGGAAGGTAGAGCAGTGTGAATTAACAAAGCCCCAATCAGCCATCATTTCAGCAGACTGGGAGCCTCCCTACACAGCCCAGCAGCCCAGAACTGCTCTGGGGGAACGGCACTCACCTGTGACATAGCACAGTCATCCCTCAACAGAGGACCAGGGGGTGCACGGCCTGGAAGAGGGGCCCACTTGCAAGTCTCAGGAGCCATACGCCAATACCAAGGACTTGTGGGTCAGTGGCAGAGACAAACTGTGGCAAGACTGAACTGAAGGATTAGACTATTGCAGCAGCCTTAAAACTATAGGATCACCAGGGAGATTTGATTGTTAGAGCCACCCCCCCCACTCCCTGGCTGCCCAGAAACACGCCCCATATACAGGGCAGGCAACACCAACTACACACGCAAGCTTGGTACACCAATTGGACCCCACAAGACTCACTCCCCCACTCACCAAAAAGGCTAAGCAGGGGAGAACTGGCTTGTGGAGAACAGGTGGCTCGTGGACGCCACCTGCTGGTTAGTTAGAGAAAGTGTACTCCACGAAGCTGTAGATCTGATAAATTAGAGATAAGGACTTCAATTGGTCTACAAATCCTAAAAGAACCCTATCAAGTTCAGCAAATGCCACGAGGCCAAAAACAACAGAAAATTATAAAGCATTTGAAAAAAACAGACGATATGGATAACCCAAGCCCAAGCACCCAAATCAAAAGATCAGAAGAGACACAGCACCTAGAGCAGCTACTCAAAGAACTAAAGATGAACAATGAGACCATAGTACAGGAGACAAAGGAAATCAAGAAGACCCTAGAAGAGCATAAAGAAGACATTGCAAGACTAAATAAAAAAATGGATGATCTTATGGAAATTAAAGAAACTGTTGACCAAATTAAAAAGATTCTGGACACTCATAGTACAAGACTAGAGGAAGTTGAACAACGAATCAGTGACCTGGAAGATGACAGAATGGAAAATGAAAGCATAAAAGAAAGAATGGGGAAAAAAATTGAAAAACTCGAAATGGACCTCAGGGATATGATAGATAATATGAAACGTCCAAATATAAGACTCATTGGTGTCCCAGAAGGGGAAGCAAAGGGTAAAGGTCTAGGAAGAGTATTCAAAGAAATTGTTGGGGAAAACTTCCCAAATCTTCTAAACAACATAAATACACAAATCATAAATGCTCAGTGAACCCCAAATAGAATAAATCCAAATAAACCCACTCCGAGACATATACTGATCACACTGTCAAACACAGAAGAGAAGGAGCAAGTTCTGAAAGCAGCAAGAGAAAAGCAATTCACCACATACAAAGGAAACAGCATAAGACTAAGTAGTGACTACTCAGTAGCCACCATGGAGGCGAGAAGGCAGTGGCACGATATATTTAAAATTCTGAGTGAGAAAAATTTCCAGCCAAGAATACTTTATCCAGGAAAGCTCTCCTTCAAATTTGAGGGAGAGCTTAAATTTTTCACAGACAAACAAATGCTGAGAGAATTTGCTAACAAGAGACCTGGCCTACTGGAGATACTAAAGGGAGTCCTACAGACAGAGAAACAAAGAAAGGACAGAGAGACTTGGAGAAAGGTTCAGTACTAAAGAGATTCGGTATGGGTACAATAAAGGATATTAATAGAGAGAGGGGAAAAATATGACAAACATAAACCAAAGGATAAGATGGCTGATTCAAGAAATGACTTCACGGTTATAACGTTGAATGTAAATGGATTAAACTCCCCAATTAAAAGATACAGATTTGCAGAATGGATAAAAAAAAAAATGAACCATCAATATGTTGCATACAAGAGACTCATCTTAGACACAGGGACACAAAGAAACTGAAAGTGAAAAGATGGAAAAAAATATTTCATGCAAGCTACAGCCAAAAGAAAGCAGGTGTAGCAATATTAATCTCAAATAAAATAGACTTCAAATGCAGGGATGTTTTGAGAGACAAAGAAGGCCACTACATACTAATAAAAGGGGCAATTCAGCAAGAAGAAATAACAATCGTAAATGTCTATGCACCCAATCAAGGTGCCACAAAATACATGAGAGAAACACTGGCAAAACTAAAGGAAGCAATTGATGTTTCCACAATAATTGTGGGAGACTTCAACACATCACTCTCTCCTATAGATACATCAACCAGACAGAAGACCAATAAGGAAATTGAAAACCTAAACAATCTGATAAATGAATTAGATTTAACAGACATTTACAGGACATTACATCCCAAATCACCAGGATACACATACTTTTCTAGTGCTCACGGAACTTTCTCCAGAATAGATCATATGCTGGGACATAAAACAAGCCTCAATAAATTTAAAAAGATTGAAATTATTCAAAGCATATTCTCTGACCACAATGGAATACAATTAGAAGTCAATAACCATCAGAGACTTAGAAAATTCACAAATACCTGGAGGTTAAACAACACACTCCTAAACAATCAGTGGGTTAAAGAAGAAATAGCAAGAGAAATTGCTAAATATATAGAGACGAATGAAAATGAGAACACAACATACCAAAACCTATGGGATGCAGCAAAAGCAGTGCTAAGGGGGAAATTTATAGCACTAAACGCATATATTAAAAAGGAAGAAAGAGCCAAAATCAAAGAACTAATGGATCAACTGAAGAAGCTAGGAAATGAACAGCAAACCAATCCTAAACCAAGTAGAAGAAAAGAAATAACAAGGATTAAAGCAGAAATAAATGACATAGAGAACAAAAAAACAATAGAGAGGATAAATATCACCAAAAGTTGGTTCTTTGAGAAGATCAACAAGATTGACAAGCCCCTAGCTAGACTGACAAAATCAAAAAGAGAGAAGACCCATATAAACAAAATAATGAATGAAAAAGGTGACATAACTGCAGATCCTGAAGAAATTAAAAAAATTATAAGAGGATACTATGAACAACTGTATGGCAACAAACTGGATAATCTAGAGGAAATGGACAATTTCCTGGAAACATATGAACAACCTAGACTGACCAGGGAAGAAATAGAAGACCTCAACCAACCCATCACAAGCAAAGAGATCCAATCAGTCATCAAAAATCTTCCCACAAATAAATGCCCAGGGCCAGATGGCTTCACAGGGGAATTCTACCAAACTTTCCAGAAAGAACTGACACCAATCTTACTCAAACTCTTTCAAAACATTGAAGAAAATGGAACACTAACTAACTCATTCTATGAAGCTAACATCATTCTAATACCAAAACCAGGCAAAGATGCTACAAAAAAGGAAAACTACCGGCCAATCTCCCTAATGAATATAGATGCAAAAATCCTCAACAAAATACTTGCAAATCGAATCCAAAGACACATTAAAAAAATCATACACCATGACCAAGTGGGGTTCATTCCAGGCATGCAAGGATGGTTCAACATAAGAAAATCAATCAATGTATTACAACACATTAACAAGTCAAAAGGGAAAAATCAATTGATCATCTCAGTAGATGCTGAAAAAGCATTTGACAAAATCCAACATCCGTTTTTGATAAAAACACTTCAAAAGGTAGGAATTGAAGCTAACTTCCTCAACTTGATAAAGAGCATATATGAAAAACCCACAGCCAGCATAGTACTCAATGGTGAGAGACTGAAAGCCTTCCCTCTAAGATCAGGAACAAGACAAGGATGCCCGCTGTCACCACTGTTATTCAACATTGTGCTGGAAGTGCTAGCCAGGGCAATCCGGCAAGACAAAGAAATAAAAGGCATCCAAATTGGAAAAGAAGAAGTAAAACTGTCATTGTTTGCAGATGATATGATCTTATATCTAGAAAACCCTGAGAAATCGACGATACAGCTACTAGAGCTAATAAACAAATTTAGCAAAGTAGCGGGATACAAGGTTAATGCACATAAGTCAGTAATGTTTCTATATGCTAGAAATGAACAAACTGAAGAGACACTCAAGAAGAAGATACCATTTTCAATAGCAACTAAAAAAATCAAGTACCTAGGAATAAACTTAACCAAAGATGTAAAAGACCCATACAAAGAAAACTACATAACTCTACTAAAAGAAATAGAAGGGGACCTTAAAAGATGGAAAAATATTCCATGTTCATGGATAGGAAGGCTAAATGTCATTAAGATGTCAATTCTACCCAAACTCATCTACAGATTCAATGCAATCCCAATCAAAACTCCAACAACCTACTTTGCAGACTTGGAAAAGCTAGTTATCAAATTTAATTGGAAAGGGAAGATGCCTCGAATTGCTAAAGACACTCTAAAAAAGAAAAACGAAGTGGGAGGACTTACACTCCCTGACTTTGAAGCTTATTATAAAGCCACAGTTGCCAAAACAGCATGGTACTGGCACAAAGATAGATATATAGATCAATGGAATCGAACTGAGAATTCGGAGATAGACCCTCAGATCTATGGCCGACTGATCTTTGATAAGGCCCCCAAAGTCACTGAACTGAGTCATAATGGTCTTTTCAACAAATGGGGCTGGGAGAGTTGGATATCCATATCCAAAAGAATGAAAGAGGACCCCTACCTCACCCCCTACACAAAAATTAACTCAAAATGGATGAAAGATCTCAATATAAAAGAAAGTACCATAAAACTCCTAGAAGATAATGTAGGAAAACACCTTCAAGACCTTGTATTAGGCGGCCACTTCCTAGACTTTACACCCAAAGCACAAGCAACAAAAGAAAAAATAGATAAATGGGAACTCCTCAAGCTTAGAAGTTTCTGCACCTCAAAGGAATTTCTCAAAAAGGTAAAGAGGCAGCCAACTTAATGGGAAAAAATTTTTGGAAACCATGTATCTGACAAAAGACTGATATCTTGCATATATAAAGAAATCCTACAACTCAATGACAATAGTACAGTCGGCCCAATTATAAAATGGGCAAAAGATATGAAAAGACAGTTCTCTGAAGAGGAAATACAAATGGCCAAGAAACACATGAAAAAATGTTCAGCTTCACTAGCTATTAGAGAGATGCAAATCAAGACCACAATGAGATACCATCTAACACCGGTTAGAATGGCTGCCATTAAACAAACAGGAAACTACAAATGCTGGAGGGGATGTGGAGAAATTGGAACTCTTATTCATTGTTGGTGGGACTGTATAATGGTTCAGCCACTCTGGAAGTCAGTCTGGCAGTTCCTTAGAAAACTAGATATAGAGGTACCATTCGATCCAGCGATTGCACTTCTCGGTATATACCCGGAAGATCGGAAAGCAGTGACACGAACAGATATCTGCACGCCAATGTTCATAGCAGCATTATTCACAATTGCCAAGAGATGGAAACAACCCAAATGTCCTTCAACAGATGAGTAGATAAATAAAATGTGGTATATACACACGATGGAATACTACGCGGCAGTAAGAAGGAACGATCTCGTGAAACATATGACAACATGGATGAACCTTGAAGACATAATGCTGAGCGAAATAAGCCAGGCACAAAAAGAGAAATATTATATGCTACCACTAATGTGAACTTTGAAAAATGTAAAACAAATGGTTTATAATATAAAATGTAGGGGAACTAGCAATAGAGAGCAATTAAGGAAGGGGGAACAATAATCCAAGAAGAACAGATAAGCTATTTAACGTTCTGGGGATGCCCAGGAATGACTATGGTCTGTTAATTTCTGATGGTTATAGTAGGAACAAGTTCACAGAAATGTTGCTATATTAGGTAACTTTCTTGGGGTAAAGTAGGAACATGTTGGAAGTTAAGCAGTTATCTTAGGTTAGTTGTCTTTTTCTTACTCCCTTGTTATGGTCTCTTTGAAATGTTCTTTTATTGTATGTTTGTTTTCTTTTTACCTTTTTTTTTCATACAGTTGATTTAAAAAAGAAGGGAAAGTTAAAAAAAAAAAGAAAAAAAAAAAAAGAAAAACAAGGAAAAAAAAAAAAAAAGATGTAGTGCTCCCTTGAGGAGCCTGTGGAGAATGCAGGGGTATTCACCTACCCCACCTCCATGGTTGCTAACATGACCACAGACATAGGGGACTGGTGGTTTGATGGGTTGAGCCCTCTACCACAGGTTTTACCCTTGGGAAGACGGTTGCTGCAAAGTAGAGGCTAGGCCTCCCTATGGTTCTGCCTAAGAACCTCCTCCCGAATGCCTCTTTGTTGCTCAGATGTGGCCCTGTCTCTCTAGCTAAGCCAACTTGAAAGGTGAAATCACTGCCCTCCCCCCTACGTGGGATCAGACACCTAGGGGATTGAATCCCCCTGGCAACTTGGAATACGACTCCCGGGGAGGAATGTAGACCTGGCATCGTGGGACGGAGAACATCTTCTTGACCAAAAGGGGGATGTGAAAGGAAATGAAATAAGCTTCAGTGGCAGAGAGATTCCAAAAGGAGCCGAGAGGTCACTCTGGTGGGCACTCTTATGCACACTTTAGACAACCCTTTTTAGGTTCTAAAGAATTGGGGTAGCTGGTGGTGGATACCTGAAACTATCAAACTACAACCCAGAACCCATGAATCTCGAAGACAGTTGTATAAAAATGTAGTTTATGAGGGGTGACAATGGGATTGGGAAAGCCATAAGGACCACACTCCACTTTGTCTAGTTTATGGATGGATGAGTAGAAAAATAGGGGAAGGAAACAAACAGACAAAGGTACCCAGTGTTCTTTTTTACTTCAGTTGCTCTTTTTCACTCTAATTATTGTTCTTGTTATTTTTGTGTGTGTGCTAATGAAGGTGCCAGGGATTAATTTGGGTGATGAATGTACCACTATGTAATGGTACTGTAAACAATCGAAAAATGGGGATAAAAACTAAATGACAAATAGGGTGGGATGGGGGGAATGGTTTGGGTGTTCTTTTTTTACTTTTATTTTTTATTCTTATTCTGATTCTTTCTGGCGTAAGGAAAATGTTCAGAAACAGATTGTGGTGATGAATGCATAACTATATGATCGTACTGTGAACAGCTGATTGTACACCACCATGGATGATTGTATGGTATGTGAATATATTTCAATAAAACTGAATTTAAAAAAAAAAAATGTACTAGAAGCCTACATGTACCAGACTATCTTTGACCCTGAATATTTAAAAATAAAGAAGACTTATGTCCCTTGCCTATGTCTCAATAGCTACTAGATTTTTGGAAGAGGAGAAACTGAAGTCTCTTCATGTTCTAGAGTTCCTGGATATCCACATTAGGAAGTAAAAAGAGGAGGCAGGGCAAGATGGCAGCATAGAGAAGTGTGGAATTTAGTTACTCCTCTAAAACAACTAGTAAATAGCCAGGAACAACTAGTAAATAGTCTGGAACAACTGTTGGGGTTATTCGTGACTGGAACGGCTGAGATCTCAGCATAGAACTGTAAATAAAGCTCCCCAAACTATGGAGCTAGCACCCCTCCCCCACTGGCATGGCAGGCTGAGTTGGAAAACTTCACCATGGGAAAAAAGAATGCTACCTGCAGCGAGGGAAAGTATCTCAACCAACTTCCAATGCAGTTTTTTTTTTTTTTTTTACATTTACAAAGTTTCATTTAATATAAAATGAGTAAACATAGTTTTATTTATTGGCTAAACAAGGCTGTTAAAGGGACTGTGTTAGTGTTACAGGTTTGTTTATTACACTTTTTTTTTTCATTTTTATTGAGATTGTTCAGATACCATACAATTATCTAAAGATCCAAAGTGTAAAATCACTTGCCCCTGGGTACCCTCATACAGCTGTGCATCCATCACACTTAATTTTTGTTCAATTTTTAGAAACTTTTCATTACTCCAGACAAGAAATAAAGTGAAAGATGAAAAGAGAAAAAAAGACAAGGAAACTCTAAACCTCCCCTATCCCTAACCAACCCCCTGAATTGTTGACTCGTAGTATTGATATAGTACGTTTGTTACTGTTTATGAAAAAATGTTGAAATACTACCAACTGTAGTATATAGTTTGTAATAGGTATATAGTTCTTCCCTATATGCCCCTCTATTATTAACTTCTAATTGTATTGTCATACATTTGTTCTGGTTCATGAAGTGATTTCTAGTATTTGTACAGTTGATCATGGACATTGCCCACCATAGGATTCAGTTTTATACATTCCCATCTTTTGACCTCCAGCTTTCTTTCTGGTGACATATATGACACTGAGCTTCCCCTTTCCACCTCATTCACACACCATTCGGCACTGTTAGTTATTCTCACATCTTGCTACCAACACCCCTGTTCATTTCCAAACATTTAAGTTCATCCTAATTGAACATTCTGCTCATACTAAGCAAGAGCATCTACATTTCTTCCACAAGGCAGGAGGGAGAGTCATAGAAGGTAGAGAGGCAAAAGAAAGAGGAAACAAAAAAATGACAGCTAGGAAGCAGCAAAAGGAAAAATAACCTTAAATCAAAGTAGAATAAAGAATCAGACAATACCACCAATGTCAAGTGTCTAACATGCCTCCCCTATCCCCTCCTCTTATCTGCATTCACCTTGGTATGTCACCTTTGTTACATTAAAGGAAGCATAATACAATGATTCTATTAGTTACAGTCTCTAGTTTATGCTGATTGCATCCCTCCCCCAATGGCTCCCCATTTTTAACACCTTGCAAGATTGACATTTGCTTGCTCTCCCTCGTAAAAGAACATATTTGTACATTTTATCACAATTGTTGAATACTCTAGATTTCACCAAGTTACACAGTCCGTCGTTATCTTTCCTCCTTTCTTGTAGTGTCTCACATGCTCCCCATCTTCCTCTCTCAACCGTATTCATAGTTACCTTTGTTCAGTGTACTTACATTGTTGTGCTACCATCTCCCAAAATTGTGTTCCAAACCACACACTCCTGTCTTCTATCACCCTGTAGTGCTCCCTTTAGTATTTCCTGTAGGGCAGGTGTCTTGTTCACAAAGTCTCTCATTGTCTGTTTGTCAGAAAATATTTTGAGCTCTCCCTCATATTTGAAGGACAGCTTTGCTGGCTACAGGATTCTTGGTTGGTGGGTTTTCTCTTTCAGTATCTTAAATATATCACACCACTTCCTTCTTGCCTCCATGGTTTCTGCTGAGAGATCTGCACATAGTCTTATTAAGCTTCCTTTGTATGTAATGGATTGCTTTTCTCTTGCTGCTTTCAGGATTCTCTCTTTGTCTTTGACATTTCATAATCTGATTATTAAGTGTCTTGGCGTAGGTCTATTCATATCTCTTCTGTTTGGAGTATGCTGCGCTTCTTGGATCTGTAATTTTATGTCTTTCATGAGAGATGGGAAATTTTCATTAATTATTTCCTCTATTATTGCTTCTGCCCCCTTTTCCTTCTCTTCTCCTTCTGGGACACCAATGATACATACATTATTGTACTTTGTTTCATCCTTGAGTTCCCGGAGACGTTGCTCATATTTTTTCATTCTTTTCTCCATCTGCTCCTTTGCGTGTAGGCTTTCAGGTGTTTTGTTTTCCAGTTCCTGGGTGTTTTCTTCTGCCTCTTGAGATCTGCTGTTGTATGTTTTCATTGTGTCTTTCATCTCTTGTGTTGTGCCTTTCATTTCCATAGATTCTACTGGTAGGTTTTTTGAACTTTTGATTTCTGCCGTATACATGTCCAGTGCTTCCTTTACAGCCTCTATCTCTTTTGCAATATCTTCTCTAAACTTTTTGAATTGATTTAGCATTAGTTGTTTAAATTGCTGTAACTCAGTTGAAGTGTACTTTTGTTCCTTTGACTGGGCCATAACTTTGTTTTTCTTAGTGTAGGTTGTAATTTTCTGTTGTCTAGGCATGGTTTCCTTGGTTATCCAAATCAGGTTTTCCCAGACCAGAACAGGCTCAGGTCCCAGAGAGAAGAAATATTCAGTATCTGGTTTCCCTGAGGGTGTGTCTTAGAAAATTGCTCCACCCTTTGATGCCTTGGGTCACTGTGCTTTTCTGCCCAGCAGGTGACACCTGTTAGCCTATAATTCTTGACTGGTGTGAGGAGGTATGGCCATGTTCCCCCAGGCTCTGGGGTCTGGTTCTGAATGGAAAGGGCCCCACCCCTTTCCTCCTAGAGAAGACAGACCCCTCAGGTGGAGGTCATTAGCATTTCAATGGTCTCGCTCTCTGCTTGTGGTGTCTCCACCCTTCTCAGAGTCACAACCCTGGAAACTGAAAATGACTGGGGCTTTCTCCACTGAGCCAAAAAAGAAACAGATAGTCCCCTTCAGACCCAGTCCAAGGCAACCCTCCAGCTCTCCCAGGTCAGTCGTCACCCAAAGCCTCTGTCTGTTTTTTTGGGGCTGCGTACCTGTAGTGAGCAGTTCACACTCGCTACTTAAAACCCCAGTTGGAGCTCAGCTGAGCTGTATTTGCTTGCTGGGAGAGAGCTTCTCTGTGACACCACGCGGCTCTGCAGCTCGGGCTGTGGGGGAGGTGGTCTCCCGACCTGGTTCCGCAGGTTTTACTTACAGATTTTATGCTGTGTTCTCGGGCATTCCTCCCAATTCAGGTTGGTGTATGATGAATGGATGGTCTCGTTTGTCCCCCCGCAGTTATTCTGGATTATTTACTAGTTGTTTCTGGTTTTTTGTAGTTGTTCCAGGGGGACTACTTAGTTTCCACTCCTCTCTATGCCGCCATCTTGCCCGAGTCCTCCCAATGCAGTTTTAATTAACAAATTTGGGCTACTGAATACAAGCTTTAAGCACAGATAAACCCGGAACAAGCAGTAAGGAACCTGAGGTTCCTTCTGGCAGAGAGAAGGCAGGGCTGACAGAAAAATAAATAAATAAATAAATAAATAAATAAATAAATAAATAAAAACAGGCTTTTGGAGCCTCTTTTTGGCTGAGCTCAGAATACTGGAAAACAGCTGTGTCCCAAGAAAAGGGGCACAGAGAACTGGGAACCAACATCAGTCAACTGGCAAAACAGGAGCTGTGGACTGTCTCTGAAAAGGACTTTCTCTCTTTTTCCTTTTTTTTTTTTTTCTCTCTCATTCTAAGTAACTCATTAGAGAAAGCCTTGGGCATTTTCAATTATCAGCCCTGACCCAGGCAGGGGTGGAGTTAACAGAGCCAGAGAGACACAGGAGGAACTCAAGTGTAGAAGATTAACTTCCTAAAGGGTGTGTCTTCCCTAAGGGAAGTGGGACTGAGCTCAAGTGGCTGCTCTCCCTCAGAGAATGCAGACCCCAGGGTCTGGGGGGAAAAAAACAACAGAAACAACTTAAGCTTGATTTCTGACAACCTCGGCCCCTGGCCAGGACAGAGTCCTCTGAGAATTAAAGGCATCATACCTCTTTACACTACTGGAGTGCTGCAAGCTGACAAGTGCCACCTGCTGGGCAGGATAGGAAAAGCACCTTCTAGAGGCCTCACAGGTAAGTCTGACAACTTTCTGGGTCTCACACTCAGGGAAACCTGATACTGAATACAGTCTCCTCCTGAGACCTGAGCCCATCTGGTCTGGGAAAATCTGATTGGGATCGTTAAGGAAACAAGATACCTGGACAACAAAAAATTACACATCACACTAGGAAAAACAAAGATATGGCCCAGTCAAAGGAACAAACTTGCATTTCAACTGACACACAGGAACTGAAACAACTAATTATTAATCAAACAAATCTAAATCAATTCAAAAATCAAATCAATGAGTTGAGGGTAGATACGGGAAAAGAGATGAAGGATATAAAGAATACATTAGGTGAACATAAGTTAAGAACTTGAAAGTTTGAAAGAACATTTGGCAGAATTTATGGGAATGAAAGGCACCATACAAGAGAGAAAAAACACAGTGGAGACATACAACAACAGATTTGAAGAGGCAGGAGAAAAGATTCATGAACTGGAGGACAGGATATCTGAGATCCTACACACAAAAGAACAAATAGGGAAAAGAATGGAAAAATATGAACAGCATCTCAGGGAATTGAATGACAACATGAAGCACAATATGAACGACATGAATGTACATGTCATGGGTGTCCCAGAAGGAGAAGAGAAGGGTAAAGTGTCAGGAACAATACTGGAGGAAATAATCACTGAAAATTTCCCATTTCTTATGAAAGACATAAAATTACAGATCCAAGAAGCACAGCATATCCCAAAACAGAATAGATCTGAATAGGCCTATGCCAAGACACATAACAATCAGATTATAAAATGTCGAAGGCAAAGAGAATTCTGAAACTAGCAAGAGAAAGCGTTCCATCACGTACAAGGGAAGCTCGATAATAAGACTGTGCAATATTCTCAGTAGAAACCATGGAAGTGAGAAGTCAGTGGTATGATAAATTTAAGACACTGAAGGAGAAAAACTGCCAACCAAGAATTCTATATCCATTAAAACTGTCCTTCAAAAATGAGAGAGAGTTTAAAATATTCTCAGACAAACAAACACAGAGAATTTGTGAACAAGATACCTCCTCTACAGTAAATACTAAAGGGAGCACTACAGACAGATAGGAAAAGACAGGAGAGGGAGTTTGGAGCACAATACTGGATGATGGTATCATAATAATGTAGGTACAGTGACCAAAGATGACTGTGAGTACAGTTGAAAGAGGAAGATGAGGGGTACGTAGAATACCAGAAGGAAAGACAGAAGGTAAAAACTGGGTGGTATAACTTAATGAAAACTGGAGTGGTCAAAGAATGTGATTAAATGTACAAATATGTTTTTACATGAGGGAGAACAAATGAATGTCAGCTTTGCAAGGTGTTAAAAATGGGGTGGTACTGGGGAAAAAATACAATCAATGCAAACTAGAGTCTATATCTAACAGTAACATTGTAATACACTTCCATTATTTGTAACAAGGGCAATATACCAAAGCTAAATGTCTCTAAGGGGGATATAAGGGAGGGGTATAGGATTCTTGGCATTGGTGTTGTCTTTTTTATTGTATTTTAATTTTATTTTTTCTTTTGTTGCTTTTAGTTTTAATTTTTTTCTTTCTTTTTTCTTTTTACTTCATCTCTTCTTTTGTGTGTGTGTGTGGAAGAAATGGAAATGTCCTTATATAGATATTGGTGGTGAATGCATGACTATGTGATTATACTGGGAATCATTGATTGTTTACTTAGGATGGAATGGATGGTGTGTGAATAAAACCTAAAAACCAACAGAGGGATACAAGTGCTGAGAGAATGTGGAGAAAGAGATATACTAATCACCGTTGGTGGGTAAGTAGAATGGTGCAGCCCATCTGGTGGGCAGTGTGGTGGTTCCACAGGATGCTAAGCTTGGGGTTACCATATGATCCTGCAACTCGGTTATTGGGTATATACTTGGAAGAACTGAAAAGAGGGCATGAATGGAGATTTGCACAGAGGAGTTTATGGTGTCAGTATTCACGATTTGCAGTGGACGGAGGTGGCCTAAGGTTACATTGACTGATGAATGGAATGGCAAACTGTGGTGTATACATACAATGAAATATTCAGCTGCTACAACGAGGAGTAAAGTTGTGAGGTGAATGGACATTGAGAACAGTAAGTTGAGTGAAATAAACCCAAAATGAAAACCATTATAATGCCTCACTAATGTGGACTAACTGTATTGTGCAAACTCTGAGAATTGAGTCTGAGAGCATAGGTTATCAGGGAAAGGCTTATTGTAAAGTTTCCTAGATTGTAAGCTCTTACAGCAGTTACATCTATTCCTGACTTATAATGGCTATTCTTTTTTATGTAAATAAAATATCAGTATATATTTTTATTAATTATGTATTTTCCAATATACCAAATTAATTCTGTTTACTACTTGACCAGTTTTCTTCAGAAGATTTTCTATGATGAGGTTTATACATATTTATTTCAGAGGAATAAATCCTTGATCAGGTACTATTTCTTTTCTCAGGTAAAAATTTCCTTCAATAGTTGTGCCAGTTTGAATGTATTGTGTCCCCCAGATGCCATTATCTTTGTGGTCTTGTGGGACAGACGTTTTGGTGCTGGTTAGATTTGCTTGGAATGTGCCCCACCCAGCTGTGAGTGAGTGGTGACTTTGGTGCGATACTCCCATGGAGGTGTGACCCCACCCATTCAGGGTGGGCCTAGATCAGTGGAGCCATATAAATATGCTGACTCAGAGATGGAACTCAGTGCAGCTGTGAGTGACGTTTTGAAGAGGAGCAAGCTTGCTAGAGAGGAACGTCCTGGGAGAAAGCCATTTTGAAACCAGAACTTTGGAGCAGACGCCAGCCACGTGCCTTCCCAGCTAACAGAGGTTTTCCAGACGCCATTTGCCATCCTCCAGTGAAGGTACCTGATTACTGATGTGTTACCTTGGACACTTTATGGCCTTAAGACTGTAACTGTATAGCCAAATAAACCCCCTTTTTATAAAAGCCAATCCATCTCTGGTGTTTTGCATTCTGCAGCATTAGCAAACTAGAACAGTAGTTGAAGCTAATTTTTTTTTAATAAGAAATTTTGTTTTGAGATAAATTCAAACTTACAGGAACAGTTGCAAAAACAGTACAAACCCCATACATAGAACTCCAGCATACCCCGACCCCCCTCCCCTGATACCCCGATCCACCACCTTTAACACCCTGTCACACCACCATTTCTTTCTTTCTTTCCCTCCCTCCCTCCCTCCTTCTCTCCCTCCCTATCATCCATCATCTATTGCTCTGTCTTCTGAACATATGAGAGCAAGCTGCACACATCCTTGAAAAAACAATATAATTCACATTTACATTTCCCATGAACAAGAACATTCTTTTATGCAATCCCATTAAACACAGCTAAGAAGTTGAAGAAATTCAACCTTGATACAAAGCTTACATTCTATATTTCCTTTTTTTTTTTTCCCTTATGTCCCATCTGTGTCCCTTTGAGCCTCCTCTCCTCCATCCTCAGATCCCATCCAGGATCATCTTTGGTATTTAATTGTTATCTATTTAGACTGTCTTTTTTTTTTTTCCAATTGTGGAAACATATATACAGCCTAAATTTTCCCATTCCACCCCTTCCCTAGCATTCCATTAGTGGGATTAATCACATTTAGAATGTTGCAATGCTATCACCTTCCCACCATCCCTTTCTAGAAGTTTCCCTCACCCCAAACAAACCGTACACTCATTTCTTAACTCCCCATTGCCCCTTCCCCCACTTCTCAGAACCCCTACTCTACTTTTCATCTCTATGGTCATATTCTCTGATACTTTCTTTGTGTTTACCATAGGGCTTAAATTTAACCTCTTAAATCTATAACACTCTTGTTTTTCTTTGATACCAATTTAACTTCAATACGACACATAAACTATGTTCCTATATTCCCTCATTCCCCCACTTGTATGTAGTTCTTGTCAAAAATTACATATTTTACATTGAGTCCAAAACCACAGATTTATCATTACAGTTCATGTATTTTAGATCCTGTAGGAAGTAAATAGTGGAGTTACAAATCAAAAATACAGTAGTATTGGTATTTATATTTACCATGTGATCTTTAGTGGTACCCTTTATTTCTTCCTGTGGTTTCAGTCAATTGTTTAGTGTCCCTTCCTTTCAGCCTGCTCAACTCCCTTTTGCATTTCTTATAGGACTGATCCACTGGTGGTGAAGTCCCTCAGCTTTTTTCTCTGTCAGTAGGGCTCCCTTTAGTATCTGAACTAGGGCAGGTCTTTTATTAGCAAAATCTCTCAGCATTTGTTTGTCTGTGAAAAATTTAAGCTCTCCCTCAAATTTGAAGGAGAGTTGTGCTGGATAAAGTATTCTTAGTTGGAAATTTTTCTCTTTCAGAGTTTTAAATCTGTCATGCCACTGCCTTCTCGCCTCCATGGTGGCCGCTGAGTAGTCACAACTTATTCTTATGTTGTTTCCTTTGTATGTGGTGAATTGCTTTTCTCTTGCTGCTTTCAGAACTTGCTCCTTTTCTTCAGTATTTGACAGTCTGATCAGAATATGTCTTGGAGTGGGTTTATTTGGATTTATTCTATTTGGAGTTCGCTGAGAATTTATGCTTTGTGTATTTATATTGTGTTAGAAGGTTGGGGAAGTTTTCCCCAACAATTTCTTTGAATACTCTTTCTAGACCATTACCCTTCTCTTCCCCTTCTGGGACAAACCAATGATCTTAAATTTGGATGTTTTATTTTATCTATCGTATCCCTGAGATCCGTTTCAATTTTTTTATGTTTTTCCCCATTCTTTCTTTTGTTCTTTCATTTTCTGTTCTGTGTCCTCAAGGAGGCTGAGTTGTTGTTCATCTTCCTCTAATCTTGTATTATGAGTATCCAGAGTCTTTTAATATGGCCAACAGTTCTTTAATTTCCATAAGATCTTCTATTTTTTTATTTACTCTTGCAATTTCTTCTTTATGCTCTTCTAGGGTCTTCTTTATGTCCTTTATATCCTGTGCATGCTCTTCTTCATGTCCTTTATATCCTGTGCCATGCTCTCTTTGTTTGTCTTTAGTTCTTTGATTAATTGCTCCAAGTACTGTGTGTCTTCTGATCTTTTGATTTGGGTGTTTTGGTTTGGGTTCTCCGTATTGTCTGTTTTTTATCATATGCTTTAAGATTTTCTGTTGTTTTTGGCCTCTTGGCATTTGCTTTACTTGATCCCTAATTTGACGAACTGCAGCTTGGTATCGTACTACTTTCTCTAACTAACCAGCAGATGGTGTCCGTGAGTCACCTATTCCCCTCAAGTCAGTTCTCCCCCACTTTGTCTTTGTGGTGTGTGTGGGTCTGATTCTTGTGGGGTCCAATTGGTGCACTAAGTTAGCTGTGTTGCTGGGTGCTGTCTGCCCTGAATGTGGGGCGTGTGTCTGGGTGGTTAGGCAGGCAGGGGAGCTTTAAAAATCAAACCTCCCAGGTGTTCTCAGAGATTGAAGGCTATTGCAGCAGCCTAAGCCTTCATTTCAGTCTTTCCACTGATTGTCTCTGCTGCTGACCCACAAGTCCTTGGTATTTGCGTAGGGTCCCTGGGATTTCCGAGCAGTTCCCCCTTACCAGTTGTGCCCTTCCAGGGCCTCTGATGAGGGAGGGCCACGCCATGTCAACTAGTGCACGCCAGCCCGCTAGGGAAAGCCCTGGGTTGCTGGGCCATGCAGGGGCGCTCCCAGCCCGCTTCAAAGTTGGTTGAATGGGACACGTTAACTGCCCCCTTTTCACACAGTTCCACTCTCCCCAGCTCCGGGACAATCAGCCATGGGTGTATTAAAGGCCACTGTCCACGGCCGATATTGTGGCTTGTGTGTAGTGCTGTGGGAAAGATTCCCCATCACACTGGGTTTCTTGGCACGGCTCTGGGCTGTGGGTCTGGCCCCGGGCAGGAGCGTCCCCCGCCCACTGGGGAGATGGCTGCAAGGAATGCGGTTTTTTTTCTCCTTTTGGCTCCCCTCTGCTCCTCTGGTCTCAAGACAATCAGCAGTGGGTGTGGGTAGGGGTATCCTCCACGCTAGACACCGAGGCATTAGCCCAGCCCACTCCCACCATGCTTCACTGCGTGGCTCTTCCCATTATATCTGCAGGCTACTACTCCTCCTGGGTTGTTTTTTTTTTTAAAGAACTAGTCCATCTCCAAACACCAGCCCACCGTTTCCCCACACCGCAGCATGGCTGTGGGACTTTCAGCTGGCTCACTCACTCGTTTCAGAATACAGGCTCCTGGTTTCACCAAATGCATGTTCCCTGTGGATTTAACAGACCTTCTCTGGCTGCTGTATCGCTGGAAGTCATAATGGCTATTTTAAAATTCTGAGATGCTGAGCTCTTTGCATGTAACCTGGTCGGTCTCTGGAACTTTGGGTATCTGTGTGACACCTGAGACTCAGAGCCAGAGTCCAGCAGTTATGAATGTCAGCATTACCCCATGCAACAAATATTAAGGAGTCTGAAAAAAAGAGATCAGACTTCAATTAGAGATATTAACAAAATGGATTGGTTAGGACTAAGGTAAATCAGACTAAAGGGTAAAGGATGATATTGACAGTGTTTTTGAAATTTCAACTTCTGTGTGAGACCAAAGGAGATGTTTACTAGGTACAAAATCTATATTTTTTGTAACACACTATACAATTCAACTTGTATGGTTAGTGTGCTGGTTTGGATGTATTATGTCCCCCAAAATGCCATGTTCTTTGATGCAATCTTGTAGGGGCAGATGTATTAGTGTTGATTATGTTGGAATCCTTTTATTGAGTGTTTCCATGGAGATGTGAGTCAATCATCCGTAGGCAAGACCTTTGATTGGATAATTTCCATGGAGGTGTTACCCACCCATTTAGGGTGGGTCTTAATTGAATCACTGGAGTCCTATAAAAAGGTCCACAGAGGAGGTGCTACAGCCAAAAGATACACTTTGAAGAATGCACAGGAGCTGAGAGTGGAGCTAGAATACAACCTGGGATCAGCAGATGCCAGCCACGTGCCTTCACAGCTAGCAGAGGTTTTCCAGATGCCATTAGCCTTCCTTCGGTGAAGGTAACTTGTGTTGATGCCTTCATTTGGATATTTTCATGGCCCTCAGACTAGCTTTGTAACCAAATAAACCTCCTTTATAAAAGCCAATCCATTCCTGGTATTTTGTATAACAAACAGCAGCATTAGCAAACTGGAACAGTCTGTTTATTCAAACAACATAATTACATGGAAAGTTGTATAGAGAGGGAAATCTTGTTGGTTTGTACAGTTTAGTGTGAAGCCCCAATACATCCCAGAGTAACGTGGGCAGAGAATAAAAATGTATTTGTGTTTCCCCCATGAGAAACTGGGGGAAAATGTGGAAATACTTAATTTCCCCACTTGGGGAATTAGTGACATCCTCACAAGTATTGGAGACTACCAGTTTAGTAGGCCGAGCCCTCAATCTTGGGGCTTGCCCTTATGAAGTTTGTTACTGCAAAGGAGAGGCTAAGCCTACTTATATTTGTGCCTAAGAGTCAGCCCCAGAAAACCTCATTTTTTTGCTCAGATGTGGCCTCTCTCTATAAGCAAAACTCTGCAGGTAAACTCACTGCCTTCTTCCCCTATTTGGAACATGACACCCAGTGGTGTAAATCTCCCTGGCAACATGGGACATGACCTGTGGGGATGACTTGGCCCTGGCATCATGGGATTGAGAAAACCTTCTTGGACCACAAGGGGAAGAGAAATGAAACAAAATAAAATTTCAGTGGCTGAGAGATCTCAAATAGTGTTGAGTGGTGATTCTGGAGGTTATTCTTATACATTATATAGATATCCTTTTTTAGTTTTTAGTGTATTGGAATAGTTAGAAGGAAATACCTGAAACTGTTGAACTGCAACCCAGTAGCCTTTATTCTTAAAGACAATTGTATAACTATGTAGCTTACATTGTGTGACCATGTGATTGCAAAAACTTTATGGTTCCCAGTCCTTTTATCCAGTGTATGGACAGATGAATAGAAACATGAGGATAAAAAGTAAATGAACAATAGGAAGGGAAGGGATGTATGGGATGTTCTGTGTGTTCTTTCTAACTTTGACTTGTATTCTTACTGTTTTTTGTGTGTTGTAATGAAAATTTTCAAAAATTGAGTGTGGTGATGAGTGTACATTTATATAATGGTACTGTGAACAATGGATTGTACACTGTGGATGATTTTATGGTTTGTGAATATATCTCATTAAAATTGAATAATAAAAAAAAAAGAACTAAAAAGAGAGTGAAAAGACAGTAAAACAATTCACAGCCCTAAAGCAGTCTTTAAAAAAAATCACAACCTTGGAAATAAAAATTAACAGTTACTGTCATCTGAAGTAGCAGCCCTTTATTTGTACATTAGCAAATAAAAAAGATGCTTCACACTAAAGTAGTTGTGAAGATCTCTGAAAAATTGATACTTCTCTTAGGCATTTTTACTGCACTGTTTTATTTAAAGGACTTCTTCTAGCAGTAACTTGAAAGAATAAACCATTTGCTAGATATTTTTTTCATGTTATTATTATGATAAAGTGATACTTTGTTTTGCTGACTTAGATGTAACTATCTGTTTACTAATTAAAGATTTTATGATACATGTTGAAAATACAGTAACTGGAGACCACCTATAAGGGAAGTATGTAGCAGAAAGTGGGGAAGAAATGAAGAAGACAAGCAAGCCTTCAAGCAAAGAGTGTGTAACCTTTAGGATCAACTTTTTCATTCGGCATAGTTTTCTATGGATTCATACAGGTTGTTGTATATTATTAATAGTTTGTTCCTTTTTATTGCTGAGTAGTATTCCATGATACGGATGTATCACAGAAGGTTTAACAATTCACCCACTGATGAACATCTGGGTTGTTTCCAGTTTGGGGCTATTATGAATAAAGCTGCTATGAACATTTCTGCATAGATTTGGCATGAACATAACTCTTGTATCTCTGGGATACATGTCAAGGAAGGCAATTGCTGGGGCTCATAATAGTTGCATGTTTTTTTGTTGTTGTTGTTTTTTCTTTTTAAATTGCCAGTACTGTTTTCCAGAGTGGCTGCACCATTTTACATTTCCACCAGGAAGGTATGAGTGATTCAGTTTCTCTGAATTCTTGTCAGCATTTGGTATTAGCATTACTTTCAATCTTCACCATTCTGATAGATGAATAGTGATATCTCATTTTTATTTTCATTTCCTTAATGGCTAACGATGCTGAACATCGTTTCATGTGCATATTTGCTATCTATAAATCCTCTTCCATGAAATGTCTTTTACCCATTATCTAATTGGATTGTTTATTTACTGTTGAGTTTTTTTTTTTAATCATCATTTTATTGAGATATATTCACATACCACGCAGTCATACAAAACAAATTGTACTTTCGATTGTTTACAGTACCATTACATAGTTGTACATTCATCACCTAAATCAATCCCTGACACCTTCATTAGCACACACACAAAAATAACAAGAATAATAATTAGAGTGAAAAAGAGCAATTGAAGTAAAAAAGAACACTGGGTACCTTTGTCTGTTTTTTTGCTTCCCCTGCTTTTCTACACATCCATCCATAAACTAGACAAAGTGGAGTGTGGTCCTTATGGCATTCCCAATCCCACTGTCACCCCTCATAAGCTACATTTTTATACAACTGTCTTCGAGATTCATGGGTTCTGGGTTGTAGTTTAATAGTTTCAGGTATCCACCACCAGCTACCCCAGTTCTTTAGAACCTAAAAAAGGTTGTCTAAAGTGTGCGTAAGAGTGCCCACCAGAGTGATCTCTCGGCTCGTTTTGGAATCTCTCTGCCACTGAAGCTTATTTCATTTCCTTTCACATCCCCCCTTTTGGTCAAGAAGATGTTCTCCATCCCACGATGCCGGGTCTACATTCCTCCCCGGGAGTCATATTCCACGTTGCCAGGGAGATTCACTTCCCTGGGTGTCTGATCCCACGTAGTGGGGAGGGCAGTGATTTCACCTTTCAAGTTGGCTTAGCCAGAGAGAGAGGGCCACATCTGAGCAACAAAGAGGCATTCATACTGTTGAGTTTTGAGAGTGCTTTATTTATTCTAGGTACTAGTCCTTTGTTGGATATAGGGTACACAAAAATCTTGTCTGTAGCTTGTCTTCTCATCCTTTAAACGGAACCTTTCACAGAGCAAAAAAAAATTAATTTTAATGACGTCTCATTTATCAATTTTTTTTCTTTTATGGATTATGTTTTGGTGTCAAGTCTAAGAACTATGCCTAGACCTAGATATTAAAGATATTTTCATATTTTTTTCCTAAAAGTTTTATGCTTCTACCTTTTACATGTAAGTTCATGATAAATTTTGAGTCATTTTTTGTATAAGGTAAAGGCTTGGTTTAAGGTTCGTTTGGACAACATATAAATGCTCCAACACCATTTGTTGGTAAGTCTGTATATTTCCTCCATTGAATTGCTTTTGCACCTTCGTCAGGAATCTGTTTGGCATATCGTGTGGGTCTATTTTGGGGTTACTTATTCTGTTACCTGTTGGTATTGATTTCATTTCATTCCATTGTGATTGGAGAACACTGTATGATTTCAATTCTTTTAAAATTAAGGTTCATTTTATGGCCCAGCATTTGTTCTCTTGCTATTGTACCATGGGCACTTGTAAAGAATGTGTGTTCCACTATCCTATAAATACTGATTAGATCCTGTTGCTTCATAATGTTGATTTCTTCTGTATCCTTGCTAATTTCCTCTCTAGTTGTTCTTTCAACAAGAAGGATGTTTACATCTCCAACTATAATTGTGGAATTGTCTATTTCTCCTTTTAGTTCTATCAGTTTTGCGTCACATGTTTTGCGGCTTTGAAGTTTGGCACATACACATTTAGGATTGCTCTATCTTCCTGTTGGATTGACTCTTTTATCATTATAATTTCTGTCTCTGGTAATTTCTTTGCTCCAAAATCTACTTTACCTAATATTAATATAGCCTCTCCTGCTTTTTTTTGTTTGCATTATATATATACATATATATATATATACACACACACATACACACACACACACACATATATATATACACACACACACATACTTTTCATACTTTTTCTTTCAACCTGTATGTTGTGAAGTTAGTTTCTTATAGACAGCATATAGTTGGGTCATTTTTATTTTAAATCCATTTTTTCTATCACCATCTTTTAACTGGCATATTTAGATCCTTTACATTTAATGTAGTTATTGATATGTTAGGGCTTAAATCTGCCATTTTATTTTCTGCTTTTCATTTGTTATCTCTGTTTTTCATTGTTTGTTTACTTTTTTCTCCTTCCTTTGGGTTACTTGAACATTTTTTAGAATTCCATTTTGATTTAGCTACAGTATTTTTTAGTGTAACTTGGTATCGCTTTTTAGCATTTTCTCTGGTTATTATATTATATATACATAACTTTTCAGTGTATTGGTGTCATCATTTTACTAGTTCAAGTGAGATATGGAATCCCTACCTCCATTTCCCCTTCCCCATTTATAACTGTCTTAAATATTTTTTCTACTTATTTAGAACCACGTGAGCGACTGTTATAATTTTTGCTTCGACTGTCAAACATAATTTAGAAAACTCAAGAGAAAGAAAGCCAATTGTGTTTACCCATATTTTTGTTTCCTCTATTCTTTGTGACATTACGAATTTCCTTCTTTTATCGTTTCCTTTCTGAAGTTTAGAGAACTTCCTTTAGTCATTCTTTTAGGTTAGGTCTTTGGCAATGCATTCTCTTAGTTTTCCTTCATCTGAGAATGCCTTGATTTTCTCTTCATTCTTGAAGGATATTTTCACTGGATATGGGATTCTGGGTTAACAGTTTTCTTCTTTCAGTACTTGAAAAATATTTGATACTTCCTTCTCGCTTCCATGGTTTCTGATGAGAAATCTGCTGTCAGTTTTTGAAAATGTATATGCCACTTCCTTGTAGCTTCCACGGTTTCTGATGAGAAATCTGTTTGTATTTTTTTCCCCTCTGGAGTTATTTTTTCCCAGTTGCTTTCCAAATGTCTTTAGTTTTCAGAAGTTTAATTATAAGGTGTCTTGGCATGGATTTCTTGAGTTTTTCCTGTTTGGAGTTTTCAGCATCTTAAATCTGTAGATTTATGTCTCTTGCAAAATTTGGGAAGTTTTTAGCCATATTTCATTAAGTATATTTCCCACACTTAGTTCTATTTCTTTGCTGAGGCTGTCTGTATTTTCACTTGTTTTAAATGTATGTGTAATTGCTTATTGAAATGTTTTTATCATGGCTGCTTTAGCATTTAGAATTATCTTTTCAGATAATTCTAACATCTCTATCATCTCGGTGTTGGCATCCATTAATTGTCTTTTTTCATTCATTTTGAGGTCTTCCTCATTCTTGGTATAAATGATTTTTCTATTCAAACCTGAACATTTTCATGTTATGTTATGAGACTCTGGATCTCTTATATTTTACTTGGCTTTTTTTGACAACACTTTAGCAGGGGAGGTTGGGTTAAGGGTGCAGCCTTATTACTGCCAGCTGGAGGTAGAATTATAGGCGCCCAACTCAGCTCCCATGGACAGCTAAGGGGACCACTCATTAATGTTGGATGGGGATGGGGAGTTCTCTGGCTCACCACATGGTCTCCACTGATAACTGTAGTGGTGGTAGTGGTAAGAACTTATTACTGCTAGGCAATAGTGAAAGTCTTGACTCTCCACTAGACCATCTGCTGAACCACCGCAGCTGGGATGGGAACAGGGATCATCTTTATTGTTGGGAGGGGGATGTGTGGGAAATCCAGGGTCCCCACGGTCCTTTACTGACACTTTGGGGCTGGGAGGACTTTGTTACTACCTGGTAGGGATGAAAGTCCCACTCTCTCTACCTGACATTCTGACATCACTCTGGCAAAGGGGTAACCCCCCAGGCTCATGAGTTTGGAAGTTTAGGCTCCCCATTTGGCCTTTGCTGGTATGGGTGGGAGTGAGGATAGGTTTTTTTGTAGCCGTCTGGGTTTCCCAAGGTTTCTGTTACAAATTACCACAAACTTGATTGATTAAAGCAATAGAAATTTATCATCTCACCGTTGTGAGTGCCATAAGTCCAAAGTCAAGGTGTTGTCAGGTCCGTGCTCCCTCCAAAGGCTCTGGGAGAGAATTCTTCTTTACCTTTTCCAGCTTCTGGTGGCTCCAGTCATTCCTTGGCTTGTGATGCCTAACTCCAATCTCTGCCTCCATCTTCACATGGCTTTTTTCCTCTCACAAAGACATTTATCATTGGATTTGGGGCCCATCCAGATAATCCAGGATGATCTTATCTCAAGATCCTCAGCATGATCACAACTGGGGAGACCTTTTATCCAAATAAGGTTACATTCACAGGATGAGAGTGGACATGTCTTTTTGGGGTCTATCATTCAACTCACTAAAGTAGTACTTGGCTGGAATACAGTAGTTGTTGGCTAAAGTTCTGTCTTGCTGGGCTGCTCCTTTCCTGGCCCTGTGGCTAGAGAGAACAGGCTTTTGATAGGCATTATTTTGTCTGTGCCTGTTGGCATTTCTAGGTTGCCAGGTTTTTCAGCCCCATGTCTGGGATATACAAGGCAAAAAGAAAACATACAGAGCGCACTGTCCTGTCATTCGTTGGGATCCAAGATCTGTAGCTGGTCAGGCATCTTCTCTACACCTTTCAGAGTTTTTTCATGTCTCTTTCATATATTATATCCAAGGATTTCAGATATACTTAGCAGGAGGAATAGGGAAAAGTACTTCTGAAGCTATGTAATATATTAAAAAAGAAAAAAAAAAGCAGTAAATGGAGAAAAAATTAATATAACACTTATGAGGGGTTTCCCTTTAGAGTGAGTAGAATAAAGATTTAGTAGAATAAGGTCTTCTATAAAATATGAAGGATATAGTCCAAGATCAAGAAGTGAGATTTAGTCAGTTATTGTTTCTTGAGGTGAAATTTACATAACACAAACCATTTTAAAATGAACAGTTTAGTGACATTTAGTAAATTCAGAATGTTGGGCAACCACCATCTCTATCTAGTTCAAAAACATTTTCATCATCCCTAAATGAAACCCTATACTGATTAAGCAATTACGCCCAATTTCCTCACCCTTCTGCCCTAGCAACTACCAAACTGCTCTATCTATGGATTTACCTATTTTGGATATTTCATATAAATGGAATTATACAGTATGACATTTCGAGTCTGGCTTTCACTTGTCATGTTTTCAAGTTTCATCCATGTTGTAGCATTTTTTTTTTGGTTTTTGATGTTTATTGTGGTAACATATACAACCACAAAATTTCCCATTTTAACCTTCAAATGTAAACTTAAGTGATAGTAATTTCATTTGCATTACATTTATCACCAACCATTACCAAAACTTTTACATCATCCCAAACTCTGTACCCATTAAGCAATAATTATCCATTCTTCCTTCAGACCCACTCCCCTCTAGCCACTTCATTCCTTTTTAGAACTGAATAACATTCCATTGTATGTATATACAATTTGTTTATTCATTCATTTGTTGATGAACATTTGGGGTGTTCTCATTTTTGGCCATTGTAAATAGAGATGCTGTATGCGTGTATTCACAAGTGTTTGAGTACCTGTTTTTAATACTTTTGGATGTATATTGTGCTGGTTTGTGTATATTATGTCCCCCAGAAAAAGCCATGTTCTTTGATGCAATCTTGTGAGGGCAGACATATTAGTGTTGATTAGGTTGGAACCTATTGATTGTTTCCATGGAGCTGTGACTCAATTAACTGTGGGCAAAATCTTTGGATCATTTCCATAAAGCTGACAAACAAGGAACTCAGTAGTGCTGCAGCTTAGAGAGTCATTTTGAAGATGGCCGTTGAAAGCTGATGCTGACATTTTGGGGAACGCCATTTTGAAACACAACCTGAGAACAAGCAGACACCAGCCACGTGCCTTCCCAACTAACAGAGGTTTTCCAGATGCCAATGGCCTTTCTCCAGTGAAGGTACCCTATTGTTGATGCCTTACCTTGGACACTTTATGGTCTTGACTGTAACTTTGTAACCAAATAAACCCCCTTTATAGAAGTCAATCCATTAATCTATTTCTGGTATTTTGAGTAATGGCAGCATTAGCAAACTGGAAAATGTATCTAGGAATGTAATTGTCAAATCATATGCTAAGTCTATATTTAACTTTTTGAGAAAATGCTAAACTGTTTTCCAGTGGTGGAACCGTTTTACATTCCCATTAAGATGGTACAAGTATTTCCATTTCTACATGTTCTTGCTAACACTTGTTTTCTGCTTTGTTGTCGATGAGATTTAAAATCATATACCCATTCTAGGGGGTATAAGTGGTATCTCATGGTTTTGATTTGCATTTCCCTTAGGGCTAATGATGTGTATCTTTCCAGGTGCTTATTTGCCATCTGTCTAACTTCTTTGTAGAAATGTCTGTCCTAGTCCCTTGTTACTTTTTGACTGGGTTCACTCTGTTGTTGAGCTTTTGGAGTTCTTTATATATTCTGGATTCTAGACCCTTATCAGATGTACTATTTTCAAATATTTGAGGTTGCCTTTCCACTTTCTTGACGCAGAAGTTATAAATTTTGATGAAGTACAATTTATCTGTTTTTTCTTTTGTTGCTTGTGTTTTTGGTGTTATTTCTAAGAATCCACTGCCAAATCAGATGTTATAAAGATTTAGCCCTATATTTTCTAAGATTTTTATTGTTTTAGCTCTTATAGTCATTCATCATCTTTGAGTTAATTATGGTAGTTGAGTGATATATGGTAGGAGTCCAACTTCATTGTTTCCATGTGACTATCCAGTTGTCCCAACACCCTTTATTGAAGAGACTATCCCCCCCTCCCCTTGTGAACAGTCTTTTGTTCCCCATTAGAAAAAAAAAGAGAGAAAAAGCTTCCTGGTCCTTTTTTCTTACGATTACATAGTATTTCACTATATTTAAGTACCATAATTTATTCAACAATCAGTCCCCTACCAAACTTTAACCATTTGCTATTTTCAACAGTTGGTAACAGTCTGTCATTTTACACATTCCAGTTTATCTATAAATTCCTAAAAGTGGAATTGCTAGGGCAGAAGTTATATGCATTGGTGACTTTTAACAGAAAACTATCAGACTGCCCTCTCTAGAGGGTGTACACCAATTTGTTTTCCCACCAAAAGTGTCTGAGTGCCTGTTTCCTTATTTCTTGTCAATGTTATTTTAGCGAACTTGGTTCTTTACCAGAGTCCATCCTTGCTTTTGACCCCATCCCTTCTTGCTTTTTTCTGGTACATTGTATCTTTAGTCTTCTCCTTTCTCTTCTTCCCCTCTATCAGCCCATAATCATGTTCAAGCTTTCCACCCAACCTCCCTAAAATTCTTCCTTTGGCCCTATCTTTCACATACTATTCATGATAAACTCCAACTCCTCAGTTTCCCTTTACTAAACTCATTAAAACGGTTTTCTATCACTTAACTTCCTTGGTCACCTTATCCTCTATGCTTTATAGAACTTTCTGAAACTCTCCTCTCTTGGGTCCATCACACTGGTTAATAGTTCATTCTTTCCTTTATACTCCAATTTTACAATTAGGTCTTGAGCACTTACTTCATGAAAGGCAGTATTCTAGGTACTTAGGATACTTCACCTGGGACTACTGCCATACCATTTTAGGGATTCTTAATGATGTGTCTCCCCTGTCCAATTCTGATAGCCAGGGGCTCACCTGAAACAAATCAGATGCGCCATATCTCTGCAGTAAACCTCCAAATACTTCTTACTGCCTAAAATCCAAACCCTTAGCAGTTTGTGTCACCAAATATCTGAGCACCTACTAAGAACGGGCAGTACTAAGGTCAGTACTTGGCTTTTAAGAAAAACGTGTGTAGTGTGCTTTGGAAGCAGAGGGGCACTCAGTTCAAAGAAGAAATGACATGTCCAGAAAACACTCCATTACTGGAATATAAAGCAAGAAGCACTTAATTGCCACTTCTTCTGTAAAGTTTTCCCAAACTCTTCTACAGTTACTTTCAACTCCCACGGACCTCTTATAGTATGTAGTATATATTTTATTATACAAGATATCAGTTTTACTTTATCATTGTTCATTTGTATTCCAATCTAGTCCATGAACTTTTTGAAGGCCAAGATAAATTCTTTTTCATTAAAAATTAAAAGAAAACAATCCAAAACCAAAGATGGATAGTGTTTTGCATGATACTGTTTGGCTATTATTGACATTACTTTCATCTATAAATTTTTAAATCTTTTTAAAAACTTATTTGCAGAATCACATAAAATACTAGTTGCAACTGATATTACTAGAACTGAACCTAAGATTTCAGATTAAGTTTTTTTCTTAATTTCTAATTAGTTATGAGCCATTGTTTGGCATACTTTTTTTGGATCTTAATTCTGCTAGCCAAGACAAAATTTTAACGCACACAGTAACAATGCATAATAAAAACCCAAAACAAAACAATACAGATTTTATATTATTGAACTTTATGTACAAAATCATTTGATTTCAAATAAACATTTAATGTAAAAACAAACATTCTTTTAAACTGATTTTTTTTTTTTACATCTACTGTACCATTCAAATGCTTTATCATCTTACATGATTTCTTCAAAATCTCTTATCAAGGGTACATATAGAAAAGCATTTTTTTATAAATAGAAACAAAGGGATTTTTTTCAGCTTTTATTATAAGATGACATAAAAAGTTTACTCAACAGAAGTAATTTCATTACTATTTGGGGGAGGGAATCACCAACTTTTTGTGCAAACAATGCTAGCCTTCTTTTAAGCATTAAGAGCATAACTGCTTAAGAAATGACATAAGCAAGAACTCTACACCTACAACTCCCCTAAAATAATCTATTTTTTTTTTTTTTTTACATATGTGCACAGCTTTAGCAAATTAAAGCCCGAGAGAAATGCTTGAGATCCACTATCCAGAGGCATAACCAGAGTTTACTGTAACTCATCATTTGGAGAGCTTACCAATCAAGAAGTCTGTAATGAAAGCTGCAGTTTCCCTCTCTGCTAATTTTTAACACAAAAATCAATGACTAAGAACTTAATACTGGATGACAAATCACATCCACATTATTAGTTAAATAGTCTCACAGTTAAACACATTTTAAAGACCAATCAAATCAGTATTTACATTTTATAAATTTCTGAAGACACCATTAGAAAGCTTATATATCCCTTCTTAAACAAAACAGGGAACTGCATCTGATGGTGGTGGAATGAAATAAAAAACTAAAAATACCTGTATTTACAGCAGCATTGATCCTTTATAAATAAAGAATATGAAAATGCAATCTTTAAGGATAATAAAAAATTGAGGTGATGTTACTCAACCACAGTGCTTGGAGTTGGAATAAAAAAACCTATTGGTGCTCATTAATGTGCCAGTAGTGAAACCACTTTCTGTTGGAAAAAATCCAACTGCAAATATGTGCATAAAGCACATATAACATAACACAGGGCAAAATTGCTCAAAATGATTCAAGTCAGCTTATCTGTATTGGATATTCTAATAATGAAATACATTACAAAGACAACCTTACAAAAAACAACAACAAAAAAGTTATAACATTTTCTGGTTCATTTTTATAGAACATTTCCCTTGAAAGGGCATCTTAAAAATCTCAAACTCATTCTTTCCTTGGTTTACAATCGTAATGAAAAAATGTGGACAGCTGAATTTTCCACGTGATTAACTGAAAAAGAACCAGAAACTGCAAAATTTTCAAGTTTAAAATATACTGGGTGAGCAATGCACTAAAATTATCCATATAAAAACAAATGGTCAGTAACGTTATAAACCAACATGACATTTCACTGTCAATAATGTGAAAATTAACATCTTCTCAAACAGGCATAAGACAAAGAAGTGCTATTTTAAAATTGTAAAATGATCTTAACGAAAAATGTCTTATGTTGTAATGTTTCATTCTGAACTGATAAATGATTTCAAAGGATGAAGGTTTGCTTGCAAATAATGCAACATAATCTCACAAAAATCTTCAATTTTTAAAAAAGGGGATCACATTCCAATTTTCCCTCCCCAAGAAAATATCTCACAATTACAAGTAGAAAAAGAGCTAGTCACAAATGCAAAAAACCTTATAATTTAAATATATGGGATAATTATCAATTCAATATATTTCATAAGACAATTGTTGGAGTTAAAAAAACTTTCTTTGAAGTATTGCTTTTCATGCTCAAACTAAGAGAATGTTTTAATGACATTAATAAAATTGGTACATATGTAATGCTTGCAAAATGAAGAACCCTGATACAAATATCCTTGTTGAAATCATTTACTTCATCTAACAGTGCCTGTTTGAAACCTATGAGTAAAATAAAAAACAAAAATGTAACTCTTCTTAGAGGCTGAATTCCCTAGAATATAATTTCAGTGTTTGTCCATAACATGGGGTCAGGTCTTTTCAGAGTTTTTGTTTTTTGCTCTGTTTTGAAACCCCTGAGACACCATCTGTTTCCAAAGCTTTCTCTTTTGAATTAATTTCACTATATCCATTTGCTGTCCCATTTTGTTCAGTGATTTCTTCATTTGCAGGGGAAGCAGATTCTCCTTTTTCTAATTTTTGCTGCATTTCACGGAGCTTGGTAACAGCTTTATCTATTGACATTATGCTAATAAGATTAAAGTCATGCATGCTGACTAGATGAAGCATGAAGTTTCGACATAAATTCTTCTTAATTATTTTCTGTCCATAATTTTCTACAAACAGCATACAGGCATGATTCATTTGATTGTCAGCAATAAACCTATTTAATAAAAACAACACAAAACATCAACAGTGATACAAAGTATGTTTGTCAAATGCAATAGTGATATATCTTTATAGAATAGTAAGATTGTATTCAAACCCAATAAATGGTGATTTAACAAGTAGTAAAACTATAGTGAAACTGAGATTCAACACCTAAATAAGCTTAGCATTTTAGAAATTTAAAGAGATTTAATCTAACCAGAGCTTACAGGACGCCATTAGGAGAGTAGACAGTATTTTTGTTTTTTTCTGATGAATTTACAAAGCATTGTTAAAAGTATAAAATATTTTCTCCTGCTAACACAACTTCTGTTAATTTTGTAAATACGCTCTAACAATTCCCCTTTATTCTCTCCTTTGATCTTGCCATCCTATTAAAGGAGCTGTACTTCTTTACATTTTCAATTCATAGCAAATCTTTGAAAAAATGAGGTGTCACACCAAGCGATAGTACAGTGTGGAAAATGAATGAGGAGTGCGGTACATGCACAATGAATAAACTTTGAGAAAACCAAATGAAACCAAGTAAGAGAATGATTGCTAAGATAGCAATGAAACCGAGAGTTCAACATAGACTACATAAGGATTGCCTGCAGATTCTTAAAAATCTAATTAGTTTACCCAACTAACACCGTTCTTATAAAATCAATGTCAATAGTTGTTATGCTGACAGATCTGGATCAAGGAATTGAAGTGGAACCAAATATAGTGATGTGACTAAAATTACATCTTGAAACTGGCCTATCAGGATAAGGAGAAAAAGAGATATAACCCAAGGCTCCATATATATACTTTACTTACAACTCAGTTTTAATGACCTGAACAGAGTCCAGACAAACTTTTAGTGTAAAGAGCCAGACAGAATATTTTAGGCAAGACATATATAATTATTGTTTTTTTCTTCAAAACTCTTTAAAACTGTAAATGCTCTTCTTAGCTCAAGGGCAATAAAAAATAAAAGAGGTTAGGCGCTAGGTTTCTAGATACTTGAACTAGAACTGAGGCATCAAGTTCCTTTTCACTCTACAAGAATAAAGAAATAAAAGCAACCCCTCCCATTTACTACAATAATCTATAAATGTAAAAGCCTTGGATGCTTGTGCTATAGAAAAAAGTATTAAGTGAGGTTCTAAACAAAAAGATAGAGAAGAAAAATGTGTATTGACAGATAAACAGTTCACACAGGAAAGGGGGTGGATCTGAAGGAAAAACAGTGCTTGGAAACATAATTTTAGCCAGTAAGAAGAGGTAAGAACTGTTTCTATCTTGACCTCTATATATGAAATGACAACAAACAAGAAATCAGAAAGAACATTTATGTTTTCAGGATTCCTAGGCCTATACCACATGGCAAATTATTTTTGTATTCCCTGATAATAAAAGAACTAAAAATTGGGTAATTAAAAAAAAAAAAGGATATACTAATCTAATAAGCTTTCAGCTGTTATTCTCCCTGTAAATACTGAAAGAAAGGAAGAAACCTGAGGCCTGATTTAGAAAAACTAAAAACAAAAATCTCTGAGCAGCTCCATTTCTCAAAAGTTATATTTTAGACTAGGGTATGATTTGGGAATTACTATATCTAAATTAATGAAACTTTTGGTATGATTCTAACATAGTTAGATTTACAGAAGTTGAAGCAGCAAATAGAACATAAGGCAAGTGGAAGAGTTTAATTAATTTGGAAATACCCTACCCATGCTTCATGACATGGAGATTCCATAATTTCATCACTTCTTTCTCTCCTTCATTAACATCAGAAAATTCTTCAATTTGCTTAAAACAAAAAAACAAAGAAAACAAAAAAACAAAAATAAACCCCTATTAAATGCAGAATATAACTGGTTTTTCTAAGAAAATATTGTGATGTTAAAAATAGTGTTTTGCAATTAAAAATACCATTTGTTTAGGCAGCAAAATGTCAACATTTCTCAAAATCAATTTGTACGTAAGTAGTAATTTTAAAAGGGGGAACCATAAGTTATGAAAAATTACCTATAAATATAGAAACAAAAATACACATAAATTCACACTAAGAAAATCTGTATTCCCTTTAGTTGGTAACCTTCTAAATGGCACAATAAAACTGAATTCTTCAATTTCTTAATTTACATAAAGCTTTAAGTCAAACTTCTAGCCAACTATTTTTTCAAGCAAAATCATTTAATAATAAAATTATAAGATCATTGATATGATAATAGTAATTACTGTAATCGTTTTTTCTCTTAGCCATTCGGGATCTTTTTCATCTTCGCTATCTACTTCCATTTCTTGTGGACGGAGAGGTAAGCAGGTATCACTATGAAAATACAGACGATTGTGTCCACTACTGTATGTTCGTTGCTGTTCCACTTCTCCATCTTCAGATTCAAGAAATTCAGACATGCTTGCTTTTGTTCGTTTTGGCCTAATGAAAATAAATGTTGATATAATATGGCACCTACCTAGCTAATTATATGACTACGAGTAGATTGCAATAATTTTACAATATTACCACATTATAAAACTGGCCCACAAAAATTAATTACAAAATCGTCCTTATATAATTTTACAAAATTTTATAAAATAAATATAAAATTTCATAAAATTGTTTTACAAAATTATAAAGTTAAAGATTATATGTGAAATGGAGCTCTTACATATCAATTTAAATGCAAAGTATTAAAGGTAAAATTATCTTTCTGGGTTTGAAAAATAAACATTAATAAAAAAAGAGCAACTGGGTAAAAGGAAAAATGGGAATAAGAGCTAGACAGGTTACAGAAAAATATGATGGGAATATGCATATAGTCCTATATCAAAATTAATGTATCCTAACACATTTGTATGTATTCACAACGCAAAAACTGTAACATTGACTACACATACACATAACTATGCAGGAATTTTTTTTTCCTACAGTTTTATAAAAGTAAAAAATTTCATTTTATAATTTTTATCTCAGCAGTCATCCTACTAGTATAAACACACTATTGTGACTATTAAGCCTGATGGAAGGAAAACCAGTCCCAGGACTTATCCAGCTGGATACTATCATGTGGAATATTAAGTGACAGGGATAGGGTTCTTTCTATTTCCTACTACCCAAGTAGTGAGTTCATCCCTTTCTGGCAGGTCCCTAACCTACGTATGCACACAGGAACTTCTATCAGCACAATTCTTTAATCCCACTTACCACAGCAGCAGCAGTGACATTAAAAGCTGAAACATAAAAAAAACTAACAGGAAGTGAGAACGACCCCATGGAAATAAGAGCTGGAGAGAGTTACAAAACATTACACCACCAGACAGATTTAGCAAATACTGAAATAATGCCACACTGATGATTTCTACTTCAACAGTAGTACTGTCTAGCTCCCCTTTGGTTCCTCTACCATCATCAGTAAGGAGTAAGAGAATGAACTTCTGTGGTATGACTTTTTTACCCACCTGCACACAAGAATGTGCGTAATAGGTGTTCTCTTTACTGGTCCATTGCGACTAAAGGCAAATCCAGGTTGGCGATGAATATCCTGAGGATTTCCTGCATAGGAGCCATCATAACACTCATTGATAGAAACATCTATCCTAGCACCTTTTGGATGATACTGTAACAAAAAAAAGGCAAATTGTTTAGGAAAAGAAAATATTAATTTATCCTACCCTAAATGACTATCCAACAACTTAATTAAAAAGTATCTGTTGGTTCTTATGTTTTGATACCTAAAACAGGCCCTGCACAGCAGCATGGTGAACAGTGTCAAAAGACCTAAAGCCAAAAGACAAACGATGGCTATGCCATTTATTAGCTAATTAGGCATCTTTTCACAAATTATTTCTTGCCTGAACAAGAATGAGGAAAATATCACTTAATTCAAAGGGTTGGTGTGATGATTACAGAAGTGAATATATGTGCTTACACAAATTATTTTGAATATATGTAAATTCTGAATCATTCACTGTAATCCATAAATAAACCAATCTTCTGAACGCAAAATTTTTTTTATTTTTATACAAAGGACAATTTAAATTTAAAGTCAAGTGTCTTATAGTTAATATATAATATTTTACTGGTAAGAAAAAATATGAAAAATTACTTACAACATAATTGAAGATAAATCTGCTATGGCAGAGTTTAAGATGCTTCAGTAAACTATAAAGTTTGCGGCAGTTCAGAGTGCACCAAGGACAATGCAGATCATCTCTTGCTTCAGTTTGTTGTCTTGTATTGTTGTTATAAAGGAACTAAAAAAACAAAAACCCAGCAAATTCCCAACTTACACATTTCAAAATATTTTGTTCAGTTTCACCTCTAAAAATACATTAAAAGCAAAGACAATTTAAAAGGAAAATTAAAAGTCTTTTCACTTAAATATGCTGAAATATTTCAGAATGAACATATAGAACACATGCATTTTTATGATTACTTAAAAAGAAGGGTCCTTACCTGATAAAATATTCTTAATTTTTGCCGGTTTTCATTTGAAGTATCTTTTTCTTTTCTTGTTTGTAGATCTGGAGCCAATGATTCTTTAACAGCTAAAAACAAGTAATTTTAAATTTAATAAAAACATTTGCTTCTATAAAGCTAAGTATCTCAAAAAAAAATGATTAAACCATTAAAGTTTCCACATAACTCTCAGAGTATTTACCCAATTTCTGTTCTCACATTCAGTGGATGATCAGAGGAACAATTTCAGCAGTACTCCTAATTAGGTTTTAAGGTCTTTATGGGCAGGAACCATATATTCCTTTAAAAACCACCTCCTTTGTCCTAAACCATGATGAATGTAACTTCATGTAATCTGTGGTCACTATACTAAGTTTTAACCACCCTGAAGGTCAGAGTGTGGTTTTGATTGGTCTTTGTACTCCCAATGTCCGGCAGTGAGTAGGTACCCACTAAGTACTGATTTAACAGAAATTAAATAGCAAGTGATTGTATTAAATTACTCTAAAACCTAAAAATAATCACTGTTAACAATTTTGGTATATTTCTTTTCAGACTTGAAAAAATTATTTTTCATAACATAACGAACTATTCCATTTATACAGTTTTGTATAACTTTATATTGTACCAATTATTTGCAACTCTTTTATCTGAGTGGCTACAGAGTATTTTGAAGTGCTCCTACCATAATTAACTTGGGAACTCTTTCCCCAGCTATGTTCCATTTTTTATATCTCTTTAATCTCACCATTACAGTGACCTGTACACATTGAGTGGACATGAGTGGTTAATGTCAAAGACAGCTGTCTTAAACCTTCTCCCTTCCTGAAACAGACTTTGATAAAAACCGTTTAAATGCTCTCAGGTAAAGGGCAGTGTCCCTATCAGACAGATAAAAAGTGACAGAATACTGCAAGTTTGACCTCAATTCAGCAGAGAGCATCCACTTGTCTCTTTCCTCTTAAACATATCCCTTGTACATTGTTGGTGGGCATGTAAAACAGTGCATCCTCTGTGGAAAACAGTGATTCTTTAGAAAACTGAATTAAAAATTACCAAATGACCCAGAAATTCCACTTCTAGGTATATATCCAAAATAATTGAAAGCAGGAACTCAACAGTATTTGTATGATGTTCATATGAACACTTTCACAATAGCCAAAAGGTGGAAGCAACCGAAATGTCTATCAACAGACTAATGGATAAACAAAATGTGGTATACAAACACAATGGAATACTGTTCGGCTGTAAAAAGAAATTAAGTTCTGATGTATGCTACAACATGGATGAACCTTGGAAACATCATGCTGAGTGAAATAAGCCAGAAACAAAGGACAAATATGTATGAATTCTCCTATATGAAATAGCTAGAATAATCAAATTCACAACAGAAAGTAGATTTACAGGGTACCAGGAGCTGAGAAGGTAGGGAAAATGAGGAATTATTGCTTAATGGGTTCAGAAATTCTGCCTGGGACTCAGGAAGTTTTGGCAATGCGTTATGGTGATGGAGACACAACTTTGTAATGTGTGAACACCACTGAATTGTATATTTGTAAGTGGATAAAATGGGAAATTTTAGGTTGTACGTAAGTTACCCAGAAAAAAAAATGAACAGAACTCTACAACACAAACATGAACCCTAATGTTAACTATAGGCTGCAGTTAAAGAGTATAATTATATTAATATTGTTACATGAATTGTAATAAAGATATCACACTAATGCAAATGTTAATAATATGGAAACTGTACATGAGATGGCAGTATATGGAAACTATCTTTTCTACATGGTTTTTCTGTAAACTTACAACTGCTCTAATAAAAGAGTGAGAGAGAACTAAATAATTTGAAAAGCTTGCATGAATTTCTCTATTATCTGGAAGTGGGGAAAATTCTTCCTTGTTAACATAAAAAATGCAGAAGCATAAGGAAAAAGTCTGATAAATTTAAATACATAAAAATAAAAAATATTACCATGACAGAAAAAAAATAACCTAAGCAAATAAATAGCCAAATGACAAAGTAGAATAAAATATTTGTGACTTATGTCCCACACGATGGGTTACTATATCTAAAATTAAACAGTTTTCTAAAATGGTGGTTGGTGGTGGAAGGGATTGGGAGCCAAATACCCTATAATAGGCTGGAAATATGAACACATAGTTCAGAGAAAAATAATTGCAAACAACTTTCAAAATATAAAGAGATTCAATCTAACTCATAATTTTTAAAAGGCAAATTAAAAGTATACTCCAAGACTATAGTTAATAATATAATAATAATATTCTTTCATTAATTGTTAACAAATATACCACAAACATGGCACGGTGTTAATAATAGGGAGGTATACGGGAACTCTATTTTCTTTATCATTTTTCTGTAAACCTACAACTTCTCTAATTAAAAACAAAACAACAACAAAAAAAAAAAACAAAAAGGGTCTCCACATTGTACTTATTTTCAAGCTCCAGGGTTAAAAATGTACTCTTGTCCCTCTAAAAATTCCAATCCAGGAGATTCAAGATAGGACCAAAGAATCTGTATTTTAAAAATAAGCACCACAGGAAGAAGCTTCAAAAACCTCTCCCATAATTCTGTAGTCATGGAGAATACACCTGTCCCTGATCCTGAGGGGAGAAGCTGTCAACCAGAGCACAGTGCTGAAGCAGTACCCAAGCACTTCCAGAGCAATGGCTAAGAATTTCCTGTGACAGTTAATAAGATCCCAAGAGCAAGAACATTCCTGCATCAACAAGACCAAGTGAAACGAAGTATGGTCTTCCCCAAGGAGTAATCCTGACTGGCTCAAAAAAGTCTACGTAGAAACAGTAGATCCTCCTCAGTGTGGACTTCTATCTCATTAATAGGTTGTTGTGTGCAAGTATAGGAGGAAATGTGTACTTCAATGGCCAACTATGCACAGTCTATATAGCACACCCATTCACATTATCTGATTCTGAATCTATAGGAGCTATTTTACAACAGTAATGCAAAATATTCTTGTCAGTAGATGAACAAATGCTGTCCTATTCAATAGATTCAACTAACTTCCCTCCTCCACTGTGGAAGAAGTCAGTTTTGTATCCATGAGTACATTCATTTCAATATTCCTGCTGTATAATTAATGTGTCTGTTCTTTGAATTTTCCTTTGCACCAGTTTTAACATCTGCCTGATTACCTAATCTTGAGTAAAACAAATTCTTTATCATGTTCAAAAAGAAACAAAGTGCACTGACTTTTCTTACTTGACAGATAATAAATCTAGAATTTGATGACATACTCCACTAGTGATTCCGTGGGAAGTAGGCACAACTGACAGTGCCAAGTGCAATATAGCACAACCCAATGGAGGAAAATTTGGCAATATATAGCAAAAACATTTATGCATTTATCCTTTGACTCTCAGAAATCCCACTTCCAGAGATCTAACCCAACAATGTACTGGCAAAGGCACTATAAGCCATATTAAAAGGCTACTCAAAAGGTGGTATCATCAAAGTCATGGTGTAGGATATCCCCAGCAATGTTTCCTGTTAGGCACAGCTAAATAAAGGAGCAAATTTAACTTGCTTGGAACTCTGAAAGATGATAGAGACTGGAGAAAAACTCCAAAAACACTGAACTGAAGACCCCACCTCCTACCCCAACACACATACCCACAAAAAGGTAGGAGAGCAGAGGTAGGACTGCAGTATGGACCTGCCAGTCTGAACCCCATTCCCACGCTTGAACCCAAGTGGTTCAAAAGATACACTGCAGCAGTGCTCTGGCCCAGGCACCTGCTGCCATGGTCACTGAGCAGAGCCAACCATGGCAGCACCTGTCAAGTCCCACACACATTCAGGCATCCCCAAGCCACACAGTCCCACAGCAGGGCCCTAGCAGTCAGCATACATAAGCATACAAAGCAGTGCCCTGGAAATCAGTGACCTGCAGGGGAACTACTGGCAAGCTGTGTACACTCCCAGTCCCATGTGCTGGTGTGCATAAATGAAAAAAATTGGGTGTTTTTGAACACTGACCCCATCTGCCTCACTGGGTCAAGATCCCCTAACGGGAACTTCCTAAAGGTAGAAAAGCTACATGAAAAGGGGAGACTCAAACGCTGTAAGGCAGGGCGGACCAGGCACTGAAAAGCTGGAGTGAAAAGGCAGCCGAAAGAGAGTAGCTGAGGAAATCATAGGCACTAGGGAGAAAATTTTGTATAAAAACAAAGAGGACAGCCCAGAACTCCCAGAGAAAGACCAGAGGAAAGGAAATCCTTTTCTGGAAGAGAAACAGTCACATATAATAAGGTAATCTTAATAGTTACTACACATGCCAAAGACAAGAGGCAGGTGCATAAAGACTTGATAAAACCCAAACTGTTAAACACAGGCTGCTCTAAAAGTTCAGTATAATTTGGACATAGCACTGAAAGAAAGCCCTAACACACAGCCAATCTACAATAAAACCATAGGCAAGAGAGAGAAACTGACTTCCAGAGTTAGTGAATCAAAACAATCAAATGCCCAGATTTCAACAAAAGATCACAAGACATACAAGGAACAGGAAAAGATGGCTTAGTCAAGAGAACAAATTAAAACTTCAGAGGAAACACAAACAGTAGAACAACTAATCAAAGATGTTCAGTAAAATCTCCTAAATCAACTCAAGGAACTAAAGGAAAATATGGACATAAGTAAACTAAATTTGGATATAAACTAAAGGATATAAGAAAGATGATGTGTGTGAACAAAAGGAAGAATTGGAGAATTTAAAAGGAATATAACAGAAATTAAGGAGGAAAAAAACACAATAATGGAGATAAAAAATACACTAGAGGTATTCAATAATAGATACAGCAGGTAAAAATAAGAACCAACAAATTAGATTACAGGACAACTGAAATCATAGTTATAAGAACACATAAAGAAAAGGAACGAAAAAAGTGAGCAGAGCCTAAGGGATCTGTCGGACAACGTGAAGTACACAAACATATACGTAATAGGAATTCCAGAAGGAAAGGAGAAAGATGGGGGCAGAAAGAATATTTGAGGAAATAATGGATTTTAAAACTTATTACAAAAGCTGTAATAATTAAAACAACATGGTACTGACAATTTGCCAGAACCAAATTGAGAGTTCAGAAATAAACTCTCATACTTTTGGCCATTTGTTCTCTGACAAGGGTGCTAAGTCCACTCAGTGGGAAAAGAATAGTGTTTTCAACAAATGGTGCTAAGAGAAATGGATAGCCATATGCAAAAGAATGAATGTGGATCCAACCTCACACCTTATATAAAATTAAACTCAAAATGGATCAAACAAGTAAGTATATAAAGAATTAAACTACAAAACTCCTAGAAGAAAACGTAAGAAAACATTTTCAGGATCCTGCGTTACGCAGGGTTTCTTAAGACTTTACACCAGAAGCATGCACAATAAAAGAAAAAAAATAGATAAATGGGACTTAAAATTAAAAACTTTTGTACACCAAAGGACTTTATCAAGGAGGTAAAAAGATAACCTATGGAGGACAGTGTGGTGGTTCCACAAGAATCTAAATATGTGGGTGCCCTAAGGTACTGTAACCTCATTATAGGGTATATACTTGGGAAGATCTGAGAGCAAGGACACGAATGGACATTTGCACACTGGTGTTTATGGTGACAGTATTCACGATTGGCAATGGATGAAGGTGGCCTAAGGGTACATCGACTGATAAACAAAATGGTGAACTGTGGTGTATACCTAAAATGGAATATTGAGCAGCTGCAAGAAGGAATGAAGCTGTGAGACATGCAACTAGGTGAATGGATCTTGAGGACAGCATTTTGAGTAAAGTATGCCAGAAATGAAAAGACAAACATTATAATGCTTCATTAATATGGACTAACTATAATGTTTAAACTCTGAGAATTGCTGGAGCACAGCTTATCAAAAGAATGCTTAGTGCAATTGTAAGCTCTTACAGCAGTCACATCCATTCCTGAGTTGTAATGGTTGTCTCCAAATTCTGAGATGCTGAACTCTTTGTGTATAACCTGGTCGGTCTCTGGAACTTTGGGTATCTGTGTGACATATGAAACTCAGAGCTAGAGCTCGGCAGCTCTGAATGTCAGTATTAGCTCATAGAGCAACTGTTAAAAAAGCTGAAAAAGAGTTCAGACTTCAATCAGAGATATGAATGAAGCATATCTGGTTAGGACTAAGGCAAATCAAGCCAAAGTGTAAAGGACGATATTGACTGCGTTGTAAAACTTCAACTTCTGTGTAAGCCAAGGGAAGAGATGTTTATTTGGTGCAGGATCTATACTTTCTGCAGCACATTAAATAATTTAACTTGTACAGTTTATTCAAACACCATCATTACATGGAACTTTGAATAGCAAGTGGGATCTGGTAGGTTTCTACAGATTAGTGTGAAATCCTGATACAACCCAAAGTAATTCGGGCAGAGAATAAAAATATATTTGCAGGGCCACCCTGAGGAACTGGGGAAAAACACAGAAATGTTGGACTTCCCCACCGGGTTATGACTGTGTGACTGTGAAAACTTTGTGGCTCTCACTCCCTTTATCCAGTGTATGGACAGAAGAGTAAAAAAATTGGGACAAAACTTAATGAAAAATAGGGTGGGATTGGGGGGATGATTTGGGTGTTCTTTTTACTTTTTATTTTTTATTCTTATCCTGATTCTTTCTGGTATAAGGAAAATATTCAAAAATAGATTGGGATGATGAATGCACAACTATATGATGGTACTGTGAACAGTTGATTGTACACCATGGATGATTGTATGGTATGTGAATACATCCAATAAAACTGAATTAGAAAAAAAAGATAACCCACAGAATGGGAAAAAATATCTGGAATCTATTATATGGGTTTAATAACCAGCATATAAACAACTCCTACAATTCAACAACAAAGAGACAAAGAACCCAATTAAAAAGTGAGTTGCATCTCCAAACAGGATATACAAATGGCAATAAATACATGAAAAAATGTTCAATGTCATTAGACATCAGGAAAATGCAAATCAAAATCACAATGAGATACCATCTCACATACACCAGAATGGGTACTACTAAACATAGAATTACCATAACTTGGCAATCCCACTTCTAGCTATATACTCAAAAGAAATGAAAGCAGGGACTTGAACAGGTATTTGTACACTGATGTTCACAGTGCTATTTCACAACTGTCAATGTTGGAAGCAACCAAATGTCTATCAGCAGATGAATGGATAAACAAAACATGGCATATCCATACATTCACCCATTAAAAAGAAGTGAAATGCTGGTACATGCCACAATATGGATGAACCTTGAAGACACCATGTTGAGTGAAATAGGCCAGACAAAAAAGGAAAAATAGAGTATGAACTCACTTTATGAAATAAGCAAAATATTAAAGTCAGAAACTAGAATACAGGTTACCAGGGGATGGTGGGCAAGGGGAATGAGGAGATAATGTTTAATTGGTACTGAATTTCTATTTGGAGATGGGAAAGTTTTGGCACTGGATGGTGTTGACAGAGGCACAACTTTCTGAATGTATTTAATCCCAATGAACTGTATATTTGAAAAGAAAAAGGAATAAAAATGGAAATTTTAGGTTGTATATAAGTTAAAAGATACAAACACAAAGAGTGAAACCTAATGTAAACAATGGGCTAAAGTTAACAGCATAATTATAATATTGTTTCTTCATTGTAACAAAAATACCTCACTAAAGCAAAATGTTAATAATACCTCATTGTGGGACCCGGGCTGGAGGACAGGACTACCAGAAGCATGTTCTTCCTCATGGAAGAGGAAGCACCTAGAGAGGTTACAAAAAGCATGCAACACTTCCTAAAGGCTAGGCTTAGACCACACACACAGTCAGTCCATTATGCCCACATTCCATTCTTCTAAGTAAGCTTAAAATAATTACTATCTGACTCTTTACAGAAAAAAGTTGATGAGTCCAGGTAAAACCAAACACAGAGAAATTATTCTAAGTACCATTAAAACATAGCCATGTAGTTAAAAAAAATAAAATTAAATTAAACGGCTTTTAGTAATCTTATTTCTGCTGTTAGCAATGGTATTATTATTCTGAGACTACTATATACGTAATGCGGATACACCAAATGATCAGTCATGTTGGTGTTGTTGGGAAGGGCATTTTTATAATGGGAGAAAAAATATAGATAAGAACAATGAGGTAAAATAAAACAATATAATATAATCTTATACTTAAAAAAAACCCACATATCTATTATTTACTACCAAATTTAACCTGGTACAACCCAGGTTATGATTCTCTTCCATTTCCAAAATTCAAAAGACTCTAATATTGCATTTAGCTCTAAAACGTAAAACTACACTTGCAATTTCAAAATCGAAAAACTCTGAAAAACAATAGATTTTTAGTGAGTTTGTGGCAAATTTTCTTAGCGGACAAACTTCTCTGAAATTGACATGAGTCTGTCGACTTGGAGGTTTTATATAATGTATAGTATATATACCATAAACCATATTATGTTAAAATACTTAAAAAAATAGAAATTCCCAAACACATCTGATACAAGGGTCTATGATAAGGAACTGTTAAACAGCACTTAAACACAAAACTTTACTTTTAATACAGGATAATGTATTATATTAATATATTATCGTGGCTCATAATTTTTCAAATAATATTTCCCAAAGAATAATTATATGGAGCAAAAGACAGATGAATTGATTCAAAATGTAAGTCAGAACTCTGCAAACCTTTACTTTGATAGAGATGCTTTCTTACCAATAGTTTGAGTAGGCTTAACTGAACCAGGCTTGTTTTCTTGATGGAGACTCTCTGAATTTCTAGTGGCAAGAGGCTTGGCAATAGGAGCTGTAGATTTATCATTGGCCTCTCCTGTCCAACGAAGAGTGAACTGTAACGTAGGTCCCTGAGAAAATGTTTCAAATGGAGGCAGCCTCTAAAAAAGAAAAAACAGGAAGAGTGAAGATTCATATAATAATTGAAAGAAATTTAGGAACAAAACCCAATGTTCATTGTAAGTCAGTGTGGACTTGATTTAAATTAACAGACTTCTGCTGAAAACCCAAATGCCTAAAGAGATGACCAGGAAACTAAAGTAAATTTACGGAGCAGTACAGACTGCAGAACTGGAGTGCTCAAGACTGTCTAAAAGAGTATCCTCTTGTCAGGAATCATGGACTGGTGCCATGTACAAATGTTGGCCCAGCACAGCTAGATTCTCAGATTTTTCAAAAGAAGTCAGAAATCCAAGCTTTCATGGGAAATCCTTCCATTTTTAAATATTGGTAATCAATTCAAAATGTCTTGAGAAAAAAAAAACAAAACTGTGGTACCCAAAGCCTGCCAACTTACAACTCCACTCTTAGGTGACTAATTACTTTCTTAGTGCAAAATAACTTTGGCAATTAGTAATTTTCCTTGACTTCTCTCAACTGCATTGACAACAATTGCCCTTGCTTCTCTTCTTTCATTCTGGGATACTGAACTCTCTTGACTTTCCTCTTCCATTTCTAATCATTTGTAAGATGATTCTTCTCTTGGTCTCCTTAATTCCTAGCTAATCTTTAACTATACTTCATTCTCCTCAATCTCTCATCGAGGTTTTACTTATCAGGGTGGGGACTCCAAATTGGTTCTCTAACAACTTTATACTTGAGCCCCAAACCCATAATTCCAATTGTCTACTGGACCCTGCCACCTGGATTATCTCAATGTCACCTTGAACTCAAATATGTTTATAAAGTGTTTACTGCTTAGAAGTGTTTAGACAGTTACTGCCATACAAACTTAAACTGCTTCATCTTTATTAGAAAGACTTCTCTTAAAACTGTAATTATAGACTGAAACAAGGTAAAGATGTGATCATATAAACTGATTTTGACACAGCAAGTCCATATCCAGGAACTCATTATATAATCCTTATTTTTTCATGGAAAAACTTTACTTAAACATACTTTAAGAAATCTCAAAGATTGAGGTTAACTAGTATCTTCAGAAAACCCAAATGCTGTACATAATAAAGAAATAAAATTAAAAAAAAGAAAAAATTATGTGAAATTACATTGACTAGAGGCAACAATTATTGTAATATTAATTTTATAAAATGAGATTATATAACTATTGTGTAAAAAATAAACATCTTAGATATGTTCTTGTCAAAATATCATCCTTTCGATGGCTATCTACTTAGATTTAGGTTAACTATCTTTCACTATTTTCACAACTCTAATTAAAAAAAAAAGCTGAGAACTGTTACTTACACTTTTTCACTCTAAAACAGCAACTACCTTGTGACAAAATTCTAGAAGTGGAATTATTAAAGACTACATGTACAATTTTAATTTTAATACATATTTTCAGTTTACCTGGCCAATATGATTATACTAACTTATTCTTACATATCAAAGCATTATTTTAGAGTATATGTCCTCACATCCCCACTATCACTAGAAACTATGAAACTTTCCAATTTTTGTCAAACCAATAGTCAAAAACAGTACCTCTGATTTTATTTGCAGGTCTTTGAATGCTAATAAGGTTGAGCATCTTTTTTTAAAAGTTTACTGGCCATATATATTTTCTCTTGTGAGAACTGCCTGAATGTTTATCAATTTTTCCTATTACACTGCTTCTGTTTTTCTTTACAATTTATAAAATTCTATGTATTTGTGATATTAGCCTTCTGCATGTTGCAAATATTCCTCCCCCCAGTCCATCATTTGTTTTTAACTTTAGGTTTTCACAGTATAGAAATGATCTATTTTAAGTAGTCTATTTTTTTTACTTGATGCTTTCTGGCTTTTGTTATCATATTCAGAAAGGCCTTCCTCACTGTAAGAGTATATTAATTTTCACATAGTATTTTCCTGAAGTTATACTATGTTAATTTTTACATTTATGCTTCTTGGCCTTCTGGAATTTTTTAGGTCTAAGTTTATTTCCAGATGGCTATACACCACTTATGTCAAAACCACAAATGAATTCTACAGTAGTCTACCTTTCCCACACAGATCTATACCGTTACCTTTTTGCCAAACTAAACTCCAATTATGCACAAAACTATTTCAGGACTATGCATCAGTGATCTGCTTGTCTAGCCTATGCTCATACCATTCAGCTCTTAAGTTCTTTTAGTTTATATATAGTATGTTCTACTATCTGGTAAGTCAAGGTTTTCCTCAGTATACTTTTCTAAAATTTCCCTTAGTATTATTACATACTTATTCTTCTAGATTAACTTGAGAAAGCATACAAATCCTTTTGAAATTCTGCTTATGAGTTCATTGACCTGATATATTTAGAAATAAGTGACATCTTTCTTCTGTTGAGTCTTCCTAGCCAAGAAAAGGTATGTATGTATGTCTCTAGAAGAGTTATTTTAAGTATGCTTCAGTTAAATCCTGTAAATTTCTTAATAAATTTATTACTAGACATCACATGTTACCTCCTACTGTGGATGGGATTTAAATAGCAGTTAACATTTATTGAGCACTTATTTTATGCCAGGAATAATGCTAAGCATATTTTATTAATTAGCTCATGTAATCCATCAACCCAATGCCTCATTTTATAGATGACAAAAATGAGACAAGTAATTTGCCAAATGCCATATAGCCAGTAAGTGAACGAGCCAAAATTTGAACTCAGGCAGTCTGGCTCCAAGGACAATGCCTTCCATTACATGTTATGAAGATCATTTTTACTTCTGTTTTTCAAAGTGTAAAAATGAAGGACTCTTTACTTCCAACATGAATTTGCATTTGAGGAAGAAAACATCAATAAAAAATGGGAGTTCATAACTATAACGTGCTCAACCTTCTAAGTAGTCCATACCTTCCCATCAAGAATAGTTTCCCATGTTGCTCTTTTCTTGCTTATTGGACATTCTTCCATTTCCTGCATGGCTACTTCATATTCCCCATCTAAAAGCTGTAAGCGCCTGTTAGACAAACACACACACTTTAAAGTAACCTGTGTATTATTATAAGTACACAAATTCTACATCTTTAGATTTATACTAAAAAGCATTTATTATATCGATAAACTGGCTTACATACCCAGAAGATTTAAAAATATACCTACACTTCAGTCCTAATAAAATAATTTTAATGATTTGCACTAGTAACTATATAACTAGGGAATTATTTCAGATATAACTGTAAACATTTTAATATAATATGCCTAAGGTTTCAAAACCTGGTAAGTTTTAAACATTAAGTATAAAGCATGTATGCAGGCTTTACACTTAAAAAAATTAGGTAAGTGCTACAATACTTTCCTTAGGAAACCACTAAGAATTAGGCTTGTTATTTTGACTACTGTAAATGTTTGAACTAAACTTTTTACTAGTAACACTTTACACTTGACCAGTAAACTGATTGATGATTATAAAGACTCTGATAACCATAAGACCCTAGGGGCACCTGGCACATATAGGTGCTCAATAAATATTTTAGAAACGAATGAATAAATGAAATACTAAAAGAATCTATTAAATCATACCCATACTCACAGTATAGTTTCAATGTGTGTGATTTGTGTGTGTGTATGTCATTTATATATTTTTTTATATGCCTTTAAACACTGGTAACCATTATAACCCAAAACACCATTCTCCAACCACAATCAATAATTGTATATAGCAAGAATCTGGCTTATTTTCATCAGTCTTAGAGAAATTCTGTTAGGTGATAATCTAATAGCTAACATTTATTGAGTGCTTACTATGTGCCAGGCACTATTCTAAAGACTTTACATGGTTCATTTAACCTTCCCAACAATTCCATGAAGTAGGTGCTATATTTTAGAGCTGAGAAAACTGATACACACAGAGATGTTACAAATGGTTATGATAGTTAAGAATTTTTATATTTTTTTCTGTGCTGCACTACTTGAACTTGGTCTATTTCAGTAGCATATAAGCAAAGCTATTCAACTTTCCATTTTAAAAAGTGAATTTTTATTTTATTTTATTGAATGGGTAAAACATGCATATGCATCAAAACTGAGGCGAGTCCCTCCATCTTTTACATGAGTACATAATATTCCATCTCATGTCTGTACATTTGATAGCTACAATCCAATTTACTCTCCTACCTGTAATGTATGAGGAGGCCTTTTTCCCCACAGCCTCATCAACAGTGCTTTATCAAGCTTTTTGATCTCTGCCAATCTGATAAGTGAAAAAATGGTATCTCAGTGTACTTTTAATTCAGATGTCTTGATTACTTTTTAATTGTTTAAAAACCATATATATTTTCTTTTCTTGTTAACTTTCTATTTATACCCTTTGCCATCCTTCTTCATGTGGTCTTTTTCTTTTTAATCAGTATGATCTCTCCATTTATGAGAAATGAGACATCTATGAGTTGAAAATAATTTTCCCCTGACTTATCATTTAAAATTTTTACTTTGCTAAATATTTCCTAATTTTTCCTATAGGGTTTTTGAATTTTAGTCATTCTTTAGGGAGTCTATAACCTCTCTGGGAAATTGTTTAAAAAAATTTTCACACATCTAGCCCTGAGAGCTTGGCTTATAAATACCATTCCCCTACCAAAAGGAACTGGGATTCCTCAAAGAAATAGCTAATTCCAAAGCTGAGGTAGGAAAAAGAAAAGGCAAGTCTGGAATATCTCACTATTCCAGGAAATAAAGAAATATGTTTTTTAAGAAGATAAAGTCAAAAGGACACAGAAACCTGCTTGGAGGGGCTCTTCCTGGTCAAATTTGAGACAATGTGATTATTAAAATGAGTAACACAAATGCATTTTAACAGATATAATAAAAACAATTAATTAATCCACAGTGATACTAAAAATAAAAATCAAAGTTGAGAGAGGGAAAGCTCTTCTTTATATAAAAATGAGAATAATTGTGGAAGAAATGATAGGAAGTCACCAGTTAGCAATTGCCATAGTAACAGTTTACTCAAGTAAGACTCATCAATGGATGCTAAAACCAACAGGGTGAAAGACTATTGAGGAAAAAAGAACATTTACCCAGTTTTAGTTATTACCACAGATTACATATTAATTGCAAAGGGGAAAAGAAGAAATACCACCCTAACGAAACTTAATATTAACTTGTGTCTGTAAAATGGTGCAGAAAGAACACATTACCAATTAGTATTCCTAATTAGTTTCAAGAAGAAACAATCAGAGAAGCCCAAATTGAGACGTATTCTGCAAAACTACGGGCCTATGCTTAAAAAAAATCAATCAGCATAATGAAAGGCAAAAAAGGTAGGATACTCCAAATTGAATGAGACTTTACAGATATGACAACTAGCTACAGTTCACAATCCTTAATTTACAAGGAGGGTCAGTTTTATAAAAGACATAATTGGGGTCAGATGGGAAGACAGTATTGTATTTTTTGTATTATGTTAAGTTTTCTGAACATGAAGAATGTACTGGGGTTATGCAAAGCAATCTCCTTGTGCATAGAAAATGCATGCTGAAGTGTTTAGGAGGAGTGAAGTATTACAATCTCTTTTATTTTCAAATGGTTCCACAAAAAAAAAAAGCAAATGTGGCAAAGTGTTAACAACTGATTAATCTAGGTGAAGGTTCTAAGGGTGTTCACAGTATTCTTCTTTCAACTTCCTATTAGATTGGAAATTTTTAAAATAAAAAAAGGCAATCTCCCATGATTTCTTAATAGTGTTCATTAAACAAAAAGCGGAATTTCATATGTACAAGGAAAATGTTTATACGTAAAACAGGAAGAATTTTAAAAAGTAAGAACACAGTGTATCCCAACCTGCCTAAAAAAAGCAGACTATTTTCCAGTATCATTGAAGCCCAATGTGCCACATCCTAATCGTTCCCCTCTACATCACTCACAGACAATCACTATCTTCTAGTACATTTATGATTCTGTTGCTTTACGTTAAAATCTTTGATCCACATTCAAATTTCTGGCTTTGAAAGACAAATATATTGATTTCTTCCAGTAACATTAAGTGATATATTCCAAGACAATGTGGTAGCTGAATTCTATTTCTAATTATCTTTGCTTTCCTGTTAAAAGCCTTGCACTTGCAAAAAGGAATGAAGTTCTGAAACATGCTACAATATGGATGAACTGTGAAACATCATATTGAGTGAAATAAGCCAGATACTAAGGACAAACACTGTATGATCTAACTTCAATGAAATAACTAAAATATGCAAATGCACAGTCAGAGAGTAGATTACAAAGTACTGGGGGTGGGGAGTAGGGAGTAAATGCTTAATTCGTACAGAATTTGTTTGGGGTGATGGGAAAGTTTTGGTAATGGATGGTGGTGTTAGTAGCATAACACTGTGAATGCAATTATTATCAATGAATTGCATACTTTAAAGAGGCTAAAATGGGAAATATGGCACATATATATGTTACAAGATAATATTTCATTTAAAAAAGGAACCCTGCACATTTCTTCACCTGGTGGCTAACAAGTGATTTACATTAAAGCAACAATCTAATAGTTTTTAAAGAATAAGGATGAACAATCTAGGTTGCTTTTCTTGGCACTTTCTCCTATACCTGGCTGACAGTGAACTAAGTTAACAGTCAGTGAGCAACCTATAACAAGAAACCATTCATGCTGTACTTTTTAATCCTTCAATTCTGCCAAAAAATAATGGTGCAGTTGTTACCCAGATCTTCTTTCACTGGCCTTTCATTAGCAAAGAAAACTGCAGAGTGATTCTAAACACAAATGTTCTCTGCCACCCTGTGCAAAATGCACATTTAATAGCCACACAATGACAATACACAGTATCCTTCCTCAAATTTCAAAAAATAACAAGATGTGCACAGGACACACTCCATTCAGGTCTCTGCTCAAAAAGTGCCTTCTTGGAGGTTTTCTCTACATAAACAGCAACCATTTGACTGTTTTTCTTTATATACACTCCCCAAGTGAAATTAGTTGATATAATTTGTGTGTTTCTGTGTGTGCGGCAGGGAGTTGGGTTACCATCTCTTTCCTCTACAATTTAGGTGCCTCAAAGCAGAGACTGTCTCCTTCTCCCGGCCTAGAACACTGTCTAGCAAAGAAAAATACTTACCATCTTAACTGAGCCACTTAAATATTTCCTTGTCTCTGTTTACCGCTCTTTACGTGATAAAAAGAAACATTCAAGATTTACAAATTAGTTTTTTTAATCCGTAAGAATAAAGAGAAACAAAGGCAAAGAAATATTCAATATCACCACTACATTCTGCTTCAGAATTAAAATATTTCTAAAACATTATGGGGATCCTTGCATATCTATCAACATTACCTGTTTTTATCAAATACCGTCATTTGTGCAACAAAAGTCTTTTCTCCATCTTCACGACTTCGTTTTCTTCTAGCTGGAAGTTCTTCATTGACATCTGAATTTGACAAACATGTCTCATAAATCATATATTCAAGCAAAAATTTGGTATTTACAATATACGGTCCTTTAATGTAAAACACATTATTTATTCCAAATGAGAAACAGATTACACTAGTGTTGTAATGTAATATTCAGACTACACTCAATTTTGCATTTTTACCATGTTTATGTCCTTACTTTTTGATATTCAATGATATTAATGCTGCATTTGTGCAAATACAATTTTTTATATGGAATGATCTTCCTTGCTAGGCGAACCCTTCTTCACTTACAGTTCTTTTTCAAGAACTTCAAAGGATACTCCAAGGCTCAAAAGATTATTTCTTCCATGATAGCTTTCAGGCAATTAAGTGCTTCTCCACTGAACTTCAAATACATCTTTATTATAACACTTATTATTCTGTGGCAATTACTAATTCCACATCTATCTCCCTAACCTAGGTTGTAAATTTTTGAAGGCCAGGTCCCTATGTGGGACCTGACTCCCAGGGGTGTAACTCTCCCTGGCAATGCAGGATATGACTCCCAGGGATAATCTGGACCCAGCATCGTGGGATTGCAAACATCTTCTTGACCAAAGGGAGATGTGAAATGAAACGAAATAAAGCTTCACTGGCTGAGAGATTTCAAATGGAGCCGAGAGGTCACTCTGATGGACATTCTTATGCACTATATAGATAACCCTTTTTAGGTTTTCATGTATTGGAATAGCTAGAAGTAAATACCTGAAACTATCAAACTGCAACCTAATAGCCTTGACTCTTGAAGATGACTGTATAACAATGGAGCTTACAAGAGGTGACAGTGTGATTGTGAAAACCTTGTGGATTGCACTCCCTTTATCCAGTGTATGGATGGATGAGTAGAAAAATGAGGACAAAAACTAAAATTAGGGTGGGATGGGGGGGATGATTTGGGTGTTCTTTTTTTCGTTTATTTCTTATTCTTATTCTTTCTGGTGTAAGGAAAATGTTCAAAAATAGATTGGGGTGATGAATGCACAAATATATGATGGTACTATGAACAGCTGATTGTACACCACAGATGACTGGTATGTGAATATATCTCAATAAAGCTGAATTTAATTTAAAGAAAAAAAAGATGAATTGAATAGAGGGATAGAGAGATAGATATGTGATAAACAAGTATAATGTTAATTGTAGAATCTAAGTAGTGAGTATATAGGTGCTCACTAAAAAAATTTTTCAACTTTCCTGTATGTTTTGAAATATTTGACAATAAGATGTTGGCATAGGGGGAAAATTCATTACCTAGTGAGATAATACCTTGAAATACCAGTCTTTTTCATTCAAGTATTAGAAAACAATTTCACTACACGAAAACATGAGTTTCCTGATGCAATAAAGAGAACCTTTTAGATGACATACCCAGCCCAACATAATATCCAATTTTAAGGACAAGGGCAATCTACTATAAAATTAATATCTCACTAGACTACAAGAGATTTGAAAAATGAAGGCCATGCTACTAGAATATAGGCAGTGTTATTTCTAGTACTTCATTTTCTTCCTTGGAAAGGCAAGATTTAAAATAACTTGCAAAATGAAATACATGATACATGATTATGAACACTATTGAAGGAATACTGGTTCAACACATTTTCACTGACCACCTTAATCTCCAGTGACAAAATCTGGTAAGAATTATTAAAATAAAAATTACCAATATTTTCATTGGTTTCTCCATTAATCATTCCATTAAACTCTCTTCTTCCCGGACGAGTCACTCTAAATAGCAATGAGTAAGACTTCACCATATGGCTGTTACTAGGTTCAAATTCATTACTGGAAACTGCAAGGGACGGGAAATTTCCAGGTTTTGTTTGATTGAGGTCAGGATTCAAAGGCACCTGCTTTTTACCTGTGGGAACTTGCCTTATTGGACAACTTACATCCTGCAAAGGCAAAGATTAATTAAGTTTTATTTAAATTATTTATGTATATGCAATTATAAGAATTATAATAAAACTTGCAATCATAGCTACAGAAAACATGGCATAGATCAGGATTACCAAGTGACATGCTAAAATTCTAACCGCAGTTCTGAAAACTGTGATACTATATTAAAATAACTGAGGATTTCCCTATATAATGAAATGACATCAAATCATATAATAAAAATGATGACACAGTATACCCAACATTTACCTTTTGGTGATCTGAAATAGTTTTATAGAAATATGGAATCAAAACCATGCTTAAAATGTTAAACTCAGGTAAATTTATCTTTTCCCTTAAGTTTTCTATTTTAACATACAGTAACTCTTACGACAATTAAAAATGAAAAAAAATGGTTATAACAACTTCACTGTCAACATCATTAAACAGTAAATCCATATTCATAAATATTACTTAATAGAAGGGATATGGATCATCTTATGAGTAATGTTCTGTTACCAAAAACTAGAGTCATGCTGAAAGAACATAGTAGAAAAATTGGAAGATGCAGAAGATCTTTATATCAAAAGAATATAGTGCATTATCTTATGGTGGCTTCTTTTAAAAAATAAACAGAAAAGAATATATGCTTATGGCTTAAAAAAAATTCTTCCTTCTATAAAAGAATATAAAATGAGAAGTGTGAGTCTCACTCATCCCACTAAAGAGATGACTACTAATGTTTGTGTATATATTTCCAAGAAAATGTTTACACCTATATATTATTTCTTTTAACACAGAAAGAATCATGCTTTTTGGTAAAACGTCTTACTTCACTTTTTAACCTAAATTTTTAATATCACTGCTTGCCATAACATGTAGGGATTGGAGTGGGAGTGGGAGTGAAGAGTGCTGTTTCTTAACTTTACATCAACTTTTTTTTAAGTGTGTAGCTAAACTGCTGATACCTACCACCTTAGCCCACTCCCTATCAATGCTCTAGAGCAGTTTTCAAGCTCCATATCACCTTACCATTATCTTGGAAGAACATAAGCAGTAAGATCCTCCATAAAGGTCAGTTCTTACTCCTCTGAAAAGACCCAAGGACTTGGGGTTACTGAACATTTTACTACTGTTAGCTTTGGTGAGTAGCCTGGGAAATTTAACAACCATAACACTTGTTCCTTTGGTTAAATGATTTCATCTTATAAATAAAATTTTGAAGCAGTGTGTTAATAAGTTAACGGCTGATAATGCTGACAACAGAATTTCTTTGCCTAAGAGTAGTTATAAAAGATAATCCTTTTGGGAAAAACTCTCTTAGCCTTATCTAAAAATCTAATGGGTACAAATAGCTAAGCAATAAGCTAAGAGACTGAAGTGGTAGGGAAGCAAATTAATTCATGGCATTAAGATGCTAAAAGACAGTTTCTTGTCTTCATTGTCATACTGCTGTAAGGAAAAAGTTTTATGCAAAGATTAGCCAGACTAGAAAAAACATGAAGAAAGATCTGGGAGGTTGACAACAGAGGTCTATCAGTTTTACAACTGAACCATCAACATACTATTTAAGCTTTTAAAGTTTTAAACATTGGCTTTGAAATATACTAAATACATGTGCACTGACATTAAGAAAATTATTCTACTTAGTAACCACGATTATTTTATACATTACCTTTCTTTTTTTGTGGCAAACTTTAACAAGCAGAACTTCCAGGGTAACAGAATTTTGTTCATTTTCTGAGTTATGTGGTGGCTTATCTAAATAGAAATTCAATACTTTAAAATACAAATTTTCTAAACTATAAATGCAGTACTCACTTCCCCCAAGAAGACTGAGGATTTCAATCAATAACGGCTTCCTAGATTGAAGCTTTCTCAAAAATTTACCGATTCTTTTTTCCCCAAAACAGTTCCAATCTTTCAGCAAACTTTTTAAAATAAAAGTCTTTATAATAAAGTCATTTAAATAAAGCTTTTACAAGCCAAATACAATTATCTTCCTATTTACTGTGATTTTTTTACTCAAATAAGATGTTTCAATTTTATTTATAGCCCCAAAATATTTACTGATTACTTCTGATTTGAAGATTCAACATTTATGATAAAAATAACATTATAAACTGCTAGTCAAGAGTAATTCTGACAAATACAGTTAAAGCTTTTTGGTGGAAAGCACCAATAAAACAGTTTGGGAGAGACAACCAAACACACAAAGTAAGCACTTTTATTTTTTCCTTCTCTTGAAATCAATTAGAAAAATTATTCAGTTTAAGATATACTTAAATATAAATACTTATTATTATATATGCTTCATTTTGAATGCATAAAGACATTAAACTAAAAAAAAGAAAATTTTATTTGACTAGCACTTGTGACCATAGGGATAAAAAACAGGTTTCAAAGAACATTAAATACTATAAAGGGGAGAAAGACAGTAGGTTTTATCTCTTCTCCAGAATTTCTCTAAAATCTTAATAGGATAGCAAAAATCAAGATCTTATTTACTACCTAAAGGAAGTTTATGACTTTTAAGTTTAAGGATTTAAATTTTGAATACTAGATTCTACATACTTGATATCAATTAACTAACAAAGGCTTTATAAATTAAGGTTCCAGAGTACTCCTCTATAATTTACTTGTTGTTAAAATCCAAAGGTGTAAGCTTCATTAGAAAACTTGATTAGTGCATAAACATCTACATTCCCCAAAAAATAATTTTTGTTTTGTGAGATTTTGGACACTTTTTTTCCTACTTAAAAAATTCTTCTTAGCAGTGTATACACACAAAACACGTTTCAGTTTCTTTTTAAGTTGAATCCAGAATAAAAATACTTTTATATAGCAAAAAATAATCCAATGTCTAAAATGCGACAACAAAAATGCTCTCGGAATAATAGTGACCATGAAAATAGTACCTTTCTAATCTCTGTCTAATCTTTATCTAATCTTTGTCATTCTAAGTGGTTTCAAGTAGAAATTGTTAAAAGTCTTCATTTAAAAACAAAAGAAAGAATAATTTTAGGGATCTTGATATTGATTTTCTATCCTGGTTTCTTAAAAATATTATTTCTTTTAAAAAAAAACAAAAGAAAACTAAAAATAGTATCTTGAATGGCCTCTTCTCACAGAAGAAACAGGAGTGGCAACAAAGTTTACCTTCTTATTTACTTAAAAATCATCAAGGAAAAAACAAAAATAGTTAATTTGAGCAAATTCTGAAATTTACATATTTTGACATGTAGACAGGAAAAAAGTTTAATCAGATTACTTTCCATGGTATTGCAGAAAACATAAAGATTAACCATCAGTGAAACAAGTCCCTAGGGAACAAAAGACAAACCCACAGAATTCAATGTAAGCTTCTAAGGTGGTCGAGTCCATGTACTATATTAAGTACAATAAATAACATCAAACAAACATGATGAACTGATTAGAAATAAGGATTCTATAAGATAATTTTAAATAATTTTTGTAAAAAACCATAAAACTGTTACTCAGGTTACTTCTATATAAGAAGTGTACCAGGTCTAAAGAAAAACTAGAAATAAAGTAGTACTAGCTGCTAATATAGACATGATCAGATTTCAATTTTCTTATTTAAAACCTGACCAATGAGTGATTAAACTGTGCTAATATAATCATTTTGTTTATTGAACTGTGTTTCTCACTAAACAATAACAAAAATGACCAACATGACATGTTCCTTTTAAAAAGGTTTTCTTCCACTGCATGATAATTAAAGGATACATGCACAAATTTAAGATGGACAAGCTGAAAGGGATTTTATTCATTTTGAAACCAATTAAAATTTTCACCAGCAAGCTTTAAACTTTGATATAAAACATATAAAACACTGTAATTTTCTTTGTAGAATACCTAACATGTTGATAGTAGTAGTGATTGATTCAGCTGATTTACTACTCTTTTAAAAAGTATGATACAATAACATAACTCACAACGCTTATGCAGAAAGGGTTCTATTTAGGAGACTCTTCATCTATTCTAGATTCCAACACAATTAATTAAAATTTTCATCATTAGTCTTTGTAACTTAAAGTTGAAAAAATAATAGGAAACCAAAAATGCTAAAGTCTGAGAAATTTAATTTTATGAAAAGATTGTCCATTATTTTCTACTTATTTATGATCTCTGGAGATAACAGCTATGAGCCAGGTAAGGTAATGTTTGTTACAGAGCTTTTTCTCTACTAATACAGCACTAGAAAAAGTATGGTTTAGGGATAAGAACTAGAATCTGATCCTTAGATATGAGCCAGATAAAGCTAACATTTATTTTCAAGAATGACCACAGATAACACTGATAACTATCCTTGATATAACAGTTTCTAAATCTACTTAAAATAGATAGCAGAGAAGCAATAAGGAAGCCTGGCTACAAACAAGATCATTTTACAAACAAGATATATAAGGACTACCTACAATTTTTACAAGCTTTTAAAGCAGAATTTCTTAAAAGTTGTCCCTTTGTGGACTTCAAAGTTCTATCAAAAACCTACTAAATCTGTGTCTTTGTAGAGATCAAGAATAAGTATTTTAAACAACTTGTCAAAATGTTTCTATACACACTAAAATTTAACACGTACTTTTAAAGTTTATAGAGTTGCAAGTTATATCCCCTCATTAACCACATAAAGTAGTAACTGAAATTTTTGAAATCAACTAAAGAGAAATAAAGTTATCAGAACAAACATCTTTTCCAATGAATATAATTTTATAAATTTACACACAAAATTTTTACATTCACAAAGGCATTTTGCAGTGAGCATGCCAACTTATTTACTTTTAAAGTACATACCATTTTTATGGAAGAAACCAGTAAATGTAAGCTGCAGATGAGCTGACAAGCTAAACAAAGCAAACAAAAAATTTTATCATTTTCATGTTTCATAATAAAACCTTGACTTTAAAATATAACCCTGGAATAAAGCTACTTCAGTTAGTTAATAAATGTTTGATTTTCTCATTCTTAACTACAATTCAGGCCCCTGCTTTCCCTGTTAATTTTGACATCCAAAACAGACTGTCTGCTAAAAAAAAAAAAGACAAAAAAATTCAATCCACAAAATTAAAACAAAACCACAATAACACCTAAGGAATAAGGTAGAAAAAGACAGACCACCAAAAAATGAGGAAACAGATACAGGTTTCCTTTCCCACCTCTCAAAAGACAACCTTTAGAAGGGTGGCTGAATCCATTCAAGTATTTGAATGTCCTAACAAATGATGCAGAACCATCACATTCTACTTCAATTAGAGGTGAAATACACAATTAAATACGTAATTTAAAAAGAGCTGTAGATTCCTAAATTATCTACTCTGTTCAACACGTCGTTTTCACTTTCAATGTTAGAAGCAATGGGAAAGGAAAAGGTAAGCACGAACTATATGATCCTTTTGTTTTGAAATATAGCTACAGACACCAGAAAAGCTATTAAGATGGAATAAACTAAACAGAAACATCAATATCAACAGGCTTTTTTAGTACCTTTAAGCTTCAAAAGAGAACAATATATTTGATCTGGAGTCTTTCTTAACTTTCTAGAGCATAGTTTCTGTGGTATGAGACAGTCAGATACCAGATTACAGAGAGCTCTACAGAGAACAGATTGTGGGGAAATGGAAGCATTACTCAATGAACCGCTTACTCAAGAAATTTACTAGTGAGAAGAAGGAAATAGAGGTTAAAGGGCAATAAGGATAATAAAGGGTGAATATTTGTGTTTCTTTTCAAATGAAAGTGACAATTTAGGCATTTTTATAATCAGAGAGGGGAAGAGTCATAGAAAGATATTTAGGCAAGAGCGTTAAGGAGCAAGAAATGCCTAGAAATGAGGGTATATTATAAACAGTTTGGTCTTGTAACTTTGCCCAGGACTCCTCTTTTTCTAACATAAGAGAACTAAGAGGTAGCGAGTGAGATATTTCAAAGGAAGATACAGGGATGTCTCTATCTTCTTAGTGAAGTAAGCCATGGAACTGTCTGCTAAAAGCCTACAGGTTGGGAGTAGTGAAGGGCATTTCTAGAACAGTACTTAGTATACTAGGATATCAGTCAAGGACAAAAATAGAGCAGTAAAAGGGTTGAAGCAAAATTAGAAAGCATAAATATGAGGGGAAAACTAAGAATAACAACCATAACTTAAAAATCAACAAAAATAAGAATATTAAACAATGGGATTACTGAAAACAGGAAATTTATATATAATAATAATTTTACATTACTCACTTTCCAGTATGTGCTTTAAAAGCACATCCCAAGTAGGAGTTGGGGGAGAGGGGGAAGAGCTGACTATAAAAGGGACATGATGGAAATTTGGAATTCTTTATCTTGATTGTTGTGGTGGTTACCTGACTGTATGAGTTTCTTAAAACTCAGAACTCTATGCCAAAATACGTGAATTTAACTACATAAATCATGCCCCAATTTATAGTACATTAGGGGGACTGAATACAAAGGAATTTTTCAAGTTGATGGAAATGTTATATATCTTGATGCTAATAGTTACCCAAGTACATACATTTATCAAAACTCAAACTATATACTTAAGACAGGTATATTATTTATTAATTAATAATTATTAATTAATTTTACTCAGAGTTGATTTTTAAAAAGCATATCAGCTATCTGAAAAATCTACATGCCATTTTAATAAAAAGATAGCATTTTCCTATGAAAACACTTCTGAAACTGTCACTTTACTTATGTTTAGCAGAATTAGCTAAAATCCAAAGCATAACTGAAAGTCAAAGAGGAATATTCTACAATTCCCACAGGTTAGAAGATAACCTTTTAGTCACCATCAATCTATCCTATTCACAGTTGCTTCAATTAAACCTACATACTAAGGTCACATTTTCTTAAAACAAGTCCCCACTGCCAAATGTTTTGGCTAGCTTATATGCTTTCCATGGTATGGCGCCCACTTCTTTTCTCCACTAAAGGCTTCCACAGAGAAAAAGCATGGTAAAATACCGACAGAAAACCTGGGTTTGAATTCTGGCTTTGGTCATTAGCTGTGACCTTGTATCTATAATATGAGGATACAACCGCTCTCAAGATTGTGACGCTTGCATAAAATAATAAAGTATGCAGCAAAGTACTCTCTCCCTCTTCTACAAAGACCCCACCCCCAACCATCCCAGAGATTAATGATCACTTCTTTATAAGCCCTTGTTATTTACCACTTGTCACAATTTTTTCATACACATAGTCTGTTGACAACTGAGATATAAACCCACACTGAACTGAGACTATCTATTATATTGGTGTCCCTAGCACCTAATCACGTCTTACCAAAAAAGGCACAACAAATGTTTTTCTTATCCACCCAGAGTAATAAGCTTTTTAAGGTCAGGGATCATGGCCCATTAAACTGTAGTTGTAATATTATTTACAGTGTTTTTATGGGAAACTTGATTCTAAATTCCAACTTTGAAATGCCAGAAACATTATCTATCCCAGAAAACATTAAATCAGTTACTCAAAATGCGGTCTGTAGATCAACGTCATTAGGCAAACTGTTTACATTCACAAGATAGGAAATTAAGAATAAGACTTCAGAAACTTTTATAACGATTTAAGTGTCACACATCCAATAGTGCAATCAGTATATTTTTCAAAAATATCAATCTACAAAAGAATGGAAATTAAAAACAAACACAACATGGTCCTTCACCACAGATGGTTTGAGACAGACTGGTTTAAATGGCACATTGTGGGATATCCTACATACCCAGTTGTCACTGTTTCTTTGAGAAAAGGAATTCCAAATTTCAATTAATCAACTAAAAAATTAACTTCGGAAAAAAAAAAAAAGGTAACTTTGGGAACGTGGTTTGCTATGCACAAATCACCACTCCCACCTAAAAGTAAACATTCTGATATGTACTTAGAATAAAGGGTAATAATGAGGCCTAACTGATCCCTTCTATAGGTGGCTTCAACCAAAGAAAATGGGTAACATTTTCTTTCCCTTCCTGATTCACCTTCTTCCTTCTTTTTTGACTACTGTGTCCACATCTTAATTGGTTAACTGCATCAGACAAAGGAAGGAAAAAAAAAAAACCCAGTAAGACTGGTCAGGCCCAGTTGAGGCTGCCAGAATCCACCTCAGATGACCAGGTTATCAGATAAAGATTTGGTTCATCTACCTGATGTGTTCCCTGTTCCTGTGTTCTTAGGAAGCAAGTAATAATGGCAATAGGAAACTAGATGAGGAATTTGAAATTTTGAGATTCCAAGCACAAACATCAATTTAGAAGCAGAGTGAGGTTGAGTAAATTTGTGGCTAACATTTTAGAACAAGATTCATGTAGGAACCTCAAATTTTAAGAATAAACAGATTCCAAAGAGGTACCATAGTTTTCCTGATGGAAAGAGACTAAGAGCACTGCCTCTAATTTGTACACATTATTTTCATTTATAGCAGGTATAAGGTTTTATTTCTAGGGTCATGACTTTATTATCTCAAAACAGGACAAGTTTAATGATAAGCTATTTGGCATCTACAATAGTAGATGTTAACTACCCAACTTTTCTTATATGTTTTATCTTCTGATATATAAAGCTGAAGAATCAGTGACTACATGAAGCCCATTATTGTAGAATCCAGGGACTCCACATGGAACTCAGACACAGGGATGCGGACACTTTGTAGTGAGAAGATAAAGATGAAGGGGGAGGGGTGTCCATTACATATAAATGAATCACCTTCCAGAAGTATGGTAGAGGAAACAAAGGAATTATTACAAATCCAAATTACCTAAAAAGGAAATTTCCAAAAAAAATTGTTCTTGAACACCCTGATCTTAAAGATCAGATATATTAAGTGGCAACTGATGAGGCAGCTTCAGGAACAGGTTTTTAAAAAGAAGTTTATGGCCCAGGTTCTGAGAAAAGAACTAAACACAAGATACCAGTTGGAAAATAACTTCAAAACTTACATTCAAAACTGGATAGATGAAAAAGAGAAAAGAGGGGACGACAATCAGATCTTACTAATGGTAGAAAAGACATATGACCAACTTAACAAGCAGCCTATAGTTTAAAAGAATGCAGCTGAGTCTACAAAAGTAGGAGGACAGGGAAACACCATTAATGTAATACTTCTACTTAAAATAATTTAATGGCTTTCTTAGGATAAAGACTAATATCCTTTAACAGTCTACAAGGCCCTGCATAATCCAGCCGTGTCTTCTGCTCCAGCCTCATCCCATGACACTCTTCCCAGAATCTCTCTTTAGCTACGCTGGCCTCTTTTGAGTCCCTCAAATGACAATATCTTTTCTTTACCTAGAACTATCAGCCTGCTCACACCATTTTATTCCTATATTCATTTTTCAGATCTCAGCTTTCCCTGACCTATCCCTATTCCCAAATACAATGCCTCAAATAAGAGCTAGCTCTGCTTTATAAACACTCATAGTTTCCCTATACTTTTCTTTCACAGCACTTATTTTATAATTATATGATCATGTCTTTCTCAACCTAAAACTAAGCTTTATGAAGGCAGAGTCTTCATCTGGTTTGCCCACTATTATATATCCTAGGGCTTGGTATAGTGCCTGGGACATGGTAAACCAGAAAAATGGGAATATCACCCCCCAACCCCCACCACCCCACCCACCCACCCCCAGCCCCCCCCCCAAAAAAAAAACAGATCCAGATCTTGTATTGCACAAAAGATATTTATAATGTAGGGGGGATATCACGCAAGGTACTTTGCCCCGTCAACCAGCTAAGAACACAGGCTTGAAATATCCCTAACAAGAGTTCTGGTTTAGGTATTGAGAGGCAACTCCCAATTTGGAAAGCTTTTCATGATGCATTTCAACCAGTGGAGATACACTAAGAAGTCAGGAGTTATGACTAGAGAATTCTAAAATTGGTAGAATTGATAGCACAAGAAACCCTTGGGATACTGTTAGGTTGAAAAGCTACAGAAAGGCAAGAGATTTATTTTATAAGTCATAGTCCTCGGACAGAATGCACAATAAATTCAAAACGGAATACCGGGAACAAGAATTTGAAAGGATTTAAGGCATTATATCAGACATTCTAGAAAGAAAATAAAGATGTTTTAAATACATATAATCACACCAAAAAGGCAAGGACAGATATCAGGAAAAATCTGGGACAAGTGGTGCTATCACTATACATTTCCAAAATTTGCTAACTGCTTTGGAACTTTCAGAAGCCACTCTTCAAGAAAAGAAACAATGTGCATAGATGATAGGTTTTATTCTTGACTTTAAAGTTACAAATGACAATTATGGTCATAAATCATCTTATCTTAGGGAAATAAAAACTCATGAACTGTCTCATTTTTCCTATCAGTTCCTTCCCCTAATTTCCTACAATTATTTGTGACTAGTAAAACAACTGCAGACCTAGATTATAAAATACATAAAAGATCCTAGAATACCAACTTCTTTTGCACAGGATAATATTATGAATTTGGCTTAGTTTGTAGTCACTAAAAATGTTGTAATTATTTCTGACATTCAGTTGTTCTAATTTTTAGGGTGTAACACTGTGCTATTTCTGTCTATCTAGGTATTCCCCAGAACTCTGAGGAAAGAAATACATTGGGCTCGGGAGCTGCGATACTACAACTTTGGAAGTGCTGAAAGAACATGAATTATAGTAGAAGACTCTCAGAATACAGCTGTTGAACAGATCCAGGTTCCAATGAAACTGAGTGAGATCCCTATGTCTGAGATGACACAGAATAAGAATGTAGGAAAAGTGATACCTTTGTATATGACTTAAGATTTTAATTGTCTACTGGTTAATTTGTTGGAACAACAAAGATTTACTTTTTACTCTCTTAAGAAAGAACTTAATAGATTTTACATGCAAAGTTTTATACCACTGGCAATATATATATTGTGTCTAGGGTACTTACAACCCTGTGTGATATGTTTAGTAGAATATGATTATGCCTAATTTGGGATGAGAAATATACTGAAGTATCTTAATAATATAGAGTCTTGGGGTAAACCTAAAATGAACCAATTTCTCAACTCATTTTAGTGCCTCTGGGAGCAACACTGAGATATCCACAAAAGATCTTGCAGGCTTGAAATGGCCAACTCACTAGTTCCAGGTGGACCCTAAGGATTGAAAAAGTTGCCTTCTAAAATTACCAGAAGGAATTTTGCATAGCCCTCTGATGTTTCTGTGAGTTGTTTAACAACACTAGTACTAGCCTGGCTGATGGCACTGGATTAAAGGAACAAAATATACCGGGGGAGTAATTATCCAGAAGGAATTGACTATTTCTACAGCCAATTGGTATAGAAATTGGTATAACCTATTTCTCTCACAACATATACTATACGAAAAAAGCTCTATAAAATTATCAAAGCCAATGTCACAATGAGATAGTAGTAGGGTTTAGTAGAACCGTGTTAAGGAAGATGAAAAACAGAGTGAAACGTTTCTTTTTCTTTTTGCTTCATTCATTGTTCTCATTTGGACCTGGAATGTCCTGGAGGGCAAACTGGTAAGATGGTCAGTAGAAAAGAAGCAGGATAGTCAGATCTGGCTCTCTTTATAGTCTATACCTTTAGTAAAAAGTTCTGAGGGTCCCATGAGCTCTGTTTAGGATAGGTGACCAGACAAGAATCTGAAATAGAAATTCAACCAAAGAATAGAGTGTATATCCACTGAGGGTATTCTCAGTCATATCTTGTAAGGTTCTTCTTGGGCAGTAATAGATAAGACTAGATAAAGATTTGGGATCTCAGCTTCTAAAATGAAGTAACACAGCTTACTTATAAGGTGGGAACCACCTAGACATAGAAATACAAATTACACTTTGGTCTTACAAGATTGCAAGATAGAAAATAAGAAGTGAGATCTTCCAATTCAAATGACAAAATCCCCTAATGCAAAAGCCAAACTTAAATTATAAGGACTGCAAAAGTGATGTTTCACTAAAAGTCACAAAGTCACTAAAACAATCAGAAACCATAAACGAGACAGTATTAGACCAGTATATATCCTAATCAAAACTGGGAACCTGTTTAAAAGCTTCAAGAGAAAGAAAAATACATTTTGGCAAATTTTCCAACTCCATTTTAAAAAATCTAGTATTTTGGGTTCTGTATTTTTCATAAAAGTAGTCAATGAATGAACAAATACCACCCAAGCTCCTGTTTTTCCTTTAGAATACCATTCAACTTTCTTTAGTATACATATCAAAAAATAAATGGAAACATAGTGTCTAGAGTAGGCAGACATTTGGCTAGTCAGAAAACTTAGGAATTAGTTTTGGGTATCACATTTGAAAACAGGTATTAAGGAGATTCTGTCCAAAAGGGTCAAGTTTCTAAGATTAACATGTAAGGAAACATTCTTCAAATATAAAAGTTGGGAACACCTTGCTTCAAAGATTCAAATGAGGGAAGGGACAAGACTGATAAAAGAGAGCTTCTTTCACATTTAAGGATGACTACTTAGAAGAGATGTGATGCAGTGAAGCACCTATGACAACACCTAGCACATAGCTGAGTCTCCTTTCCTCCTTAGATGAGGTTGTAGGATTAAGACTGACTGCAGAAGTTATAAAGAGTGACTATGAGTCAAAATGCAAAAAACTGGTAATAGAGATAAACAATAATGAAAACCGCCTTACAAAACAGCGAGTTACCCAACATTGGAGGCTTCAAGCTGAGGCTTCAAGACTCTCTGCCAGTGATGCTGTAGAAGGAATTCCTGATTTGTGTATGAATTTGGACCAACTGACCTCTAAGTTTCCTTCTAACTCCTTATGACATCAAGGTGATCACTAGGGAAATGATCACTACCATTTTTCCTCTTTCCTCAAGTTTATCACTTAATGTAAACTGATAGGTTATCTTACCTATGAGATTCTTGCTCTCCTTTCATTTTCTCTACTTTTGATAACATATCATCAACTTTAAATGTTTTCCTGGAAGAAACAGATAAACAAAATAATCACTTCTCAACTGGGAAAAACAAACAAATTATACTTTATTTAAACTATAATAAAGCAAGATGGAAATCTGATTTTGATTTTTAGTGAGATATATTACGGATTGTTAGCCACAGCAATGAGTACTTTTAAGAAAGTGTATGTTATACTACAGCAGCTAAACTTTCAAGGCCCATCTGAAATGCTAACTTTTCCATAAAACCTTTTGTAATTATTTCCAACCCAGATGACTTCTCCTTACCCATACCACTTGGTTTACATTTTGACATTCAGTTCCCTGCATAAGAAACATGTTTAAATATTTTATTTTTCTTACTGGATTATAAGCTCCTGAAGGCCAGATACTGCTTTTCTTAATCAAACAAACAAACAAACAACAACAACAAAAAAAAACAAGGAGTGTTTGGCATAGAACATTATGCTTGGTAGGTATTCAAAGCATCTGTTGAACAAAGCCAAACAAATGCAAATTTGTCCTGAAACATTCATATTTCTATAAGCAACCTGACAAACATGTATTAGAACCATCACATAAGAATGGATATTCTACAAAACATATCAGAAGCTCACAAGACAACCTCAAAAAAATTATTAACAAAGCCTAATGTCATATTAAAGAAATGGCTGTCACCATCATGAAAAGACTTGGAAGTTTAGGGGACATGGTCATAAAATAATAATAAAATTATTAGCATTTAACGTGACAAGTTTAAGAAAAAAAAGTAAAATTTTCCACAAAATAGAAACTGAAATTAAAAGTAGCCTCCCAAAATAATTAAAAAATGAATGGATTCTAAAGCAAGCCTCATTTTGCTTCTAAAAGTGGTCTACTGTATGTCCTAGAGATAGAGGGCAAAAATCTAGACCCTGATATAATTTGTTATCAGAAATAAATGTTTCTCTTTATACTAACATGTTCTCTTCAAATTTAGGAATTTAAAAACTTAATTTATTCCACATGAATTTATTACTTTACAAAGCTTAAATGCAGATACCAGAAATTACCATTATGCTCATTCCTCAAAAACAATTACTCAACTACTACAGTAAAAAATTGTCAGCAGAGAAATGTTAATGTAAATAAACCACAGTAAAATACCAATAGGAAGAGCAGAATCGATATAATCTATGTTTTAGATGAATAGTCTTACAAAAAAAACAGGCTTCTCTCTGTACCTTTAGAGTTACTGAAAACTTCAATATTAAAATTTCATCCAATAGAGCAAAGTAAGAACTACTTTAGGAAGGATGGCAATACATTTTCAATCTCCACAGATAAGAGAGAAGAAAGAAGAAAAATGCAGGACTCTTCTAGGCTAATTACGATGAACTTTACAGTATAAATATGAAAGGTCCTTTTAAGGGGGTCTGTGAAGTTACTAGAATCTTTTAAGAATAACATGTTTATCTTTAAGTAATGATTAAGAAGGAAGAAAGGCAAGACTATAAATCCCTATTATTAAAAAGTTGTGCATAGAAGTGCATAGGAGAACTGAATAATTAACAACCATTAAAAACAGATAAGATCATAAAGGCAACCCAGCCTTCCTTAGGAAGAAACAAAACAAACCAACCACATAAGCAACTACACAAAAATAGCCTCTCCTCAACACCAAGTTATTTCTTTTCTCTAGAAATGTACTGCTACTCTGAGATTTAACAAGGGAAATAGTTATCATCAGCAGTATTCACCAGAAAGGAGAAATAGTATTCACCAGAAAGGAGACTATTTTTAAAATTCAAGCGATTTCAGGAAATCTTCTGCAGAAGGTTCAAAAACAGCTCACAAAAATATAGTAAAATGGATTCAATAAAAGTTGCCCTTCTCTTCACCTATATTTCTATTGTCAATATAGTATGAGCCTACAGAATTTGAATGAAGTGAGACTGAAGTACAAAGCCAGTTTAACAAATATACCAGAGTATGTACAACTGAGTGTATGATTTCAAAGGGACATGCTTATTCCAACAATGAATATTATACTGTTCTAAAACTGAAAAAAGAATTCCAAAAACATTTTGGGCATGGTACAGTACTGAAGGCAATTTTATAAAAGGAGTTCCAAAAACATTTTAAACAAAGACCACAATCACTGGGTAAATGCCACCTTCCAAAGTCACCAAATACTTTGAAAAGGCAGCACCTAATTTGAAAATACTTGTTGTGGAATAATTTGTTAAAAATTAGTCTTATCTTGTATAGGCCAGGCATATAACAGGACAATTAAGTGATTACTATGCACTTTTGTATGGAAATAAACTAAGCAGTATTTATATATTTCTTGGCTGGCAAACTGCTTCAAAACTCCACAAAGTCATTTTTTCAACCAAAGGATAATAAGTAAGAAAATCAGCTTCTACTACTAAGCTTTTTAAATTGCCACTACCCATTGGCAGACAACAGAAATATACCCCACAATGAAATATTCAAATAGTCTAATAAATATGACAGAAAAATGAATTTAAGATTTAAATGTGTATTTTTTATCCAGTTATGGATTAATTAAAACTTATTTTTAAATAACTTAATCACTTTTAAGATTGAAATCAGACAGCATCCTATATACAGATCAACTGATCTTCCATATTAAAAACTGTTAAATCAAAGAAACAAGTTTACTACTACTTAATCAAATTCTTCTAGTTCTATAGAATAGGAGTCAGCAAACTATGGCCTGTGGGACAAATCTGGCTTACCAACTGTTTTTGTATAACCCATAGGTAAGAATGATTTTTACAGATAAACATTTGCAATCAATTTGATGACAGGGAACACAATCTCTGAACCCAATTAAATAAAACATTATCTCTGTCCCACACTTACCAAAAAAAAAAGAAAAAAAACTTCCACCCTTACCAGTGGCCTTTATTATATATAGTTGTACCCAATTATAATCCTTCTAATTTCATCAATAAAAATTTGTGAATTTTTGTTTGCTCACTTTTTATAGAAGCAGCTGCATAATATCTCCAATATTCCCTTCTGGCCCACAAAGTCTAAAATATTTATTATCTGGTCCTTTACAGAAAAAAATTGCTGTGCCCCAACATAGACAAAATAATGGAGTACACAGGTAGAGCTGACAAATCTAATTCCGTTGCCTAATTCATTACTTCTTTCCTACTTATTCAGGTACTTGGCAAGTTTCACCTATTAAATGCAATACCTTTTTCAGATTCAGAAAGAATGCCGAATACACATAGTTTTAAAATACCAATCCTTGAAAATATACCTAGATACAACCACAAAGCTCATCTATGTCTAGCTACAGAAAAAGTGGTACTTACTTAGCAATAAGAGTCTTCAAAGGAGTTTAGTTTCAAAGTCTATTCAGATAGCTTAATGGTTTTTCTAACTCAAGACTATAATATCAAAACTGACTGCTTAAAAGAAAGTGTCCTCCATTATGTTGAGTGAAGTTAGCCAGAAACAAAAGGACAGATTCTGTATGGTCTCACTAATATGAACAGACATTAATGAACAAACTTTGGGAGTTAAAAGCTGACAACACAGGCGACCAGGAGATAGAAAGAGGGCAGAGATCAGCCATTTGACGCTGAAGGACTACAGAAAGTTTAGGATTGATTGCATAGATCCAGAAATAGATAGGATAATACTGTGTGATGGTAGCACGGTATTGTAAGTACACTGAACAAAGATGTCTGTGAGTAAAGCTGAAAGAGGTGGGATAGGAGAATGTATGACACCAGAGGTAAAGATAGATGATAAAGACTGGGACTGTATAATGTGGCAAAAACTGGAGTGGCCAATGACTGTTACTAAATACACAAATATAAAAATGTTTTTGCATGTGGGAAAGCAAATGAATGTCAACCATGTAGAAATTTGAAAAAGGGATGGTATTCAGGAAAAAACATAATCAAAGCAAACTCGAGTCTATGGTCAACAGTAACATTGTAATATACCTCCATTAAATGTAACAAAGGCAATACCCCAATGCTAAATGTATATGAGAAGGGGATATAGGGGAGTAATATGGGATTCTTGGTAGTGGTGTTATTTGCTGTCCTTAGTAGTATATTGTATTGTATGACATGTTATTTTTCTTTTTATCATTTTTTCTTATTGCAAAAAAAAAGAAAAAACAATTTTTCTTGTAGTAATCAGTATGTTCAAATGCTGATTGTGGTGATAAACGTACAACTTTATGATGATACCATGAACAACTGATTGTACACTGTGGATAAATGTATGGTATGTGAATATAACTCTATAAAATTGTAGGAAAATATATATATATAGGAGTAAAAGTGTTGGAGAAAACATGGTGAGAGGGATGATGCCTCACCAATATGGACTAACTACAATGTGTAAACTCAGAACTGAATCTTAGAACATAGCCTAACGTGGACACAATAATTGTAATAGTCCCTAGATTGTAAGCTCTTACAGCAGTTAACTCTATCCCTGAATTGTAAGGCCTATCTCCAAACTTTGAGATGCTGATCCCCTAGCGTATGTTGTCACAAACATTGGGACTGGCGGTTTGATGTGCTGAGCCCTCAAGCATGGGACTTGCCCTTATGAGGCTCATTACCACAAAGAAGAGTCTAGGGTTGTATGTAATGGTGCCTAAGAGTCTCCCCCTGAGTACCTCTTTGTTGCTCAAATGTGGCCCTCTCTCTCTCTAACTGAGCCATCTCGACAGGTGAACTCGCTGCCCTCCCCACTACGTGGGACCCGACTCCCAGGGGTGTAAATCTCCCTGGCAACGCAGAGTATGACTCCCGGGGATGAATGTGGACCCGGCATCGTGGGACTGAGAGTATCTTCTTGACCAAAAGGGGGATGCAAAATGAGACGAAATAGTTTCAGTGGCTGAGAGATTCCAAATGGAGTCAAGAGGTCACTCTGGTGGACATTCTTATGCACTATATAGATAACACCTCTTAGGCTTTAATGTATTGGAATAGCTAGAAGTAAATACCTGAAACTACCAAACTCCAACCCAGCAGTCTGGACTCCTGAAGACAATTATAGAATAATGTAGATTACAAGGGGTGACAGTGTGATTGTGAAGACCTTGTGGATCACACCCCCTTTATCTAGTGTATGGATGAGTGGAGGAATGGGGATAAAAACTAAAGGACAAATGGGGTGGGATGGGGGGATGATTTGGGTGTTTTTTTTTCACTTTTATTTTTTATTCTTGTTCTGGTTCTTTCTGATGTAAGGAAAACGTTCAGAAATAGATTGTGGTGATGAACGCATAACTATGTTATCATACTGTGGACAATGGATTGTATATCATGGATGATTGTATGGTGTATGAATGTATTTCAATAAAACTGAATTAAATTAAAAAAAAAAAAGAAAGTGTCCTCCAATATTTAAATGTCATCACTTGATATCCTCAATAAACATTATCTCCAATCTATTACAAGAATTTGGCGCTCCACTTTATTACATGTGGTTAAGTGGTAAATGTCACAAAGCAAAAATAAGCTCTGTCCCAAACCCCTAGACTCTACTCTAAGACCAGATGATTAAGACCTCTTGTTTTTACAAGAATACTCATTCTACTGACTTCAAAAGTATTTACCCTTCAGTAAAACCATCACCTAAGATATAAAATAAGACTTTGTGAACCTATCATTACAGGAGCTTATTATTGTCCGACATTCAATAAATATTCAAAAATTAACTGTTAAATAATCGGTGGCATAGAGTAAAAACGTGAGTAATTTTTTTTATATCATTTACTTCATTACTAAAGCATTTCTATTAGGAAAAAACTTTGCTAATAAACTGGAATTTACAAAACTGGTACTATTAAAAATCACTTTCTGACTAATTCTACCACTCTTTCACCTCAGCTTTCATATTTAATCCTTTATTAGAAATAGTACTTTAAAACAAAACTTTAACATGCATTGATTAGCTTGAAATAAGATTCAAAAAATGTACCTTTTGATGTTTGTTCGGGAGTTTCGATGAGACATATAAGTAAGAGTTCTGTGCAAAAATATTGGCTATAAAAAAAGTTGAAAATATTAAAATTAAATATAGATGAAAACTAACAAAAAATATATTGATTAATTTGCTTGATTACTTACTGCTATGAGATTCCGAGTTCGAAGAAATCTATAGATCTGCGTTGGTTCTAGAAACATGAAACAAAATCCAAACATTACAGAAATTTACTTATCATTTGTAAGAAATACACCAACCCAGACCATGTTATAACCAATATAACTCGATCATCTGTTATGGAAATTATGTACTAAATATTTACATCCAAAAAATTAGAATGCACATTAAGATCAACATACATCCACAATCCATGGCATACAATCACAAAATTTATCTATGTTGATTGTAAATTTACAATTCTCTACTATCTTGTTTCTAAACCTGACATTTCTAAGGTGGTAGTTGTTTAAACTAGTCTGTGTGCAGAATGTAAGAGTGACAATTAAATTAAACTAATTTATTTATAACCCATCTCCTTCCATAAATGTACATGAAATGAGGCAGCTGAATTCAGCAAAAGAACTACATTTTTAATGCTGAACACAAGATGAAATTTTAACTTTTTAACTGGTTATTTAAAAAATGTATATAGCAGTCAACCAAAATGGAATGAAATGGTTTCCTAGATATGCTAATACAGGTATGTTGAAAGTTAGTCAATATTAAAGAGATTTCTTAGACATTAGATTGTAGCTACAATTCCCAATGAATATTTCTAATTAAAGTCATATCTATTTGCTCAATGTAAATATTACCCCAATATGCAAATGTTACCACATATCTTTTTAGCAATCAATAGATCCCAAGTTTTTTTAATGCTGAGTTTAGTTAAAATTTAATTTGCTATGAAGGACTTAGGGTATAGATGAAAATATTTTAATATACCATAGTATACAAATGAACTACTAGTATCATGTTCTTTAAACAAAGCAGTATCAAAAGGAACTAAATAGGAATAGCTGTTATTAGTAATTACATTAAAGCATTTAAACTTTCCAGAAACTAAGACTCAGATTAGAGAAGAATCAAGTTGTTTGTGACCAGAAATGACAGTTGACTTCTAGCTGAACTCATCAGAAAGCAAACAGTTCAAACTTTATCAGAGGACTTGTCTTCTCATAATATTTAGAAATAATTCTTTAAATTTCCACTTAGTCTTCAATTAGTTTAATCTCAAATGTGTGAAATTTTAGAAAGGGGTACAAACAGGTTTACTGTCATCACTGCCCTTTAGTTCACCATATTTTCATTTAATCTCTCTAGATTTTTGAAAATAAATTAAATAAAAACAAAAATAATGTCAATCTCTCAAGCAGGTTCAATATTCGTTTCAATAAAAACTGAAATTCCTTGTATTAAATTCCAATTAGAATTCATGAAACACTAATGAGAGAGAATGAAGGAACAATGTAATACCTCTTTCCAAGCACAGCTGATACCATGCCCTTAACATATGCCACGGTAAAACTGTAAATAAAGCCATTCGGCTATAGAACCGAGTTTATTCAAGTTTCTGTAAGATACTTATATTAAAGATCACCCCAATTATAACATCTACCCAAAGGTAAGAAGGAAAACAATCAGGATATGATATTAAAGACCAGTTAAGATTATTCAGTCATGATTTTTTGCAAATAAATTCTATTGTTTGTTTCACAGGCACCAGGCTCCCCTTTTCCAAGTCAGTCACAGTTTCGCCCTGGAAAAAAACCTTAAAAACCGAAATTGCCCACATAAATGTTCCGGAATTAAAACAAGCACAAGGAGAATCCCGGGGTTGTCTTCAGAGACATAAAATGTTTAAACACTACCTGTCTCAGTCTACGTATCCATAAAATGGGTTGATAGATTTGAAAGGATTAAAGACTCAGAAAGGTGCCATGTTAATATGCAGCACCAAGTTAGTGCGAAGGCATTTCAGACTAATGACAATTTGGTCGGTTTTACTGCACTGATCTCTTCACAGGCTTAATTTTGCTCCTCAAAACCTGCAACCGAAACCCCTGTACTTCTAGAGTACGAAAGACATGAAAGAAAACAAGAACTAGTCCTGGGATCTGACTGCATCCTTAATTCAACCGTAATCTCATTTAAAAGAAATCTGCTCGTAACGCGGGGCCCCACTGCCTAACCTCTTGTGGAAACCTTCGCAGAGTCCAGAACCTACCCCGGACCCCCTCTTCCCCCTTCCCAAAAGGCCCCAGACTTCGGGTCACCTTAAGCCGTAATTTCTGAAGGCAGAATATTCCCCCCTGAATTTCTCCCTCCACTCCCAAATCAAGTCGACTCCCGGAGAGGAAAGGGGGCTCAGAAAGAGTGTCCCATCTCCCTAATGCTGAAATAGGTACATATCCCTACCCTCAAAGCCTCATACACACTCACTCTCAAAGGCCTGGAGGAAAAGCTCGTGGTCAGCCTGGACGTGCTCCATTTTCGGCTTCTTCACCGGTAACACCGCGGCCCCCGCCGCTGCAGCCGCGGATGAGGAGGAGGAGGAGGCCGAGTAACTGCCGCCGCCTCCACAGCCCCCGCCGCTGGATTTGCCGCCCGAAGCCGTCGCCGCCGCCACCGCCGCGGAACCCCCGAAGCTGCCTCCCCCGGACCCCGCGCTGGGCCCCGAACCGCCCCCTCCCCCACCGCCGTGCTTCTGAGGCGCCATCGCGGTTCCTGCCTCCTCCCCCCGCCAGCTACCCGCCGGGCGGCCCCGGAGAGTAAGCGCCTGCAATACCAACCGCTCGCCCCAGCAGGCTCCGGCGGACCGAGGGGGGAAGGAGGAGTGAGGGGAGGAGAGGGGAAGGGAAGGGAGGAGGAGAGGAGGGAAGGAGGGAGGAAAAAAAAAGTGTCTCCTCCTCAGAGCCCCGCTCCACTCGGGAGGCCGCTCACCCTACCCTGGCCTGGCTCCGCCCACTTCCCCGCCCGGAGCTCTGATTGGCCGACGGGAGCGCGCGCCGCCCGGCCGCCCAGCCTGTTGGCCCAAGCATTCCCCCGTCAGTCACGCGGAGGCGCTTCTCGCAGAGGCCTGGCTTGGTTGGCCCGTGCGCGCTGCCGATCGCGGGCCCTGCCGCTTCTTTGAACTGAATTCGCGGGAAAATTAGGGGTCGGAGCGGCCTTCCTGCTGGCCCCGGTGCATTGTGGGGAGAGAGGGACCCAGCGAGCTGTTTAGGGAGCCGTTTCTCGCCCTCCTAGCTTCGTCAGTCGCCGCCCCCAGGGGGGTACAAGACTCCTGAAGAGAGGCAGGCCTCTGAGGGACTGGGAGCGAGGCGCCTGTTAAATGAACTGAGATCTATTACGGCTCCTCGAGTCTCTAACTTCACAGGAAGGGGCCTGCCGGGGGGCTGGTGTGCCTACCGTCGGGGTCGCTTGTCATCCGAGGGGCCCCCAGGGCGGGGGTCGCGTTCCCTGCCCCCTCGCCACGACGTGCCTAAAACCACCCATGGCCGAATCCTACCCAGCAAAACCCTTGAGAGGATTAGGGGCAGCCAGAGGGTTGAGGCTGTTGCTCCTGCACGAGACTGGGCTCCATCAAACGGAGCGATTTATGTTGTAGTAGGAATTTCCTATAAAAATGAGGAAAACGATTTTCTGTAGGTGCTGTGAAGCTTCTGGATAGTTATTGAGAAAAGTTGTGACTTCTCCACGTGATGGAAGCAAAGTCTAGATAATTTGACACCCCCCACCCCAACCCAAGACACCCTAGGAGTGGTCAGAGGGAAAGACTGGGTGATTTCTTAGATAAAAGTTACTCATTTTGCTCTGAATCCAGAAGTTGAAGCTTTAAAACAGTCAATAGCATCCTTTCCCTTTAGTCTGGTTTACCTTAGTCCTAACCAAGTCCATTTTGTTCATGTCTCTAATTGAAGTCTGAACCCTTTTTCAGCTTTTTTATCTGTTGCGTATGAGGTAATACTGACATTCATAGCTGCCAAGCTCTAGCTCTTGAGTTTCAGGTGTCCCGAAGTTCCAGGGGCTGACCAGGTTATACATAAAGAGCTCAGCATCTCAGAATTTAGAGATCACCATTACAACTCAGAAACAGATGTGACTGCTGTAAGAGCATACAATCTAGGGACCATTACAGGGAGCCTTCCCCTGATAGGCTGTGCTCTAGGATTCGATTCTGAGTTTACATGTTCTAGTTAGTCCGTATTAGTGAAGCATTATAATGTTTCTCTTTTCATTTCTGGCGTACTTCACTCAAAATGCTGTCCTCAAGATCCATTCACCTAGTTGCGGGTCTCACAGCATCATTCCTTCTTGCAGCTGCTTAATATTCTATTGTATGCATACACCACAGTTCACCATTCTGTTCCTCAGTCGATGTACCCTCAGGCCACCTCCATACATTGCAAATCATGAATACTGCCGCCATAAACACCAGTGTGCAAATGTCCATTTGTGTCCCTGCTCTCAGATCTTCCAAGAACACACCCCATAATAAGGTTGGAGGACCTTATGGGATTGAGAAAATCTTCTTGGCCAAAAGGGGGAAGAGAAATGAAACAAAATAAAGTTTCAGTGGCTGAGGGATTTCAAATGCAGTTGAAAGGTAATTCTGGAGGGCATTCTTATGTGCTATATAGATATCCCTGTTTAGTTTTTAGTGTATTGGAATAGCTAGAAGGAAATACCTGAAACTGTCGAACTGCAACCCAGTAACCTTGATTCTTAAAGACGATTGCATAACTATGTAGCTTACATGGTGTGACTGTGTGATTGTGAAAACTTTGTGGCTCATGCTCCCTTTGTCCAGTGTATGGACAGATGAGTAGAGAAATGAGGACAAAAACTAAATGAAAAATAGGGTGGGATGGGGGTGGTAGAATGTTTTAGGTGTTCTTTTTTACTTTTATTATTATTATTATTATTATTTGGAGTAAGGAAAATGTTCAAAAATTGATTCTGGTGGTGAATGCACAACTCTGTAATGGTGCTGTGAATAATTGATTGTACACCATAGATGATTTTGTGGTACAGATGGTTTTGGAGTTGTGCTAATACTCTTAAAAGATTTAAATTTCAGGTTAGACAAGATGATTTCTAAGGGTGTCCTTCCAATACAAATCCTGTGATCTTATATTACTTTAAAATGAAACACTGTCTTCAAAAATCCCAATCTATAAACACAGAAGCATTTCAAACTTTCAGTCACACCTTTCATATGTTTACTCTGAGTCCTTTATAAGTTAACTGAAAAGCACTGTTTACAAAACAAATAGCTGTGGGAAGGTTATTCAAATAACTAAAGTACTGACTTTATCAAAGCATTTGCTGCCTAAGATAGTGAGATCTGCAAATGTTGCATTTAATATAAAATTTGGCAATTCAGGAACACATCTTTTATTTGAAATTAGATATGCCTGTTGCTGATTTTTAAGTACAGTCTATATTTTATATTCAGATAAATTATTAGACAGACAAAAAGTTCAAAGTGCTTTCTTGTCTACTATTCTCTGTACTGTGTATTTTTAAAAAACTTCCCTCCACAAAATGAAATTTTGTTTTCTTTTTTAGATTACTGAAATAAGCCTGCTCGGATTAATGCCACCCCACCCCAGGCTTGCAGTGTTTAGATCTTGGTAAACTGGTCTTCTGCTTTACAGGGTTAGAAAATGAGGCTTTATCAAGTCAGTCAGGTCTGGAGAATTAAATGGTACTAAGCAAATCACAAAATATCAGCTTATAAATCAGAATGCTAATTCATTAATTAACAATATATATAAATGGCAAAATAACCAATTTTTAGCATTTGTACAGGGTTTTTCCTTTTTGGGGATGGAAGGGTAGGGACAGGTAGACTCAAAGAAAAAGATCAAGTCGTCTATTAGATCATTGATGAACAGAGAAATGAGCTAAGGGAGTTGTGACGTATTTCCTTTAAGAGTGCCATGATAATGTTCTTAGCTCGGGCACGGGCGTACGGACAGTAACTAACTAGTACTGATCGTAAGAATCAGAACTGTAGGAAAGGCATAGTTACAAATTCTCAGTTTTTTTATTCTCTTTTCTCAAGAATGTATGTAAACCATTAAAAAATCTTATTACCTTAGATAAGTTGGAATTAGTTAGATGAGAGGCTATTAAATTCTTAATCAGATTTTGTTCTGAAAACATTTACGGATTATCACAGAGTTAGCCACTTCTGTGACTAGCTTATTTATTTTGTGTTGTTATTTCTAAATTTGGGAGTGGCAACTGTTTTTGTGACTTGTGGTACCAATTCACTGACACTGACCGTTGTATATTTGTTCCCCTACATTGCATGAATTTGAATTGCTTTCTAGGGGTTTTGTTTGCTTTTGCCTTCATGCTATATCTGAAATTAAGCTGTAAACTCCTAGAAAGCAAAGGCCATAATCCATTTCTTTTGTATTTCCTAGCCCAGGGCTAGATATGTGTACAAGGAACAAGAATAGCGTTGTTTTAAAACTTCACTGTTATCAGTATGCTTTTATGTATATTATTACCCTTTTTCAGAATGACTCTATCAAGCTGATATTCCCATTTCACAGCTGAGAAAATAGACTCACAGGGGTTAAGTGACTTGTTCATTTTAGTGGCAGAGCTGAAACTTGAACCCAGGTTTTTTCTAACTCCAATTTCTATGCTCTTTTGCAATCTGAATAAAGTTATATTTAGTAGAGTACCTCAAGCTGATTGTTCTTAAGTTTGTTTATTTTTTAAAATGGGGGCTACTTAACTTCCTTCACCTGCCCCCCAAAAATCATTTTTTACTCTTCCATCTTTCCCACTATTATCCACTCTGATTAGTATTCTTACTTCGCCTTACACAGACTTCTGTGCTTTTTTTTTTTTTTTTTAACCTTTTTTGGCAGTCTGGTGAAGACTTTGGACCCTTTCTTTTAAAAGCAGAAATACAAAATATATCGGATTATAAAGGAGATCAATTATAATAAAATATCATTATCAAAATAATAAAAATATACTTGTGATATAGTAATATAGGTGCTTCTTCATAAAGGTACATTCACAGTTTCAGGTCAGTGTAATAACCATCATAATTTCAAAGTAGTGATGAGGTCAAATGATATTTTGAGATACCTGCTAGAACTGTAATGTGATATGAAAATATCTGTGATTTCTCTTGGTAACAAAGCCACAGGCACTACTACTTTGGTTTATTGCCAAAATTAGTAGTTGAAAAAATGCTAAATTTCAGTTAGTTAGAAGTTAGTGAAAATAAAGATGGAATTTTTTTTTTCTCATTCAAGTTCGTGGACCAACCTCATGAATCCTATTCAAGTTAAGAACTCCTGTGTTACAGCAGCAAGTCTTTTTCGTTTTACTCCTCTGTAAGCGCTTGGGGAACAGGGATGATGGATGATTTGTCTTAGTAACTGTGGTGTCTATCACTGTGCTTGGCAAATAATATGATTCCTGCAGTAAGTCTGGATGAATGAGGATGGACACCAGGGCACCAATATAAATTATTGTGATAATGATTGGGTGCTTACTATGTGTCAGGCAATAGTATAATATTTCAACATTTTTAACTCATCCAGTCTTCAGACAAACCCTTCGAGGTATGTTTATCCCCATTTCATAGATGAGGAAACAACAGCAAGACTTGTTAGGTAACTAGCACAAGGTATGTGGTGGAGCCAGGATTCCAACCCAAACAGTCTATCTCCAAAGCCCTTTTACTCTTAACCATCATGCCACAAAGTTAGATAGTTTTCCAGTTAGAAGATATTGCACATGTCATTTCTAGGTCAGGAAAGATAAGTATTTGTAAATACTGCCTCTTATTTGCTGGAATTAATAATCATTAGCATTGAATGCAAAAAATAACCCATGTATCAATTCTTTTATTTATTTGTACTGAGTCTTTCTATTTTCTCTCCACTCCCATCATTTTAAGATTGAGGGCTAACTATCTCTAAACTTTGAGATGCTGATCCCTTAGTGTATGACCTGATTGGTCTCTGGAACAATGCTTATCTCTGAGACACCTGAAACTCTGAGCTAGAGCTTGGCAGAAATAAATGTCAGTATTAGTGCATGCAGCAACTGTTAAAAAAAGGCTGAAAAAGAGCCCAGACTTCGATTAGTGATATGAATGAAGCAGATCTGGTTAAGACTAGGGCAAACTGGGCCAAAGGGTAAAGGTCGAAACCGTGTTTTAAAACTTCAACTTCCATGTGAGACCAAGGGAAGAGATGTCTATTTGGTGCAGGAACTACATTTTGTAAACAGTATAACTCTACAGTCGGTTTGTTCAAACACCATGATTGCATGGAGCTTTGAATAGGAATTGAGATACAGTGGGTTGGTATAGGGTAGAGTGAAGTAGTGACACATTCCAGAGTAATTTGGGCAGAGAATAAAAAATATATTTACAGCCCCCCCACCCCAAGTTGCTGGGGGAAGGTGCAGAAGTTTTGGACTTCCTCACTTGGACTGGTGTTGATGTTGTCACAAACATTAGGACTGGCGGTTTCATGTGGCGAGCCCTGTATCATGGGACTTGCCCTTGTGGGGCTTGTTACTGCAAAGGAGAGGCTAAACTTGCATATAATTGTGCCTAAGAGTCTCCCCCTGGGTACATCTTTGTTGCTCAGATGTGGCCCTCTCTCTCTCTAACTGAACCACCTTGGCAGGTGAACTCACAGCCCTCCCCCCTATGTGGGACCCACTCCCAGGGGTGTAGATCTGCTTGGCAATGCAGAATGTGACTCCTGGGGATGAATCTGGACCCGGCATCGTGGGATTGAGAATATCGTCCTGACCAAAAGGGGGATGCAAAATGAGATGAAATACTTTCAGTGGCATAGAGATTTCAAGTGGAGTCAAGAGGTCACTCTGGTGGACATTCTTATGCACTACATAGATAACACCTCGTAGGTTTTAATGTATTGGAATAGCTAGAAGTAAATACCTGAAACTACCAAACTCCAACCCAGTAGTCTGGACTCCTGAAGATGACTGTATAATAATGTAGATTACAAGGGGTGACAGTGTGATTGTGAAGGCCTTGTGGATCACACTCCCTTTGTCTAGTATGTGGATGGATGGGTAGAAAAGTGGGGACAAAAACTAAATGACAAATAGGGTGGGATGGGGGGGGTACGGTTTGGGTGTCCTTTTTTTACTTTTATTTTTTATTCTTACTCTGATTCTTTCTGATGTAAGGAAAATGTTCAGAAATAGATTGTGGTGATGAATGCATAACTATATGATCATAGTCTTAATAGTTGATTGTATACCATGGATGATTGTATGGTATGTGAATATATTTCAATTAAACTGAATTTAAAAGGAAAAAAAAAGATTGAAGGCTAAGACTATTCAAAAAAAACCAATGACTGATACATCAGAAAAAAAATGTGTTTATTGGAAATTAATTATAATTTCATCAGGACATAGGCTTTTTCTATAGTATTTTTTTTAAAGTCTTGCTGTGAAGAAATTAGTAAGTTCCACTGGCTGACAAGATCTGGAAGAAATATATTTGATTTTTAAAAACAGAAAGGCCTCCAAATTAAAAATAGCAATGATCTTCCTAATGAAAGATAGTGTGAAGGAAGGGTTTCAACAGTCTTATTTGAAACTTAAAACCAAAAGTTTACGCATTTTCATTTCCTTTGTCTAGGAAAGAAAAACATGAGAACCGTGCGACCATTCACTATCTATTATTGCGTTTTCATAATAAACCACAGATTTGTATGTGTGTTTATCTAGAGTTAACTAGATATAATAAGGATGGTAGTAAGCCATTGTTAGAACCCCTGGGACAAGAAGAAACTTGACACTAATAACCTAAGGGAGGAAAAAAAACACCTGAGCCAAGTTGGAAATACCTAAATCTGAACCTTGGGAGGCCTACATCTGGAGATAGCTATTATGCCCATTTTTAAACTACTGGACAGGTTGTTTTATGTTTAATTTTAAATAAAAGGGTAAGTGAACGTATATTTATATAAATATGTATAATATATATTTATTGAGCATCCTATCCATACAGCAATCATTAACCCCTCTTACACACGTGTAAACTGAAGCACAAAAGAAATTAAGTAAAAAAAAAAAAAAAAAAAAAGCACAGAAAAACCCAAGCTTATCTTACATTGATGTGATAATGATTACTGTCCAAATATTAGTCTCTGATGTATACCAGTCTGCTCTACTGGGCCTTAGAAGGCTTAAGCCTGGTCTCAAAAACTCCCCACTTAATAAATTGTATTATAAAACAAAAAATAAAAAAAATTTAAAAAAAGAGAGATTAAGTAACTCTCCCACCATCCCAGTTTATAAGGGTGGGATTTGAACCTAGTTACAGGGAACACAAAACCCCATGTGTTTTCCAACACAACAGAGATATTCAAGCTATCATCTGAAAGTCCCAGAGTCCCAGGAAGCTTACTTCAGGGAGAAGCTGAGGCTGGGATATGGTGGGCTCTGTCTCCCCCATTCTTCTTCAGTTTGACCTGTTCTGCCCTTATCTGTTTTGTAATTCGTTTGGAAATAATGGTTCTACTTGCTAAAAAAATTTTTTTTGAAGATCACCACACATATTATGCAACCTTCACAAATCTGGTAATGAGAAGCAATAAACTAAAAATGGCAATAAAAATGTATTCTGAGCTATACTCACTTCAAAATTTGGCAGCATTAAAAACAAACCTATAATAGGAGTAATTAAGATCACTTTGTTTCATAGTAATGAAATAAAGATGAAAAAAATCGGTGTGTGTATATCTCATGAATGCCCTTCTCGGAAAAAAATATTGTCTTGCTATTTGAAGTAATTAGCCATGATCACATAGGAGGTTAAGTATGTGTTGAAGGAGAATCTGTAGGGATGAAAGTTTATGGAAGGGTTATCACTTAGCTTGCAAATTCAGTGTTCTTTAGGATATTTCATGTATTTCATACAAAAAAAAATCCTCACTTACCTTACTCAACTCAAGATTTTATTTCTGCTCGTACACTATTCGGTAGAATTAGTTCATGAGGACACACTGATATTAACTTACTCCATACAGAATTTTTTTCCTTCATTCATCTTTCTGTCTCTTAATCTGTAATATGTTCCCTCTGACTATATAGTGGCTTGAAGACTTGATATTTGTATGGATCCATTGAACGCTATTTTCATTTTATTTTCTCCGCAAATATTAATACTCCAACTAAATTTTTGACATGGAAAATTGTAACAATAACCTATTCATGTGACTATTTTGAGAAAGTTGGCACCTTCATAGTTGAGCTGAATAAGAGAGGTGTCCTGAAGAGACCACAGAATGATTTAGCAGCTGTTTTTGATTGAACTACACAGGATTTATATGTTGCCATTGGGATGTCTTGTACTCTATGAGCCTGGAAAAAATTCTTTGAGATTATAAAAACATACAACAACAGACTTTCAGAATTCTGTAACCATTTTCTGTCACAGAAGCACTACAAAAAGATGGAAGGATTGGAGGAGTAGGACTTCTATATTTTATAGCAAGATAAATTAAGTTTCTGTACTTTTAGTAGATCAGAATCAAATTAACACACAGAGGCCAAGAAATATTAATTTGGTTGGGCTTTCTTCAGAGGGCATTTTTTGAAGAGACTACTCTTAATAGGAGAGAAATGCTTCTGACTCTATTTCTGTTTTAAAAATCTATTTTTTTTCTCTCAAGTTCCACTTTGTAACAAACTCAGGGGAAAGAAATTGGACTATGAATCAGGAATTGACTTGGACATTAATTCAGAGTGATTTTGAGAAAGTTACTTGACTTCTCTGTCTCAGTTTTTTCACATATAAAATGAAGGACTGATTTTATTCAATGCTTTTTTTGAAAAAAAATCCTGTAATTTTTACATTACAATCACTGAAAAGAAAGTTCTTCATTGATAGAAGATTGCTCCTCCTGACAGTGTTCTTAAGGCACATCTCCCTAGAGAGACAGACATGGAGTAGTAAGAGTAAGAAATTTTAAAATCAAAATAAGAAATGGAGGAAAATAAAGATCAAGAGACACTGATCTAGGCTATTGTTAAAATTATCACAGTTGTTTAATTCTAAGAAAAATCACAAAAATCACCTTCTAGGGTCCTAAAGTTAAATTTATACCAATGTTATTTTTTAAATAAAATTATATAAAACTTGGATTCCATTTTTGGTTCCTGAGTGATCAAGAAAATGAAAGGCAAATGGTATTATCTTTCTTGCTACGGGGCCAAAAGGGGTTTTTACAAATTCATTTAAAAAGGAAAGTTTATAGTGCATCTACAAAGGACCCAAAAATTCTCTTTCACTCTGACAAAAATATCTTTAAAAATGTTTAGAGTAAAAAAAGATCTGAGCACTCCAAGTTATCCACAGACAGGCTCTTCAAAAAATAAAGTTGTTGGGCCCTTTTAAAATGTTACATCATTTTCAATCAGTATCCTATTAATTCTGTATTGCACTACGGTAAAGGGGAAAAAGGGCCTGTACAATTTCTGGTATTGAGTTGTGTTTTTTTTTTTTTCAGGACCTAAAACTGGTCAATTAATTTTAATTCTCCATGGGTGTTTAAATAATATCTGTATTTCCTGATGAGTACTATGTTAACTGTCTGTATCTGTCTACCTATCAATCCATTTATCATCCACAGGATAATAAACACCATATTACATTTAGTCCTTATGTCTCCTTAGCCTTCTCTGGTCTGTGACAATTTCTCTTACTTTCCTTGTTTTTTATATCCTTGACAGTTTTAAGGAGTACTGGTCAGATATTTTGTAGAATGTTCCTCAATTTGGGTTTGTCTGATGTTTCTCTCAGGGCTAGGGTGGGGTTATGGGTAGATCACAGAGGTGAAGGGCCACTCTCATTGCATCAAATCTCATCCTTGGTGAGGGAAATAGGTGATTGTGCTAGCAAATAAAGATCTACTTATCAGTTATGCCTCTTGACAATTGGCAGTGCTCATTCTCCAGACTGGGAACTCCCTCTTTACTGTACTTAAGTGTGAATCCCCAAAGGGCATATTTCAAGTTTCTCACTTTAAGGGTTCCTGGAAATTTGTAATATAATTTTTTTTTTAATCATCATTTTATTGAGATATATTCACATACCACGCAGTCATACAAAACAAATTGTACTTTCGATTGTTTACAGTACCATTACATAGTTGTACATTCATCACCTAAATCAATCCCTGACACCTTCATTAGCACACACACAAAAATAACAAGAATAATAATTAGAGTGAAAAAGAGCAATTGAAGTAAAAAAGAACACTGGGTACCTTTGTCTGTTTGTTTCCTTCCCCTACTTTTCTACACATCCATCCATAAACTAGACAAAGGGGAGTGTGGTCCTTATGGCTTTCCCAATCCCATTGTCACCCCTCATAAGCTACATTTTTATACAACTGTCTTCGAGATTCATGGGTTCTGGGTTGTAGTTTAATAGTTTCAGGTATCCACCACCAGCTACCCCAATTCTTTAGAACCTAAAAAAGGTTGTCTAAAGTGTGCGTAAGAGTGCCCACCAGAGTGATCTCTCGGCTCGTTTTGGAATCTCTCTGCCACTGAAGCTTATTTCATGTAATATAATTTTTTTAGGGTAAAATATTTTCCTTTAATTTATCTTTGTATTTTAAGATACCAGAACTGACATTGTCACAAAATAGGTGTTCAATAGTTGTCTAAATATAACCCATATATTGGCATGGATTTTTTTCTTTTTTGCTACATGGGACTTACTCTTTTTTTTTTTTTTTTTTTGTGGATGTTAACATATATACATAACAGTGATAACTTTCAATGTACAATGTCACAAGTAGTTAGCAAATCTCAAAGAATGTCATGGGTCACAGTTCCACAACTTCAGCCATTTCCATTATTGTAAAATATAACATATATACAGAAAGGTGTCATCTCTTGATGTACAGCTGAACAAGCAGTCATGTACGTAATTTCAAAAATTGTTATGGGTTACAGTTCCACAATTTCAGTTCTTTCTTTATTATGCAATACAAGGTACATACAGAAAGGTGAAGACCTTCAGGGCACAATTCAATGAGCAGCTATTGAGCAAATCCCAAGGGATACTAGAGGCTACAGTTCCATCATGTCATTTACCTCCTTCCAGTCATTCCAACATGCCAGCTTCCAAAATATATATATAATTATATAAAATTTCTGTATTCATAGACCTTTGTTCAACCTTATCTTGTTTGTTGCCACTCCTTCCTCTCACTTACTCTCTTTCTCCATCTTCAGGGGTGTCTAGGCAGTGAGCACCCTAACTTGTTCCCATTAAAAGGGGGGTGTTGACAGCATGGGGAAGGGGGCCGCATCTGAAGTTGATCTTAAAGAGGATGTTGCCTCTGGATTTTAGGTTGTCTGGTCTAGGAACACTCTGGTGGATTTAAGTTTCTGAAAGATAAAACTTAGTGAGTGCATCTTTTAGAGAATATCATGTAGGGACCTAGGTATTTGGGGACTACTTTGGTAGAACGCATGTCATGCTGTGGCCAATCGGGATGTTTAACTGGAGCTTGCAAAATTACATTTTTATAGTTTCCAATTATGTTGTTTATATACTCAAAGCAAGTTCTTTTTTTTTTAAATTAGAAGCTACTTTTCATTTCTTAAAAATTTTGAAATTTTATTAAAGTGTCAGGCAAGAGAAGGGAGAACAGAATGTATCAAAAACAGAGAGAGTTTACCATAAAACCCCCAAACAGAATTGGGGAACAGGTCTCAATTTGGCTAAACATTTCCTGACACTGTGAATTCAGGAGAATTTCAGAGAGAGAAATATGGCATATAATAAGTAGTTCAGAGAGCCATGAGTTTTGCAGACTTTCTCAAAAGCCCAAGCTCCTGACTCCTGCTTTAAAGAATACTGTGATAGGGCCTTTTACAAAATTAATAAATATCCCCAGTTTCTCTTCTGCCAACAAGGTAAATGCCTTACAAAATCAGAGGGCTTCCTACCTTCTTATCTCATTTCTTTCTATTCCTGACCATATTTCCTGTTCTCCAGTCACAGAAATTTCAGCATTATTCTATAAATATTTTCTACACTTGCTTAATATGCCTGGAATGCTCAGCTTCCATTCACTCATCAAAGTTATACGCAGTCAACACTTTAACTCAGATGTCATCTTTGACATGAAAATATCCCCAATCTTCCCAGATAGAATGAACGACAATGCACAGTACTACAGTTCACAGTATATGTGCTTGTCTCTCCTATGAGGTATTGAAGGGTGGAAATGTGTCTAATTCATCTACAGCCTATTATAGAATAGGTTTTCAATAAATGTTTATTGAACTAATTGGTAAAGGAATAAGCATATCAACATAAAGATGCTTCAAATGCTGCTTGGTGGACATCAGAGCTTGTTCCTAGGTAAGTATTTAAAAGTATTTAGAGTAGAAGGCACTCTGAAGTGGGAGCCAGACACCCAGGTTCTCTAATGCAACTCATCCACCATCTACATGGCCTTAGAAAAGTCACTTCAACTTTCTGAGCCTGTTTTGTTGCACAATTAAAAGGTTGTATGTATCAATTATTCTCAGTTTGGAATGGGATCATAGCCTCAAATATGATGGGTCAAAAAAAAAAAAAATCTTTGTGATCCCCTGATAAAATGTTTGCTACTCCTATGAAGTCCTATATGTTTGTTTTCTGGGAAGCTTATGGCTCAGATTAAAATTTCAAATATATTCACTGTCATATACCTCATTACTTCCATTTATGTTTCACATTATTTCTATGACATTCCTTCTATTTGTGCTTGCAAATGCACTCCAGGAACGTAGCAGCACACTTTAATATACCTACCTTTCCCATGCATTCATAGCTTTAAAAAATCCTATTAGTTCAGTCTAAAATTTTTGCTATTGACTGAATAAATCAGTAATTTATTCTGAAGACATCTCTTGTGGATAAAAAGATAAAAAAAAAGAGTAGCTGTATTCAAAACGAACGTTTCACTTCACCTTTAGGGCTTGTGATGAGAAAGTATATAATGCTTAATAAAAGAAAAAACCCAACCCATTAGTAAAAGACAAGGAAGGACATGCCGAGTTTTTCTTTGGCAGATCCCCCAGGCTGAATTAGTCATTTACTAGGCATTCCCATAGAACCTTGTATATATCTTTTTGGGGGTACTTATTATATCTCATATCCAATAGTAACTATTTAAGTTTCTGTTTCTCCTACTACACTGTGAGTGCCTCAAAAAAAGGGAAGTGTATTTTTTTCATCCTTGTATCCTCAGAACCTTGCATAAGATCTTGCCCTTAGCAGATATTTAATCAATATTTGTTTGATAAATAAATAAGAAAGGTGGAATGTTAATTGAGCTTTGACTGCTGAGTAGGGTTTCAGTAGACAGAGAAGCAATAAAAAGTTTCATTCAGGGGCAGGACATGATCACACTGCAATGGAAGGTAACTCTGATATATTTTTATTATGCTAGAGATCATGATTATTTGTTTTAAAGCAATAGTTTGCAGGAGTTGGCTCATACCAGTTTGCAGGAGCCAACTGTTGAATGTTGAAAAATTTTTGCAAGCCAGTTTTTAAATACCACCATTATTAAAAATTAGATTATATAAAATAAAGTTGAATAAATTATATTTAAAAAAAAGGTAATGGACACTTGAAACTCATCAATTCTCAATTATTTTCATACATTTTATTATTATCCAGGCTTTTAAGGTTATTTTGGTTTATTGTATCCATATGGTAGAAATACTACATAATGATGTGCTATCTCTTCCCAACTCTGACCTTGTGTTGGTAGCCTGAAGTTGGCATGGTGAAAATATGTACAATATGGAAGTGGGTAACCGCTAAAATTTAGGGCTTTCTTTTTTCTTCATGGATTGGCTGTAATACATTTACTAGCATAACACTGTTTACAGGGCCAGATTGACAAAAGGGCAATGAAAGAGTTGGAAAACAGAATTGAGGAAATTCTTGGACTGTAGAAAAATTTTTAAAAAGAATATGAAAAGTGGGAGGAAAAATATGACAGGATTAGAGAATAATTTGGAGGTTCCAATGTATGAATAAAAGGAATTTGAGAAAGAAAGAACAGAGAAATGGATGGGGTGGGGTAGGATGGGGTGATGTACTTGTGTGTGTGTGTAGAGGGGAATATCTAAAAAATAATGCAAGAAATTTTTCAGAACTGAAGGGCAACAGTATCTAAATTGAAAGGGCCCTCTGAGGAACTAACACAATGAATGAAAAAGATGTACTTCAAGACATATCACTGTGCATTTTCAAAACATCAAAGATAGAAGGATCTTCAAAGATTCCAGAAATAGTAATAAAAATAGGGTTATATACAAAGGTATATGACCATTATACAAAAGTCAGAATGTCTTTAGAACTTTCAGCAATAACACTGGAAGCCAGAAGAGAATTCACAATCCAAAGGAAAAATGAATTCCAATCTAGAATTTTATATCCAGACAAATTATCACATCAATCAATGAGGAGCTCAAAAAAGTTATTTTCAGATATACAAGATCTCAAAAATTTTCATCTCCTTTACACCCTTTCTCAGGAAGTAACTGGCAGATGTGCTCTACCGAAATCAAGGAGAAAACCAAGAAAGACATGGAATTCAGGACACAAGGGTCTTATGCAAAGAAAAAATAAAATTCCCAGGATGATGATGAAGGGAAATCCCAGAACAATAGCTGCATATTGGCCTAGTGAACAAGCTTGAATTGGGAGGTATATTTCCAAGAAAAATATAAAATATGTATTACCTGATGAATTTGAAGGAATCTAGAGAGTTATAATTCTGGCAGAGCATTTGGGAAAATAATTCATGATGGGTACATAGAAACTTTAAAAAAATTGAAATACTGATTACCAATAAACCCCAAGGAAAAGAAAAATTGTCTGATAAGAAAGGAAATATAATCATAGATAATTAACTGAGTTATAATAATGAAAATTTAAAAACTGATTTAATCCACACTTGGGGTAACAGTATTGAGAGGATGGGGGAGGATGAGTGTGCTTGTGGAAAGGGTGACAGAGTAGGGGACAGTGTTGGTGAAAGGCCAATAAGATACCACAGTTAGTGGGAAACACACCCCCCGCCCCCCATATGATGATATGCAAAGCAAATTTCTCTCAGAAGCTGCTCAACACATCTTGGACCCCTCAGCTGGATAAAAGATATAAAAAGGGGGTCAGAAGGCAGTGCAGTGGTTTCTTTGGAGCACGGTTGCCATGTTGAGTTCCTCCAACCCCCGCATTGGAGAAGAGGTCGGGCGTGCTACCCTCAACCCCAAGCCTCGGTGGGGGTGGGGGGCGCTTTGAATCTTGTTGCTTGAACTGGGGAACCTGAAACTCTGGCCCCGGCCCCGCGCTGCAGCCTAGGGAAAGCTAGAGGCCGCCTGTGACCTGGGCCTGCCTCCCACGGAATCCGAGGCCAGCGAGAGGCCGACTTCTTGCTTGCGGGAGGAAGAAGGCTGTAGAATTCGGCTGCAGCCAGGGTGCCTAGTTGCTGCAGAAAGGGCGGCCAGCTTGGGTGGCCCAGCGGGCCGGGCAGGGGCGCGGAGACCAGACCGGAGGGGAGGTCGGCTCCTTTTTGCACCGAGCTGCTGTTTCCCCGTACAGAGGCCCGCAGAAATCTCCAAAGGGCCCCGGCTGGCCCCGAAAGGGGAGCATCCTCTTCTACCCTCTGCCGCCCCAGAGCCCCGGCCCGTCAGCCACGGAGGACGGGCCGGACATCGTCACAGCCGCTCTGTCTCCTTGCTCGCCGCCCTGGCGCTGGCACCGACCTCCAGCGGGCAAGGGTCCCGGGTTCTGACCGTACTCAGCCCTGACCACGCTGTTACTCCAACTCTACTGTGCTGAGCAAAGGCCTGTTCTATACCTAAAGAAAGGGGTTGCGACAGAGTTTTCAACCTGGGCAGGGAAGTCGAGTCCTGTGAGTGAAATATAAAGTAACAAGGGGAATTAACAGTAAAGTAGTGTTTTGGTTACATCGTATGTTAAGACTGTGCAACACAATTGCTATATGTGTTATTTAGAAATATGACGTTAAACTAATAGAAACAGCTTAAAAATTACACGTGGTTGATTTGAATAGGAGAGTTATTATTCCAAAGAGGGGATGGGATAGGTGGGGTAAGGAATGATATTTTTCTTTACAAGTCTTCCAGTTCTATTTGCCTTTTAAAACTAGTTAATTAAAATTAAAGAAAGAAAATCCAGCACCCCTTTGTGATCAAAACACTCAGAAAAGTAGGAATACAAGGAAATTCCTCATATGAAAATGGGTATATATGAAAAACCCACAGCTGACATTATACCCAGCCTTGTAAGACAAGGGTGCCCACTTTCACTATCTCTATTCGACATTGTACTAGGAGCTGCAATTAGGCAAGAAAAATATATAAAAAGCATCCAATTTGGAAATGAAGAAGCAAAACTTTTCCTATTTGTAGATAGAATAATCTTATACATAGAAAATCCTGAGGAACCTACAAGAAAGCTACTAGAGTTAATAAATGAATTCAGTGAAGAGGCAGGATATAAGAGCAACACAAAATCAGTGGTGTTTCTATACACCAGCAATGAACAATCTGAAAAGGAAATTAAGAAAACAATTTCATTTACAATAGCAACCAAAAGAATCAAATATCTAGGCATAAATTTAACTGAGGATATAAAGGATTTGTAACCATAAAACTATAAAACGTCGCTGAAAGAAGTTAAAGAAGACCTAAATAAATGGAAAGACATTCTGTGTTCATGGATTGGAAGACTAGATATCCTCAGAAAATTAAGTAGAGAATTATCATGTGATCCAGCAACCCTACTTCCAGGTATGTTCCCTAAAGAATTGAAAGCAGGGACTGGGACAGATATCTGTACACCAAGGTTTATGGCAGCATTATTCACAATAGGCATGTGAAGCAACCCATGTGTCCATCATTGGGTGAATGGATAAACAAATATGGTATAACCATACAATGGAATATTATTCAGCTGCAAAGAGGAACAAAGTTCTAACACATGCTACAATATGAATGAATCTTGAAGATACCATGGTGAATGAAATAAGCCAGACACAAAGAACAAATATTATACGACCTCATTTACATGAACTAACTAGATATGCAAACTCATACAGAGAGAGAAAGTAGATTACAGGGTACACGGGGCGAGGGTAGGGGTGGGCAATGGATCATTAATGCTTAATGGGTACAGGCTTTCTGTTTGGGGTGATGGGGAAAAGTTTTGATAATGGATGGTGGTGATGGTAGCACAACATTGTGAATGTAATTAACCCCACATGGCTGAAATGTATACTTGAAAATGGTTAAAATGGGAAATATTATGTTGTATATATGTTATCATGATAAAAATTTTAAAGAAAAAAAAAAAAGAAAAACAACAACAACAACAACAAAAACATTAGTGATCTCTAGTAACCCCAATGCCTAAATTTCCCAGCAGGCGCCACCACTTACCAGCTGTGTGATCTTGGGCAAGCCACTTCACCCTCTGGAGCTTTGATTTGCTCAACGACTAAATAGAGCTAGTAACACCCACCCACGGGGTTGCTGTGAGGATTAATGAAAAGGTAGGCAAAAGTGCTTTGTCAGAGCTTGTGATGGGCACAGACTATTTGTCCAATGAACCTTATGAATGGAGTTATTTTTAATTAATAAAGGAGTTTGTAGCCTCTAGCCCACAATACCTGTGTGCTGAAGGACGGGAGTGGATGAAGTCCAATTTGAATGTGGGTTTTTGAGCAGACCAAGGCTGTAAAGGAGAGAGCAATATAATAGAGCTGCTTGTGTGAACAACTTGAGGTCTTTTTAAATGTTAATTTGTACCTGGACAGCTCCCAGGTTGGGGAGGGTTGGGGTGAGATGGGGAAAAAGGGGGCAGGATTTGTGAGAGAACAGAATATGCTGTGTTTATTATGGGTATTTTATTAGCAAACAAATAAGTTAGGGAGTGAAATTATTCATTTTACAAAAAGTGTTCCTCACATGAAAAACAGATTACAAGTCCCTTAAGGGAGAATCTTTTCTGGTGTTGTTTACTAACAATACTGTAGAAAATAAAAGAAGAGGTATTTCAAGCAATTGCTGTGAAGTTATCAATCAGAAGTTAAGGTAGAGCAAATTTTCATCTTAATATTGGATATCTACTAATCCTTAAAAGATGTTGGAGATGAGATTTGAACCAGAATTTGATTCTGAAGTCTCTTCTGTTTTTCTTTTCTATTAAAATGTCTTATATAAATAAAAATTACAACAGTAATATGCCTTCGTTGCATTACTCAATAATATAGCAAGTTCCCATTCCAATTCCCAGAGGTAGCCAATGTGAATGGTTTGGTGGGCAATCCTCCAAGCTTTTTCTTTACTCATACATACACCACATTACAATAACTACTGTTCTGCAATTGCCTTTTTTGTTTTTTTCATTTAACAATGTATAATAGACCTATTCTCATTTCATTATATACTATAATTTATTTAACCCTTCTCTGATAGACAATTTAGGATCTTTCCAATTTTTTGCTATTACAAGTATTACTTCAGTGACCATACTTGCACATATGTATTTGTGGACTTTTGTTAGTATTTCTGTTGGACAGATTTGTAAATGTGGGAATTGCTGAGCCTTAGGGCATGCATGTTTAAAATTTGGTAGATGCTGCAAAATTGTACTTTAAAATTAAAGCTTGAGGTCTTAACTGTTATGCCCCATTGCTCTCCAGCAAAGTAGGAAATTCATTTTAAGATAGCTGGCATCTTCTGCAATAGTGGCAGCTGTGTGGACCCATAAGGGAGCGCTACTGATGGAGAAGGAAAAAGAGATTGTGACTAAATCTTTGAAGCAGAAAGCCTGTTTCCTCAGGTGCTTTGTGTTTAACCCACACTAATGGTATTCATTGAAACTTAGCAGGGGAACCTGGCAACTGAGCAGTGTCTCTCTTGTGGTTCATAAATCCTATTTAAGAGAATATGGCACTTGAATTTTTAACAAAGAGTATATTACTTTCGTAATAAAAAAGTATAAAGATTGTTAAAAGTGACTTAATAATTATCTGTTGTTGTAAATCCAGTTTCAATTTTGTTTACATAATGGCACGTTCGCACTGTAAGTGGATTCCACCTTGCCATAGGAGTGTGATCTTAAAGAGAAACCAAATGGCTCCAAAGAGAACATTCCTCCTTTGTGCTTCCTAATAAACGTTCAAAGAAACAAGGGTCAACTGCCCAAAGCTTTGAAGAACACCTCAAATGTATCATTTGGCAGAACATATGAAAATGAAATACACCCACTCTTCCACATGTGACAGCAACTATATAAACCAAGAATAGTATTTTAGTTAGGATTTGAGGGTTTTACTGTAAAGTGCAGAGGCAGTCCTTTAAGGCACCTCAAGCAGTTGGGTATTATTGTAAGTTGATGATACAGAGACCAACAATGGGTGCAAAGCTTCAAGAGAACTGGATTCAAACCAGGGACCTCAGTTGCAGGAGTTGGTGGATCCTCATTCCAGGGTGCTTTTATTAATGTGATTCAGGGACTCTTCATTTGCTCTTAGGTTCCGTGTTCCTTTTTCTCTCCCTTTACTCTATATAGCTTTTCTATACTTCATGGTTTCTACTTACTCATAGTTTCTGCTTCCTTACAACTTTGGCTTGCCAAACTTCTCAAACTCCTACAGATTCTCTTTGGTTTTAGTTCAGAGATTCTCTCTCGTTTTAACTTCTATGTACTGACCAGATTCTCTCTCTCTCTTTTTAATCATCCAATAAAAATTTCTTAGACATGAGAAAAAGGAAAATGTGACACATAATCAGGAGAAAAGCTAATCAATCAATAGGAAAAGATAAAGCAATGACAGACAGGATAAAATTAGCAGACAAGAACTTTAAAATAGAATTTATGAATGTGCTCAAGAATATAAATGAATATATGAATATAATGAGGAGAGAAATGGAATATATAAAGAAAGTCAATGGAATTTCTAAAGTTGAAAAAATATAATATTTGAAATGAAAAATTGAATCTTAAAGCAGACTAGTCTCTACATAAAAACTAGTAAACTTGAAGACATAGAAATATAAGACATCTATTACTGAGGGCAATCTCCTTTGTTGATTGTAGATGCAATCAACTAACTATAGATGCAAATCCATCCATGAAATACCCTTACAGTAACAATCAGGCCAGTGTTTGCTTGACCAAATAACTGGACAGCATAAGCTAGCCAAGTTGACACATGAATTTAACCATTACAACCCACTCCTTGTCAACTAGATAGCCTACTTTTCTTTTACTTCTTAGTTCAGAGTCCAAAGAGAGAGAATGAGATTAGTTTAGTTCATCTTTTCATGGCAGGGCACATTATAGGTTTTGGACCAGCCAATAGATTGGTTGCCCTTGAGTCAGGAGCTCAGCTGAGGTTCAGTCAGTGGTGGGGTGTGTCCAGAGTCAAGTGGTAAAAAAAAAGTAGTTTTAGGCAGATGAGTTTCCTTTGGAAGGGGTTTTGGCATATTAGACACAGTGAGTGAGTTGTAGAACAGGTGCATGCATAATCTAGTATAGTTTCTTGTCAGTGAATATTGAGTAGCTAATGTTTCAAAGCACTGTGCAAGGTCCAGGGGAATTCTGAGACAAATAAAATTCTAGCTTGCGCTCTCTCACAGAAGTCACGGTATTTTGTGAGGTAAACACAGATTAAAGAAACACATTAAAATACAAACTGAGAAGTAGTACAACTACAAATCTTCATTCATTCAACAACTATGTAACAGGTATTTACTATGTGCTTAGCTTTGGAGATTGAGCAATGAACAAAATATTAAAAAATTTCATCTCTCCTGGAGGTTACATTTTAGTGCATGGGTGACAAGGGCCAAATAATAAATACTATACAGTATGTTAGATGATGACCAGTGATACAGAATTAAAAAAAAAAAAAAAAGAATGGAATAAGGAGTATTGAGGATAGAGATTGCAATTTTAAATAGGAAAGGCTTCCTTGAAAGAGTGACACCTGAGAAAGATCTGAAGGCGGTGAGAGAATGAGCCATGAATTTATGAGCATTCCATGCAGAGAGAACAGCCAATGCAAAGGCCCTGCATTGCCACATTGCAGGAATAGCAAAGAGGCTAGAATTCTAGGGTACAGCAGACGAGGGAAAAAGCACGGCAAATAAGGTTAGAGAGGAAAAGGAGGGGCAAGGGACCAGATCATATGGGGCCTTGTGGACAAGTGAAAAGATTTTAGCTTTTGGTCTGAGTGAGATGAGAAGCCACTACAGTTTTAAACAGAGATGTGACGTGGTCTGACATATTTCAACAAAATAACATTGGCTGCTGTGTTAAGAATAGATAGATTCAAGGGGGTCAGGGGAAAGCAGGGAGCCTGGTTGGAGGCTACTGCACCAATCCAGGCGAGAGATAATGGTGGCTTTGACTAAGGTGATAGCAGTAGCAGTAATGAGATGCTATCATATTCTAGATTTACTTTGTAGAGCAGATAGGATGCTGAAAAATTAGATGTAGAGTTTGGGGACAAGGAGTTGCCTTAAACCAGATAGGGAAGATTATGGTAAGAATAGGTATGTGGGGAGAATATCAGGAGCTTGGCTTTGGACATACTAATTTTGAAATGCCTACAAGATATCCAGGTAGAGATGTTCAGTAGGCTGTTGTATATATTGGCATGAGTCTGAAGCCTACAGTTCAGGTATAATTATGGATGGACTTTGTGCTACGGATTTGGGAGATCTGCACTATTTATTATGGTAGTCAATGGCTACATGTGGCAATTTAAATTTAAGCTAATTAAACACATTTCAATTACTCCATTCTGTATCAGATAGCGTAGATATGGAACATTTCCATCACAGAAAGTTGTTTTGGACAACGCTGATGTAGATGATATTTGAAACCACGGGCCTGGATGAAATCACCTACAGAATTAATGAGAGAGAGAGAAAAAAAGAGATTCAAGGACTGATTCATTTACATATATGTATATAAGTATACAAATTGGTGGTGATGGTGGGGTGTTTAGGGCAGGCTTCCTTTATTTTATTTTATTTTACGTTTTTATGAACTAAGTTTGCTAACTGGGTAAGTTTGCCAAAGACATTCCAGGCACAGGGAATAACGTGTTAATGAAGGTATAAAATAGTATGGTATGGTTGGGGAAATACAAGAAACCTGGCATTTCTGGAGCAAGACTATATAAATTTAGTCTTGTCATTTAACAAATGACAACAAAAAAACCTTCCAAACCTCTTCTTTGCTTAAACAATTTTGGACTGATCATGTGGTGCTGAGGTTCCTCAGTCCATGTCTAATTGGAGGGCAGAATGAGAAGCAGCAAAAGAATTTTCCTTGCCATAGTAAACTATGAATGGGAATAGATGTAAGAATTAAGTTTAGAGAAATGGATGTTACCTCCCAGCAAATTTCTTTCAATGATAAATATTAAATATGATACTCATTTCCAATTATTTGTAGCTCTGTTAAAAAAAGACTTGAAAGTTACTTAAGCTGAAACTGGGTTTCTCTATGGATTGGGACAAACTGAAAAAAATTGATGTAGCTAATCAACCCTATCTTGAAAGCCAATCATTTCAGAACATGTCTTTTTTTCAAAATGTCAGTTCGTTTTAATAATAGGTTGTTATCCCCAAACTACCATATTCTTGGTTTTCTTTTTGTGCTTTTTTGAGTTTGCAAAAAGCAATAACTTGAGCCATAGAGAAAGCCCACAAAATTGCTTTTAACCAATTAAAAGAAACCCTTCCCATTTACATGTTCTGAACTAGAATAACCTAAATTAAAAAAAAATTCCATTAGAATAAAAAACTTTAAAAAGTAGAATCTATTAGAATTCCACGTTGTCATTCCATGCTCCCACAGTTAAAGACTCTGCCATTATTTCCATTATACTTACCTCCTAATTTTCAGGGCTTATTAGCTCGCTGTAAAAACTTGCTCCAGTTGAAATTTGGCAAGCTGACAAGGCTGCGTGCCAGAAGTAATTTACTATCCAGTGCGTTTCGCAAAGTAAAAGAAGCTATAAATAATAGAAAAAGAAATGAAAAGTTACTGGTTCCAAATATTTTAACGTGTGTACTGTGCGTCACTTCAAACTTTTCAGCTTTTGTTGTCAGAAATGTGAGATAACATGAAAGGTTTGAAAAGTCCACATGCTTTGCATTCACATCAAACCGAAGGCTCCGATGTTCTTAGGCATCAAAGACCAGTCAGTGTCTATCACTTTTGCTCTGACTTTGAAGTCTATGAGAGCAATCTGTGTGGGAGAGGCAGACAGGGGACTCCAAAAGAGGTAGGGGAATGGGATTCCAGGTGCCTTGCCTTTCGTTATCACTGAAATTAGGTACTTTCTTTCAGCAAATAATAATAATAATGAAAAAAAAAAAGTCTGGTGTTTCTTCCTCTGCTGTTTTTAACCACTGAATTGTCTGTGAATTCAGAATCATCAGGCAGTGTATATTCCAAGGAAAAGTTCAAGTTTATTTTGAAGCTTATGTTCAAGTACGCTGAAGGCAAGAATTAGAAGCTTTAACTTGATTTGCAAACACCTGGCTACTGTTCACCTCCTTAACAGATTGTTTTGGGACCCTAAGTGAAACCTTTCTATTCCACCCCACCCCAGCCCCACCCTGTTCCTTCCTTGTTTTCCAAACTTGCTCATGAACATGGCAATGAAAGTCAAGGTTTTCTCAAAGCCATGGAGTGAGCAGGGCACATCTTTCTGGGATCAATCTTACTTGACAATCTGGAAAAAACACAACAATTTATACTAAAACAAATACTAATATATCACTGTTTAGAATGCAAAATTTGCATGAACTTTTTTGGAGAGGGAGCTGGCTTTATTGTGTTTCGGTATTTCTGACTCTGCCACCCATGTAAAATTACTAGTTGAAGCTCTTAATGACTTTTTTTTTTTTTTTAATTAAAATATAGCTTACATTAGTGCACAACTCTTAGGTGTAGTCCTCTAAGGATTTTTAGATATGTTTACATTCATGTAAGGACTACCCAGATCAAGTACAAGAACATTTCCAGTACCTAGAAGACTCCTTTATGCCCCTAACTGGTCAGTACCTTCTTACTAATCTGACCTCTATGGTGAATTTTCAAGAAAAAAATACAAGATTTTTTAAAATGTTAGCTTCCCAAGGAGCACTTTTTCTCTACTTCTAGGAGGTCAGCTAAGGTTTTTAAGACCTAGTGGGTACTATGCAAACACAGTTTCTTCTGCTGTGTTGGGCTTTCTCTTGTAGGTGCTTGTCATTTACTGAAGAGTTCCTTCAGTAGTATTTAAATATACTTATGTGATGGTGATCAAATGAGATAATACATAGAGCACTTAGAACAAGGCACGTAACAGCAGGACACAGTAGGCATTAGCTAAGTGATAGCTATTATTGTGAGATGCAGAAGTGACAAAAGAAGGCTTTTACCATTTCCTTTTGGATAATTTTTAGAGCAAGATAAAGACAGAATTTAAATTTCAAAATGAGAGAGGAGAATATTTACAGTTAGGTTGATTTTTTAAATTGTAATTGTCTTGGCAAGATGTTTGTTAAATCTGCCTTGAAATGAAATAATCCAATCTGTCAGTTTGCTGACTTCCTTAACCTAAAGAAGTTTAGCAAGTACCTTTTCCTATTCTGTGATGTATTTTTAGAGCACTTAACATATGCTAGGTACTGTTCTTACTTGCAGGTATTTAGTGATAAAAACAGAAAAAAAATCTTTGTCCATTTGGAACTTACTATCTAGTGTCATTCACACTCTAACTTTTAACATAGTCCACAGATTTTCCTATTACAAAGAAATTTCATCGTTGTTTAACATCCACGATTTTTTTTAATTAAATTCAGTTTTACTGAAATATATTCACATACCGTACAATCATCCATAGTGTACAATCGACTCTTCACAGTACCATCATATAGTTGTGCATTCATCACCCCAATTTGTTTTTGAACATTTTCCTTACATCAGAAAGAATCAGAATAAGAATAAAAAATACCAGTTAAAAAAAACACCCAACTCATCCCCCCCATCCCACCCTATTTTTCATTTAGTTTTTGTCCCCATTTTTCTACTCATCCATCCATCCACTAGTAAAAGGGAGTACATCCATGATTTTGTTTCACTTCCCTCATACCTTACAGCTGAGAGAATGAAGAAATGATGGAAATTCAAGTTAACCTTTGTCTCAGTTTTGAGACCAGCAGATAAAACGTGAAAGGAAAAAAAGAAAGAAAAAGCACAGAGAAGGTGGAAAACCCTATTCTCTTTTCATAAATCAAACAGAGAATCAAGGTGCTAATACAAATGTTGAAATAAACAGGTCTAGCAAGAACTCCTGCTTTGGCTTTTTATCATCTTCCAGAACTTAGAAAGAACTGAGCCATGTATATTAGTTATTATTTTAGGTTTAGTAATTACACCAGCAATACTGCCTCCAAGTTGGGTTCCTGATGGTTTTCTTAGAAATGCTAAGTTGCTTGGGCAATAGTTTAAGGAAGGTTTATACTTTACCGATTGTTTTATTTCAGTAACTTACAAACTTTTCAATACTAGGAACCCCTTTTCCAAAAAAATTATATTCCTGCTACCCAGCCAAGATCACGTGTTTTGGAATATCTTGTCTACAAAGTCATGTAAATTATTTAAATAATAAATATTTCTCCCCATTTACAAAATCAATCGGTAAGAAAAGAAAAAAGAAAAAAAATTAGTCAAGCAGAGATTCTAAGCAGCAGGTGAAAACTAGTTACTACACTTGTTTATTAAATCTAGCCTAATGCAAAGAAATACTGTTTGGGTAGCCTGGTCAGTCTTAGCACCACCCACCATTTTCATTACTGACTTATTGAAATGTTTACTATAATTATACGATATCCCTCCCTTTTATCTTTCTGTTTTTCTCCTTAGTGTTGGAAAGTGAAGACGGGAGATGGGAGCAAGAAGAAAAGGAAACGATATACTTCATAAAACGCATTCCATACCCCCTTCAGGTAATTCCTCTAGAACCTAAAGCGCTTTTCCCGATCCCCGCCCACGGTCCAGCCTTGCGCGCTTCCAGCCCTGCTCCATTCTAGCCCCGCCCCTCTATTCGCGTTGGGGTGAATCTTCCTCCGTGGCTCGGCGGGTTCCCGCTGCAACCTCACACTCAGCCACAAGGAGGTGACCGTAGCCACAAAGCCGAAGACCACCCCCACCACTAGAGACAGCGGAAGCGGAAGAGGTGGGACCTAGTGCACACGTTACGTCGTACGTGCGAACGTAAAAGCTGGCTCTTCCTGCGCGTGTTGAACGCTGTGGATATCTCTAACAGGTTGTGGAGTTCGGACCTCATGGCGGAGATAATTCAGGAACGCATAGAAGATCGACTCCCTGAATTGGAACAGCTGGAGCGCATTGGACTGTTTAGTCATGCGGAAATTAAGTGAGAGAGGCTGGGGAAGAGCAAGAGCTGGGGCAGGGTGGGGGAGGTTGGGGGCGTGTGTATAGCAGGGGCAGGGGTGGAAGCCCATTCCTGATGATGCCCAGAATTTGTCATACACCGCAAGGTGATCCATCCGTCCCGTCTGTCTATTTACCCACCAAACATGCTGATGGTTTTTCAGGGAGCCAGGACTTGGTATAAAGGTTATAGAATCAGGGTCCCTGCCCATCAGGAATTCGCAGGGCCATTGTGTTTGTGGAGACAGACAAATATTTTGATTATAGTGCAGTGTGTTGTAAGTTGATTGCAATAGAGTGAACTGCTGTAGGGATGTGAAGAGAGTGCCGTGGCAGCTCAGAGGAGTAAGAAAGTCTTCCTGGATCTGGAGACCATTTAATTCAATTTTGTATTCTACCTCAGTGTCTGGCACATGGTTGGCATTCCGTAATTTATTTGTTAAAACCAATTATTTTAATAGTGTTTTTTTTTTTTTTTTGGCTGTGATTTTCTTCGTTTTACAATGATTTTGAGTTTAGCAGTGTGACGGTAAGCTGTAAAGTAAACTTGATAAGGAAACATAGAACAAAGCCGTGTGGACTCTTAGTGCTCAGTAAATGTTAGTCATTGTTATAATTAATAAAGGCAGTAAATTCTCCTAATATACACGTGTTTCTCGGCTTAGCTAAAGACATTGAATCTTCTCTTTTAAGTACTTTGTGGGACCATATAAGCCCTTTACCTTTTTAGGTAAAGACAATCTATAGTTTCTTTATTTCTTTTTATTTTTTTTTTTTTAATTAGAGAGGTTGTGGGTTTACAGAACAATCATGCATAAAATACAGGATTCCCATATACTACCCTATTATTAACATCTTACATTGGTGTGGTACATTTGTTACAATTGATGAAAGCACATTATTATAATTGTACTATTAACTGTAGTCCATGGTTTAACTCAGGGTTCACTGTGTTGTGCAGTTCCATGGATTTTTAAAAAAATTTTATTCTAGAAAAAATATAAAACTTAAAATTTACCCTTTTAATCACATTCAAATATATAATTCAGTGCTGTTAATTATGTTCACAATGTTGTGCTGCCATCACCACCATCCATTATCAGAAATTTTCCGTGTTCTCAAATAGAAACTGTACATTTTAAGCCTTAACTCTCTAATTCCTAATCCTACCCTGTCCCCTGGTAACCTATATTCTAGATTCTGACTTTATGAGTTTCATTATTCTAATTATTTCATATCAATGAGATCATAAACACTTCTCCTTTTGCTTCTGGCTTATTTCATTCAGCCTGATGTCTTCGAGGTTCATCTGTATATCCTTTTTAGTTCTGAATAATATTCCTTTGTGCATGTATGGCACATTTGTTTATCCATTCATCTGGGTTGCTTCTATCTTGGGGGAATTTTGAGTAATGCTTCTGTGAACATCAGTGTGCAAATATCTGTTTGAGTCCCTACTTTCGATTCTTTTGAGTGTATATCTTTAAGTGGGAATGCTGGGTCATCTGTAATTCTGTACTTAACTTTCCTGAAGAATTGTCAAACTGTCTTCCACAGTGGCTATACCATTTAACATTCCCACCAGCAATGAATGAGTGTCCCTATTTCTCCACATCCTCTCCAACACTTGTAATTTTCTGTTTTTAAAATAGTAGCCACGTTAGTGGATATGAAATGGTATCTCATTGTGGTTTTGGTTTGCATTTCCCTAGTGGCTAATGATGTTGAGCATCTATTCATGTGCTTTTTGGCCATTTATATATCTTCTTTGAGGAAATATCTAGTCAAGTCTTTTGCCTGTTTTTAAATTGGGTTGTCTTTTTTGTTGTTGAGTTGAAGGATTTCTTGAGATATTCTGGATATTAAACCCTTATTAGATATGTGGTTTCCAAATATTTTCTCCCATTGTGTAGGTTATCATTTTATTTTCATGATAAAGTGCTTTGATGCACAAAAGTTTTTAATTCTGCTGAGGTCCCATTTATCTGTATTTTTGTTACTTGTGCTTTGAGTGTAAAGTCTAAGAAACCATTGCCTAACACCAGGTCCTGAAGATGTTGCCCTGCATTTTCTTCTAGGAGTTTTATAGTTTTGGTTTTTAGATTTAGGTGTTTGATCCATTTGAAGTTGATTTGGAACCAGATGTGGTAGTTGCACAACTTTGTGAATGTGCTAAATGCCACAGAAATGTTCATTTAAAAAAAAAAAGAATGCTTGCTTACTGTAGATAATTATATTAATTATGTGTTTTAGTAAATATATGTTTTAAAATATATTCAAACTAAAGAAACTTAAAGCCAAAGAAAGATATTTAACTTTTGCTCTTCTTGTATTTTAAATGGCTTTCTCTTCAGGGCTATTATTAAGAAGGCTTCGGATCTGGAATACAGAATACAGCGAAGAGCCCTCTTTAAAGAAGACTTTATCAATTATGTTCAAGTAAGTGAATAATTTCATTACTATTTATCCCCTCACGTTTTAAATCATTATAGAATGATGAGCTTGACCACAATTTTCTACAAAATTCTACAACCAATTATTTAACAGGTAATTTTTGAACAAGTAAGAAGTAGAGGTGATTGTTGGGAGAAGCATTGCTCCCTTAAGGCTTAAGTCCTTGCTAAACTGAGCTCCCTTGTTTTTTTTCCTGAGAGGTTAGTTGACGAGAGACTGCCAGAGACACAGTGTATCAGGATTTTAGCAAGAGATTTGATAGACTGCCTCTTGTGCAGTAAGATAGAGGAGCATGAGTTCACTTACAGTCAATGATTTTAAAATTAATAATTTTGTGTTAGTAGGTCAACCTGGATAAAGGTATGTTGCAGAGTTCTTCCATTCTGTAAACGAATGGATGATTTTGAGTGAAGGGAAACATACATGTCAGCAATTTTCATATAGGGGAAGAATAATAAGTTGGATGACAGAATCAGGATTCAGAAAAAAACCAGTAACAAGAAGAAATATTATAAAACTGAAGATTCTCAGCTTAGAATAATAAAAATCAAGTGAACAAATGATACATGAGACCTGGCTGAGAATCGGTGTTTTTGGAAGAAGTTCTAGAGCTAATAGTTGGATTGCAAACTCAAAATGAGCTAAGAGCATGTTGTCATTTGGCTACATTAACTAAATTATAGTATTGAGTAAGTGAGCTAAGCAGAGGACATTGGAAACAGCACTCAGAAAATACTGGCTTTAAAAAAGTGTTTTGTATTTATAAGACCATGTCTAGAGCTTTGTGTTAAGCCCAAGGTTACATTTTAAGAAGGGCTTTGAGAGATTGGAAGGCAGCCAAGATGGAAACCTTGTTTGGGGAGGAATCACTGAAGAAAGTAGGGATATTTAACCTTAAGAAGTGGCATATACTTTCACTCTTCATATATTTGAAGAGCTACTTGTGGATTAGATTGATTTATATAGTTTTAGAGAGCAGAACTGAAATAAGTAAGTAGATTTAAAAAAGTATAGATACACACACTTACATACACACACACAGTTAATATTTATCTTCCTACCCACGCATAACCATGTAAACCTGCTCTAGACAGAAGTGTCTTTTGAAATCAGTGGGCTTCTGAGGGATACTGATTATCCAGATTGAAAAAATAAAATTAGATCCCTTCCTCATGTAATATACAAAAATGAATTCCCAGTAAATCAAAGGGCTCTGTGTTGGGGAAATAACTTTAAATCTTCTAGACAAAAATATGAAAGAATGACTTCAGGTAGAGAAAGGTTTCCTGAAATAAATGAGACTCTTAAGCACAAACCGTGAAAGAAAAGCTTGATTTATTTGATTATGTTAAAAGTAAAAATTTCTGTGCAAAAAAATGACACCATAAATAACATAAAAACACAAACTACAAAGTGGGAGAAGATATTTGCAACAAATATAATTGGAATCTGGAATATATAAAGAACTGTGAATCAAGAAAATGCCAAGCAATCAGAAACAAAAATGGGCAAATTAAACATGCACTGTACAAAAAGGGAACATGAATTGCAGTCATGCTTGTGAAAAGATAGTGTCCTTAGTAATAGGATAAATTAAAGATTAAAACCAAAGTGCAGTAGCATTTTATAGCTATGGTATTGAGAAGTGTTTTCAAGATTGATATTATATGGAGATTTTAGAGCTGTGGAAACTCATGACTGCTGGTAGATAATTTAACAACCACTTTGGATAGCAGTTTGTAATATCACATAAAGTTGAAAATGTGTATACCATATGACCCAACAATTTTGTTCATACATTCATACAGTAAATATTGAGCATCCACTATGTACATGTCACTGACCTAGGTGATGGGTACAGTAATAAATAAGCAGACAAAAATCATTGCCTTGTGGAGTTAAATGTTAGAAGTGGAAGTGGTATATACCCTACAGAAGTTACGACATTTTTCAAAAGAAGATATGTACAAGAATATTAATTGCGGAATTTTGCAGTAGAGAAAAACTGGAAACAAATACGCATCAGCAGGAGAAAGAATAAGTAAATTGCACATTCATACAATGGATTACTATACAACAATTAAAAAGAAGAAATT